>NW_022900918.1:14785406-14920299 GCF_012274545.1 Fukomys damarensis
CCAGGGATTGAACTTGGGTCCTTGTGCTTGGGAGGCAGGGGGCAGAACCACTGAGCTAAATCCCTGGCCAAAACCTTTAAAATTTGGATCCTACTAACTCTGCCTGTATGAAAAATTCAAGCAGGTTCTTTTGTAATTTTCCATTGCAAAATTTTTAAAATCAAATAAATAAATAAAACAATGAAAACACTGACAAAATCTTTAAGAAAGTAAGCTATTTAAGTTATGTTTGATGTAGTTGATTTATGGATTAAGTGACTTATTATTAAATTTATTCTTGGCAGACTTTTAGAAACTCCAAATTTATTGCCTTTAGTTAAGTTACAGTATTTAAATGAACAAATGTAAATGCATTTCTTTGAAGCATAATTTATAAATCAAATTATTTTATATACACCGCAATCAGTTTACTATTTAGAAATTATTCTGAACAGAATTTACTGCTCTGTTCCCTGAGAAACAGCCTGTCCCTATCTCTCAGTCAGTCATCCTCATTAACCCTTTTCCCACCACACCTTATTCCTCCAAAGCAAGGAAAGTCTCAAAAAATGTGCTTTAATTCACTGTGTACAAATTAAAGAATTCTTTTTGCTCAGATTTATTATTCTTTTCTTGCTGCACACTCTTCTTTAGTAGCCTTCTTTTTCTTCAATCTCCCTATGAATGCAATGCACTTAGGCCCCGATCAGTCAAGGGGCAGGCATTTGTGGAAAGCCATTCCACCTAGTTTTGGAAAAAATCATTTCATAATTAAATTATGATTTAGGACTGTCTAAGGTCCAATGTCTTCTGCCCAAGAGCCGGCTATGGCATGTGGAAATTAACTCTGTTTTGCCTCTGGTCACAAGTTAAAGCCTCAGTGGCCTTGTGATGCTGTGCATCTGAAGGGCAAGATTACATCAGCAGAAGACATCTTGGTTTTTGAGAAGCAAGTAGTAATAAAAAAAGAGAAAGCTTTCACCTGGGGGAAGGACACATTCATTATTAGCCTGGGATTTTGACCCACTGACTATTACAATAATGCTTTGCTCATCTCACCGTCCTCGTCAACATTAAGCCCTCAAAGACCTAAGATCTTCATCAACATAGGGTTTCTGCTGCCCTCTGAGTTACCAGATACTCCCTCCAATTACTGTGTGCACCCAATAAATAGTGGCTAGCTCAAAGTGTCTTTGCCTTTGCCCACTTTCAGGCACTGACCTCCCATCCCACCGTGTACTATGAAATGATGCAAGTCTCTATTGTCTTTCTTTCTTTAGCCCTCTCGGTACTCCTTTCTAGGCAGTTGGAGGCTTGATCACCCTCCAACAACCATTAACCCACTAGGTGCACACACGACTCTACCTCTGATATTTGCATCCAGGACACAGGGATGGAAGGGTAGGGACTCACTGGAACAGATACATCACATCCACAGAAGGTGTCCATTCATTTATGCCCTTATTCTTTCTTTCCCCCCAAACTTTTCTTGTCTAAGCTTTACTCACTATCCCATAAATTATCCATGTTCAGCCAATAAATTTCTTTTCTTTTGCTTAAATTAACTGGAATCAGTTACTGCTGCTTACAGCCAGTGGCCCCAACTGATCAACTACTCATCTACTTCCTGTTTTGCTTCCTTTTTACTATTCTTATGCTTTTCTTTCTTATCCTTGGAAGCTTTTTTTGGGGGGTACTAAGGATCAAACTCAGAACCTTGAACTTGTGAGGCAGGTGGCAGCCAGCTATATCCCTGGTCCCAACTTGGAAGCTTTCTAAGGGTGAATGCAGAGTGAAAAGAAAATCTAATACAAAAATAGAATAATGAGAGTATTTTGAAGGAGTTTTATTTTTCTTTTCAATTTAAAATGGAGTGCTCTTTGGCCATATTGTGCATCATTCCATGTCTTACCAGAGTGCATATAAATGCTATTATTAATAGCAAAAAAGGCAAAGTGACTTAATCTCTCTACACCCACATTACACAATGCATCTAATGATTTTACAATTTTGGCGATTAATACAGTAATAGCTTGTCTAAATTAAATTATTTAATTCTTGCAGTACTTTTTTTAAAGGATATACTGCCAGGTTTATTTTCCACAGGAGCAATTACTAATGTTAGTTTTGGAAGTAAGCATTGGATGTTTTCTCTATAGCAGGCTGAAAGAATTTATGTTTTGATGTCCAGACAGGCTATAATTAAACGTAAAGTTAAATATTTAACACAGTAGTAGAGGTGCTGCAGCTACAAGGTTTACTTGCAGAAGGAGTGAGTCATTTTCCTGAGTCATTTATCTCTTATGCTTTCATGCATGGTCAACAGAAGTTTGGGTGTTGTCCTCAATTCCCTCTCAAGACATCAAACAGCTGTTTCCTCCCTCAAACTGTAAACTATATCTTCCTGTTTTACCTTAACTATTTTGCTCAAACTGCCTCAGACATAAGGCAATTCAAAGTTGGAAAGGTTTTGTACATAATGGTCGTTACCAAGAAGTGTAATATCAGTGGATGATATTAGGAGTCAAAGCTGGGTCTGCTAACATCAGTACACTTAATTTAGGTAGTGTTCTCAAATGTAAATATCTTTAAAAAGAGAAAAATGAGCCTTGCTCAGAAATAGTTTTTGGAGATTAATCCAATGGTTTTCTCTTTTACGGACACTGCAGCCGATGAGATAGGTGACTTCTACCTGAATTCATAAAATTGCACTTTTTCTGTCAGGAAACTAATTTATGTTCAGTACCCTGGTCACATGAGTTAACAAGTGCATAGACTTTATTTCCGTTTTCAAATAACATAATAAGGTTTTCCCTATTGTACTTGTTTTGATACCTGATACAACTTATTGGTCATGTTCTAAATATTTTTGGCTTACATTTCTTTAAAATTATCATAAAATAGTAATGTTTTCAGATTTTATATTGGGCCGTGTAATTTAGATCTAATCTTGCAGTTAGGATAGCATCTTCTACCTCCACATAAACCTCTTTCTTTTCTGATAGAAGTATTCGTTGCCTTTGGGGAATTTCAAGAAAAAGTTATAGTCAGGGATCATTAAATCGATTTTAATAAATTGATTTGAACTAAAAGCAAAGAAAACAGTTTTGAATGCCAAGACTTTTGATTTGCAATAATGGGGCTTTTCAATAGATCCAGGGATTTCTAGCAATAAAAATTTGGTTTTGTGATAAGAGAAAAGCCTTGGAGGAATCAGGAAATAAAATTAATGGATTCAGGAATAGTTTTGGAAGTGACTAGATGAGGAGCCAGATAATCTTTCCTGTGATTGTTTGTGAGAAGATAAGTGATAGGAAGGAATCCTACATTCAGCACCCACTTTCTCTCCTGCCCCAGTCCAATAATAGACCTCAGTTGATCCTGGTAGGGAGGGAAACTGACAACCCGAATTCAGGGGAGATATGGAAATTATGGTGATTTACAAACAGAATGGAAGTTCTGTGTCACCCATACATGTGATAAGTTTATCTGTGAAGTAGTATATGTAAATGTAATAATATGGATTAAGACATTGTACAGTTTAGTAGTTTTTCTCATTAGGAGAATATGTCACACAATATTGTACTTTTGCACAATTTGTGGAAATATATAAAAAATAGTAGAGTACGTGTCTAGTGCATTCTTCTGGGTTATCTATTTATTTCCTTATGTCTAAGTGAATTTGTAACTCTTAGGGAGTAGAAAAATGACATTCATATAAATAACTTTTTGTCCATAGAAATGAAGATGAATTTTTATCAATTGCTTTTGTGCTGTAGATATAAAGCGATTCTGAATCTATTTGTGCATTTGTGTCAGCATTCTCTTTTTTTTACTTGATGCTTTTAAAAATCCAAATATATGCTGTTTTTATGCTGTTTTGAAGCAAATTAGTTTACTTTTCTCCTTTTAATTTTCTTTCTTTCTTTCCTTTTTTTTAACGGGTGATCAAACTCAGGACCTTGTGAAGGAGGCAGAACCACTGAGCTAAATCCCTTGCAAGATATTTTTAAAGGCTAACAATAAAAACAAACAAACAAAGGACATGAATAGGCATTTTGTAAAAAATATACACAGACAAGGATACTCATTTAAAAATAAAGAAATGTAATACACAGGGTGAGTATTCCTTATCTAAAATGCTTGGGACTGGAAGTGCTTCAGGTTTCAGATTTTAGAATTTCTGCATAGACTTTACCAATTTAGCATCCTGTCTTAAAAATTCAAATGTTTTGAAGTCTGAAACTTTTTGAGTCTTGACTTTGTAGAGCAGTTTGACAAAATCATAATTTAATACACAGACATCACTTCTTAGATTTTACTTACAGATACACTTGTGTGTAAGGATCTATTTAATTTTTAAATTGTATTGGCTTAATTTGACAGACAAAGCTGTATATATTTATCATGTAAGACATGTTGTTTTGAGATACAATAAATGTACATGTGGAATGGCTAGATGTATTAAATGCATTACCTCACACAGTCATCATTTTTATGGTGAGAACACTTAAAAATCTACCCTCTTAGCATTTTTTAGGATACAGTACATTATAATTATAATAATTACATTGTACAGTAGATCTCCTGAATTTATTTCTCTTGTCTACTGAAATTTTGTACCCTGTAAAGTTCTACTTTTAAAAAGTGCTCATTGCAGCATTATTTGAAATAACTGTAGACTGGGAACAGCCCAATACTTCTCATTGGAGGACTATTGCCTAATTAACTTGTTTGTCTGTACTATGGAATGTGTCTTTAAAAAGAATCAAGTATGTCTTCACATGTCGATACTGAATCAGCTCTAAGTTCAGAAAAATTAATGTATTTCCTCTGTTTGAAAAATGAATTGGATTCACCCATATCGAACTTAAAAGTTACTGAAAGAATATAAATAAATTGTAAGCAGTATTCTTCTTAAGGAATGAGACTGGATTCTAGGGTAGGAAAAAATATATGTGTTTTATTGAGATATAGTGCAGATAACATAAAATTCACTTATTTGCTTGTTTTTTTTATTTTTATTGGGACAGGTTCAGCATTCTTGATTGTGTATATATGTGTAAATTTTTAAAAAAATCTTTTTAAAAGCAGTTGTAACTTATCCTCAACAATAAATTGATTCATTGACCCTTGTTAATTTACATTAGCCCTTAATTATGAACTTATTCTTTAAAAAATGATCTTTTAGGCTGCGGATTTAGCTCAGCGGTTTGGTGGCCTGCCTTGCAAGTGGAAGGACCCGAATTCAATCCCCGGTACCAAAAAATAAAAAAATTAAAAATAAATAAAAAATGATCTTTTAATATATACATTCTAGTGAATTTTTGGAAGTATTAATATTAATTTATATTAAATCTATGTAATGTGCTGGATAGCATCTCCCCTAAACAGCGGTGGAAATGCTTTGTAGAGTAAGTGGTAGTTATCCATTATCACTTCACAAATCAGACTAGATAGATGGTGTGTGTATAGGGACAGACTGCTTTCCCTGAATTTAAGTTTATATACTGAATGTTTCTGTGGTAACCTGTCCACTTTACTTCTACTTCTCCTTTCACATTGCTCTAAGGGAGGTAAAGTGACATTGTATTGGGAAAATTGGAAGAAAAATGTGGACGAAGTTCAGAAGAAAGATAGCTGAGTTCCTATTTCATAGTACTCCTTAAGAAAAGCAACTCTTATCTCAGAAACTATATAGAAGTAAGCCTTAAATGAAATATTTGCCATATATCTGCCCTGTCAGCTAAATTCATTGGACTAACAGATGTAATTAATGCCTTGCTCTCTAAGAACAATGATAAAGTTATAATAAAACAAGATATTGCTTGCAACAAAACTTCTCAAATAGTTTAGAACTTGGATCAGAAAAAGGAGAGTTATTAGTTCTTCAAACTCAAGTGCCAACAATCTTCCACAAATACGTAAATTGTTCTTTGCCTGGTTTAACATCATTTATTAAGGTCTGTTCTAGTCGGGCATGTGGGTGAATGATTGTAATTCCAGTACTCTTGGAGGCTTAGATAGAAGGGTTCCAAGTGTGAGCCCAGCCTTCACCTTAGTGACTTGACTTGACACTGTCTCTAAACAAAAAATGGAAAAAAGTCTGGTGATGTGGTTCAGTAAGAAAGTTCAATCCCTAATACCAAAGGAGGAGGAGGAGGAGAAGGAGGAGGAGGAAAGAAAGAAAATGTCCCAGAAATGCCTTAATTGAAATTGAGATGATTTTAGAATAATGCATGACAGATCAACTTTGTTGAATAGAAACATCTAGCTTTTTTTTTTTTTTTTTTTTTGAATTCAATAATAGAAGCAAAAAACCTTTTCAAATTTATATTACCTCAGAAAGCTTCTGGTAGTTTTCACTGGTCTGGGCATTATGCTATAGGGGAGTCCAATACTAATGTGTAAGTCCTGTAAACAAGAACATTTATTCGAAGTGCAATGGTTTGGATATGGTGTTAGTGAAAGCCCCAACGTTGCATGCAATAACACAAAAACAAAAACTTCACACTAATTATAGTAAGTCCATAGAGCTAGGAAAGTTATAGATTTTCCCATTTTATATAAATTCATTTTGTCTTTTTCTAAAAAATATAGTGATAATAGCAGAAGATTGTTAAGCAAGGCAACCTAATCCTAAAACCATGAAGAACTTCAGAGATGTCATGGCATAATTTATACTTCATAAACAGTAATCAGATGACTTTTTATGTGGCATTTTAAAGTTTTTATGTTATTTTGTCTACTTTGTCCAATAGAACACTAAAAACAATGTGTAAATGAGAATAATGGAATAAGGATAATTAGTATCATTGATTTTGTAATATAAGTAAGATTACTTGGAAATATCCCATGTCAATTATTGATCCCATCAATCCTGGACTAAACCACCAAAACAGCCTGTCAGTGAAGCAAAGCTGAATTATTCAGGCAATCACTATCACTGAGCTAGACTACTGGCTCCAAAGTTGAGTTGTTACTTTGGTAAGGAAGACTCTTTCATTGAGAATCTTTGTAGCTTTTTAGAAGGTAATATGTTTATGAGATTCTGGGGTTCTAGTGTAAGGCATATCTTTCAATGTAAGGTAGAGGACTAACTAAAATTGACTAAAGTTTTAACAAAATAGTTGAGAATGGGTGGACATGGATAAGGTGTTTGGAATTAAAAATAGTCTTGAAGAGTAAATAGTAGATTGATGAGCCTAGCTGAACAATCCAATGTCTTGAGATGGTGTGTTTACTCCTAATGTTGTTGAATAATCTTTATAATGGGAAAAACTAAATTTTTTTGAAAATTACTCCCCCCCCAAAAAAATAACAATTGACATTTTTGCACTTTGTTTTCTCAGGTAAGAGTTTACTGGAATAACAAAGTGTTATAATTTGGTTCTCCACGACAAGATTTTGTAATGCAATTTTCAATAACATTTAATGTTTTTGGTCTATTGATTGTTTCAGAATATAAATAACCAAAACTTATTGGGATGGTCGATTTAAAAAACTTGTTTAGATTTCAGAGCTGGAAGAAATAGAAGAAATACAAATATTGAACTTGTTCAATATATCAAAATAGTCCTAAAAGCATGCAATGGACACATTTTTTTGCAAAATTGATTTGCTAGCTGTTTTCCTTGGAAGAAATTTGTAGTCTGCGATTTGTGATGTGTCCAAATAGATACTATCCTCACAGCAAAATATCTTTTATAGATGGTAAGCCTCATTATGTTTTGTTAAATTCATGTTTTCTTGTAAAGAGTTAACGTGAATTGGTGATACTATTTATGCTTTTATAAACTTAAGATTGGTATTATTGCAAGCCATTTGTTGCTGAAGATGCCTCAGCCAGTTCTGTTAAGACTTACAGATGAATTTTACTAACAGTTATTATAATAACTGACAGAGAATCATATAGATAGCTTTGGTATAAGAATAGAAATCTAAACATTATATCTCAGAGAAGTGAAATGGAATTTTTGATCCTTAGGGAAAGAGCTACCATTAGAATATTTTAACATTGTTTTAAGTAAACCGCAAGGAATTTAACAGCTGGTATGTCTGGCTTGTATTCTGTCTCATTTCCCCCTTTATCATTTAAATTGAACATTTTCACTGTTTTTCTATTATTTTATTAAATGACTAACACAAGAAATAAGATCTCCTGTTTTTAAGTGAGAAACATCAACATTTTTAGAGGTGAATTAGTTTAATAGTAAAAATATATACTGCATGTTATGCTACTTGTTTAATATTTCAATATTCATTACTTTATTTTATGTTTTTCAGTTGCTACCTTTCAGATGCTAAGAAATAGAAGCACAGAAAAATAACCCTGGGAATGATGTATTCTGCTTCTGGTGTACATCAGAAGCTTTCTGGGGATGAGGGCTAATTCTCCGTGTTTAGAAAGTGAGGTAATAGTTCCTGAACAGGAGTCCATATTATATTCTCAGGAGACAAAATAGAGCAATAAGGACACATAGGCTCAGTATTGGTAACCTCCCGTACCAGTCCCCTCAGAATAGGACTATTTATTCCCAAAGAAATCAGATGGACTAAAAATGGAAGTAAATGGCTCTGGGGATGAACTACATGCAAAATTCAGATTCAATAAACCTTAAAGTCATATTGTTTGGGAACTTTAGATTAATCCATAGCTTGTATATGGTGGTACGGATCAAAAAGGCAGCATATGATGGCAAAAAACTAATTCAGCTGGCAGACAGTTTAAACATAGCCGTGTTTGTCAAATAAGTGATAAGTCCCACAGCAACACTAAGAAAATTGAATAGCTTGTCCTTTTTCGTTTCACGCCTCTGTGATGGAACATTGTTTACTTGTCAAGACTAACCTTGATATTAATTGCAGTCTGATTTCACTTGGAGGTGAGAGAAGGAATGAGGCAGGAAGACAGTGTGGGAATATGAACACAACGGGTCAAACTCTGGCCAGATATTTCAGATTGTACGCATTTCAAGGAATGGCCTACTCTTTAGGCTATTTTCAAATTAAGTGTACACTAAGATGATTGCTAATTTTCTCTAAAACATGCCAGAGAATAAATGTGCTCATACCAGTTTGTACTATCAGTGTTTGTTCCTTCAATTAGTGTTTAATGGGTACATTTCAAGTGTATATTCTGCAATAGACATTGGTTCCGAATGGTGCCTACCTCAATGGAGCTTATGTTCCAGTTTGGAAAAATTTTATTAAACAGGTGTAGCAAAGCTGGTACAGTTGCATAACTGAGAAGGTGAAACATGAAAAATAATGAAGCAAGAAAAATTGCAGTTTAATTTTTGCCTGCTAGTGGTGGCAATCTCAAACTACTTCTGAAGTTTTTTTGTTATGGAGAGAATATAAATTTTTGGTTATGTAGATCTAATGAGGGAAGGTATTCATTATTCTGTTTGATGGATGAAAAAAATATTTACTTTTAGCTTGAAAAAGACCACTGCCGATGCTAGTGGTATATACTGTCAAAGTTTCTAGAAATTTGCATTCTGGTCTAAGAAGATCTGGGAAAGGGGATGATTTTTCTTCAGAGAAATTCCAGACAGGGGTGTCTGAGAGGGTAAAGGTACACCTTCCTCTATGTGGTGGAGTTTCAAACACAGATCTAGCAAGTGGAATATTGGGTCTCCAGTAATCCTTTTCTAGCCTTTCCTTTTCATAGGGCAGGGGATGCACATGGGGAAAGGAAACTGAGAAGAGCACAAAGCAGGAATGCCATTCTAACAGCAGCAGACAGTATCCCCACCTTCAGCTCTGATGGCTTGGAGATCTTGCAAAATAGTCTACTTGACGAGGGAGAGGACTGCCAACATCCCCCAAGGGACTGCCTCCATTGTAGGACAGCATGAGGGCGTTGATGCTTATAGGCACCCTTGAAAGCAAGGACACTTTGCTATTAAACAATTAAGAGTAGACTAGTGGCTTCCTGACAGCAATAAGCTAAATTATAGGTTTATAAGCTTTATTGTAGAAAACCATAGGAAAAATCAGATAAGAAGAGCTGTCCTGAAGTAAGCAACCTCAGAGAGGTTTTAGAAAACTACCTTTACAAAAGGGGCTTGAATTTAATTGGATCACACTGTGGAGAGAATAATGTTCTAACATTGTAGTCTAAAAAATAGAGCAATCAGTCTGCAACTAGTAGAGCATAAAATATAGAAGATAGGTGAGTTAGCAACAGGGACTGAACAGCTTAATAATGAGCTAAGGAGAAAAAGACAGTCAAGAGGATCCCAGATAAAGCCACCACCACTCCAGGGTGACTGTGCCATGGCCCGGGCAGCTCCCTCTGGGGGAAAGGCACTTCACTAAAAGAGTATGTAACCATCTCAGTAAACCAGTAGACAAGCAGTAACAAGCCCTTGGGTGATCTGCACCCAGATTTTTTGTACTATTCACCTGAAGTCCTTGTACACAGAAATAAAGCAAGCAACAGAAGACATGGGTGAGAAGCTTGAGAAGTTGGACCTGACAGACAAAAACTTGAAAGCAGTCATTGTAAGAATGGTCAAAGAGTTAAGGAGAGAATAATAATGTAAAGGAAGTTATGGTAATGATTTCTCATCAAGCAGAAAGTATCAGTAATGTGATAGTTCTTTTTTGTAAAGGATCAAATGGAAATCCTGAAGTAGACAAGTACAAGGTGTGACAAAAATACATAGTGAATGTCTAAATCAAAAAATTAATTACAGTAAAAGTCATATTACCGTTAAGCTCCCTCAGAATATTTCCCTTGCTTTGAAAATGCTAATCTTGTTGTTCTCCCCATTTTCTCAAACAGTTCTGGAAGTCTGCTATTATGAGTGTCTTTACAGGGTGTGATAACAAAAACTCCAGTGAGTACCACAGCTAAGTGCCACTCAGTGGAAAGATAGGCTCGTAAAAGAATATCCGGGTGTTTCTTTATCCACCTTAGTCATGGGATCTGGCATCACATGACTTCTGCCTCTTTCCCCAAAGTCAAAATGACCATGAAGGGTAAGCGTTTTGAATCAACTCAGGACATCAAAGCAGCCAGGACAATGTAGTAAAAGAGGACTTCCAGAACTGCTTCAGAAAGGGACAAAACTGATAGGATAAGTGTGTTTTAAGTGAGGGGTATAAATCGTGATATTTCTTTTACTACAATAAATCTAAAAATCTAGTCACCATATTTTTCAATTTTACCTTTAATATAACTGAAATAAAAATGTCTTTAGAGTGATTTATCAGCAATTTGAACTAAGAGAAGAATCACTTATCTTAAAATATAAATCAATAGAAATTATGTAATATATAGAACAAAGACAATAATGAAGAAAAATGAATAGAATAGCAGAGAAACATGAAACACTATTAAGTGCTCAACATACATGTAGTAGAACTAGCAGAAGAATAGAGAGAAAGGAGTGGAAAAATATTCAAAAAAAAGAGTTAATGGCTGAAATTTGAGAAAGTTACCCATGGATTCCTGAAGGAAACTTTCCACAATGGAGTGATAGGCCTGCACTGATGTTCTGAAGCCAAAATCAAGCCCATATTGTCTTAAGACATTTCTATAATTGTTACCTCAATACTGCTGGCAATCTTCCTGACCTGCTACCATTGGTATGAGGAAAAGGGGCATTTCCTGGAAGAAATGTCATTGAAAAGAAGAGCTGAATCATAACAAATGAGGCTGGTGACATTGTACCTCCTTTCAAGATGGAAAGAATAAATGCAATTTCTCTAAGACAGGCTGGCACATTTTGTGAGTGTAAGGAATGAAAGGGAAGAGAGACCCAAATGAGACTTGTTTGTTTGTTTGTTTTTTGAAACAGGGTCTCACTACATAGTTGAGACTGACCTGGAACTTACTTTGTAGCCCAGGCTGGTCTCAAACTCACAGTGATCCTCCTCCTGCCTCAGCCTCCCAAGTGCTGGGATTACAGGCGTGCGCCACCACACCCGGCCCAAATGAGACTTGGAAGTAAACTGGTATTAGAGATGGAAGGTGGGACAGAGGAAGGGGGAAGGAAATGTAAAAAGGATTAAGGTGTGTGTTGTGCACATCTACCAATTACCTACAATGAGTATAATCATTATATATTGCAAACAATTCTAATAAAAACTCAATTAAAATTGCTGCCAGTAAGACTGACATACTGCTTTTCTTATCACTTTGAAATTATTTTATAGTCATTGAAAGAGCTATTTTTAGATTTCTATCAGTATTGCTTTTTAAATTATATATCACTACTATGTAAACCCAAGAGGAAAATATGAGCAAAATAAGTATCTTATGTTATTACTAAAAATATATACATATACTTGGGTGTGGTGGCACACATCTGTAATCCTAGCATTCAGGAGGATGAGGCAGGAGGATTGCTGTGAGATCAAAGTCAGGATAGACTAGTGAGTTCAAGGTGAGCCTTCACTACAGATCAAGACCCTGTATAATCCCCCCAAAGATATTAGCTAAAAAATTAAAGTGATCTCTTATGTTGCTTATGTATCTCCACACCCACTATATTATTCCTACCTTTTCTTATCTCTAAGAAAACATTTCTCTGTGCTCTGTTTATGTAAGAGCACTAGCAAATCGTTGCATTGTGGAATGGCAGAATTCAAAGAAAAATTAATTTTTCAGATAGTAGTTAAAAATCTCAAAGAACTCTGGTGCAGCTGTGTCAATGCTAGTTAAAGAATGTCAAACAGGTATCCTCCCTGCAGTGTTCCCGCCATCTTCAGCACCAGAGGGTCTTCTCGGCTGAGCCCTCTCCTGCAGGCTGCATTCTGACATCTTCAGTGCCAGAAAGGTAGCCGCACATGCACACCCAAATCTCCCCCCAACCTTCCCCCTCATGCTTTTAGACCTCCTGATTGTACCAGTCTTTGGACCTATTCTGTAGAGGCAGAGGTGGTCATAAAGAGTATTTTCTGGCACTTTCAATTTTGAACATCTTTAAAGAAGAGGTGGGGGAAATTTATAGTAGAACTGAGTGGAGTTCAACCCTTTAGGAGGTCTGGGAACTTAGTCTGGGCCTTGCAGCCTGAGCTCAGTCTGCTTTGTGGGGTTCTGCCACCAGCTAGCTGAGATCAGCTGACTCAGCCCTGCAAATGGCAGCACATATTGTATATTATGACAGCAGTGATATAGTCTGAAAGAGGCCCTTTAAACTAATTTTTGTTTCTTTCTTTTTTTATCCTACTCTGCAAATTCTTTTTTTTCTTTCTCTAACTCATTCTCTTATTCCACTATAGTATGCCTCATCTCTCTTTTTGTTTCTGCTCTTGTCCTAATTGAGATTTCTTCTTTTATTATTTTTTTCTCTTTTCTTTATGTTCTTTTCTTATGTTATTCTACCTCACTCAAGGGTTACTATATTTCTATTTTGTTTGTTCTTTTTGAATTTAACAATTTCCTGATGATTGTCTGGTCATTCTACATCTTTTGGCTTCATAGGAAACTTCCTCTAATTCTTATACTTATCTACTTCTCTTGTCTTAACTTTTTTTAAGCCCCCATTCTAAATGGCAAATATCCTTATTGAAAAGTTTATTTACTGTAAGCATATTTTGGATTGCTTCTTGATCTTAATTAAATTTACATGGTTTGAAGGTGATAGATTGATGACTACCATAAGTGGTCAATTTGCAGATTGTGCTTCATTATATTGTGGTGCTGATTGTAGCAATTAGGATAAAGGATTGTGATTGATTCAATGAGCTGTTTTCTTCAGTATGATGAAAATGAGAATGTCTATGAGTCATTAGAGACCCATGGGCTGCAGCCCAACTATATCAGGAAGATTTAAGTAGTAATCTAAAGGTTAAACTAAGGATAACCCAACAACAATAGTAAAAATGAGAAAATGCTTAAGCAAGATACAGGGACAGACTTCCAGTTCACCAATGGCAAATAGTGGGGCAAATGAGGATGAAAAGTCTGATAGTGAATCATCAGGACACCCTGAACTCAAAGCAGAGGAAGTAACAAAACTCATCAATCGGGCTCTAGAGAAATATAAAACAGAAGTGATTTCCCAGATAATCATAGAGATGACAAGCAAAATTAAAGTTATAATTCGCGACTCTAGAACAGAAACTGAGAGGAAAATAGATGAGCTCAGGACCATGATAGAAGCTTTGAATGCCCAGCATAAGAAAGAATTGGAAACAATAAATGCCCAATACAAGAAAGAAATGGAATCCATGGGACAGATTCAAACAGATATCCAGGAGATTAAAAACTCCATTGAGAGTATTCACAAAGGAATAAAAGAGTCCGAAGATAGAATCTCAGATATAGAAGATAAAATTGCAGTCAGTGAAGGTGCAAAGAGAGGTCTCTTAAAAACAGTAGGAGATCATGAGAAATTGATACAACAACTCTTAGCCGATACAAAGAAGAATAACATAAGGTTGATAGGAATTCAGAAGTAGTAGGAGAAAATGTAAATGAGTTAAAAAAGCTGTTCACAGAATTAATTATAGAAAACTTCCCAAATAGAGGGGAAGAATTTGACATACAGATCAGTGAGGCATATAGGACTCCAACTAGCTGTGATCAAAAAAAATCTACACCTAGACATATAATAATCAAGATCCAAGAAACCCAACAGAAGAACAAAATACTACAAGCAGTAAGAGACAAGAAACAAATTACATGCAAAAGAAAGCCTGTTAGAATTACAGCAGACTTTTCAATACAAACCCTTAGGTTAAGGAGAGCCTGGAATGAGATATTTCAAGTCCTAAAAGAAAACAACCTCCAGCCTAGATTGATGTATCCTGCAAAACTTTCTTTTAAAATGGATGGGGAAATAAGATATTTCCAGGATAAAGAACACCTGAGAAACTTTATGAATACCAAGCCAGCATTACAACGAATTCTAAACAATATTCTAGAAAAAGACAATGAAGATAACACACAATGAGGCCCAACAGAGCAAATCAAATAGGCAAGCCAAGAAACTAAAAGGAAAAGGTGAAAAACAAAACATGATAATAAGTTAGTACATATCGGTTATAACCATCAATATTAATGGCCTCAATTCACCAGTCCAGAGAAATAGACCAGCAGAATGGATTAAGAAGCAAGATCCAATAATATGTTGTATACAAGACACGTCTAGTGTAAAAAGAAGCCCATAGACTCAAAGTGAAAGAACAGAAAACTTTTTCATGTAACAGGAGCTCCCCCATCAAAAAAAAAGCAGGGGTAGCAATCTTATTCACAGACAAAGTAAGTTTCAAACTTAAACTGATTGAAAGAGACAAAGAAGCTCACTATATCCTTGTGAAGGTAACAATTCAAGAGGAAGAGATAACAAATAATTTATTTTTAATTTATTGAGTATGTTAGAAAGTATATATGCTTTTTATTCCTCTTTTCTTCTTTTTTTCCTTTTTCTTTTTCTTCCTCTGATGCTGGGGATTAAACTTGGCACATTGTTCTGGCTAGGCAGGTGCAGCACTATTGAGCTAAGTCTCAGGCTTTACATTTCATATTTTTAAAATTTATCAGTACATTAAACCTGATCTCTATATGTTGGTCTACCAAACTGATGAGTTATTTTCGTTCTCATTTTCTTTGCTTTTTTATTTGAGAATTTATGAAATCTGTACATATGAGTAGTATGAAAAGTATTAAGTCACATCTGTCATTTTCCTTTTTCATCTCTGCTTTCTACAAACTTCCTTTTCTGTCACTAAAGCTTGTTTGGTTGGAAATTTGTTAAGATAAATGTTGTTATGTTATCGCTATATCTTTGTACCTATTTTCTACTGATAAAAATATTAAATTTTAAGTAAATTTTATTATGACTATACTTAATCATTAATATCATTTAGTATCTGATACATATTACAAATTCTCCAACTCCTTCAAAGATGATATTTGTTTTTTCTCAAAATATACAAATCACCAACATTCCACACATCACTGCATTATTTCATTATACCTAAGTATATATTGTATTGTAGAAAATATGCATTGTGTATATGTGTGTGGGGTATGTTTTTACACATATGTGTGCACCATTAAATGAGAAATATGGGCATGAATGTGGTAGGATTGTGCACATTTGGCATATTGATAGTTTCTTTGGCAACCTTATGATTTCTTTAAATTACATGCTTGACTACATAGTCATTCGTTTAGGAAGAATATCACATACCTATTGGTGTTAAATTCTATCATTATGCTTATAAAAATATAATAAAAATAAGTATGGGATATAATAAAATAGAAACAGAAAAATCTGATCTTAAAACTGTGTATTTTTTAATTGCTTTAGGATTTCAAATATAAGTATATTTTTTTCTGTGGGAAGTTTTGTTAGAAAATGTAAGTGGTAAATCAACAAGTATATGATATTTATCAATTAATTAAACCAAGGAGTTTATAAATCATAAAATTTTGAGGGCAGTTTCTCAACTGTAATATGTAACTTTGTTATATTTATAATTACATTATTTCAAAAATATTATAAGAAAATGAGAAAGAACACAATGTTTGAAGATCATATTAAACTAATGTATGTATTCTGTGTTACATAAATTCTTGTTTATTTCATATCCTTTTTTTGCTGTCATATATATGTATATTTGAAATTTTTATTTAGTATCTTCATTTCTTGTTATCATGTATCTTTGCAATCTTTAATAAAAAAAAGAATGTCAAACAATATTGATAATTCTTAATTAGGAATTTGATGTCCAGCTATCAATAATTTATAAAGTTTCAGTGAACAGCTGATGAAGTCAATAAATGAATGACAAAATTGATTAATCAATTCAATCTGAGACATCTAAAAATGATGTTCAAGACCCTGCCCCAAAATTCATGAGGAGAGGTTATACATTTAAAAAAAATGATTGAGAAGAGGAGGATGGAGTTTAGTTTTCTATTATTAGAACAAACAAGGTTTTTCTGCATGTGAGTTTGCTTGCGGGCCAGCCCCAGAGAGACCAGAAGAATGAGCAGTTGATGTGGGTTTGGAACACACTCCACAGGGTGAGGGGGTCATGCCTGGGCAGCGTATCAAGAAACATGACACAGGGCTGGGGATTGAGCTGAGTGGTTCCACTGCCTGCCTTGCAAGTGCAAGGACCCGACTCCAACGTGATACAAGTCCTAAGTGTTCGGGGTAAATGAGATCTACTGAAACTTTTTTGTTGGAAATCAAACACAAATATGACTTGTTTAATAATTTTGTTCATAAACAGTGCTTGCTTCAAGGCATTTGTAAGGCTAGAAAGAGGGTATGGAAACGTAGTTTTCAAATTTGGCTGCTCAGTCAAACCAGATAATGAGCTTTAGAAATGACCTGCATGTCAGTGTCATTCTCAGAGACTGCCAGAGTTTGGATCTAAGATGCTCCCCCAAAGGCTATGTGTTCAGAAATGGGGATTTTGGAAGTGATTGGGTCATGAGGATTCTAAACTCATTGATGGTTTAATCCATTGATTAGTTCATAGCTGTATTGGCTATTAGGAAGCGGGGCCTAGTTGAAAGGCCATGTGGGTGTGCCACTGGAGATGCTATCTTAGCCCTGACCCTTTCTTTCGGACCTCTCCCAGCCCCCCTCTAGTGCTCTTTCTCCTCTCTCGTCACTACGAGGTGAGCAATTTTGCTCCAACATATCCTTCTGCTATGATATTCTGATTCACAGAAATTATGAGGCAAACTGACCATAGACCAAAACCTCTAAAACCGAGAACCATAATAAACCTTTCCTTCTTTAAATTGACCTTGTCAGGTATTTATTACAGCAATGGAAAGCTAACTAATGCAGAGACTATGATTTAGTTGATTTGGGGTAAGATTAGGGCATTGGAAATTTTGGTAGCTCCTCAAGTGATGCTCATGAACAGGCAAGGCTGAAAAAGACTGGTTAGGTGTAGGTCTGTTCAATATTATAAATTATAAAATTGATGGTTTATGCATTTGTATGATTTTTTTCATTCCAAGGTTGTGTCCTGGTATGAATATGTTAGTATACAAGTAAGATGACTGACATAAAACAAAGCAAAACAAATTCACAGTACCTTAGCAAGTGGTTCTCAGCTATCTCTTGAATCAGTTGAGAGTGTTTTAAATATTCCAGTACCTGGCTGGGGATTTAGCTCAGTGGTTCCGGCACCTGCCTTGCAAGCACAAGGACCTGAGTTCTATCTCCAGTAACAACAACAACAACAACAAAACCGCCATATTCCAGTACCTGGACCCCCACCCTTAGATGTGTACTGGGTTCCCTCTTAGACATCAGTTATTTTTGAAACAGAGAAGATTTTAATGTGTGGCTAGAGTGGAAAATTGCTGAAGTATCTTGGAGTATGCAGAAATGGTAGCAGGCTGGTTGTGGAAGTACACTCTGGGAGGCTGAGTATGACTGGTTAGAGCCCAGTCTAGGAAACTTAGTGACTTAGTGAGTACCTGTCTTAGGGGACAGTGGGGCTGGGGATGTAGCTCAGTGTGAAGGCCCTGGGTTCAACCTATAGCACCAAAACAAACAAATGAAACAAAAAGACTAGGAAGCATCTAAAATAAACCTATTACCTCATTTGAATGTTAAATTGAGTTCAAAGTCTCTGGCAACCAATGCAAAGAAAAAACATGTAACATAGTTCCCATTTTAAGCATAAAAAGTATAAATGTTCTTCTTTAGAGATGACATATTTTTGGAACAAAATTCAAAATACAAATTTCTTGGGATGACATGTAAAGGTCTTGAGAATGATTTACAGCTTCAGCCAAAGTTTTACAAAAGACATTGGCACACTGCTACAATGAATACTTCTTGTAGAGACTGCTTCTGAAGCTACATCTTTAAAGTAGGTCAGGGAAGAAATTTTTGTCCAGGCAAAGAAACAAAGAGCCCCGATAAAAGGCCTTTTGCTGTTAACCTGTACAACCTACCCCTGAGAATTAGTTTCTAGATTTAGCTTTGGAATCACAGAGAGGCCAGGGATATTCCTGAGACCTGATTTGCACAAATACATCACTATTCTGAGAAGAGATAATTATAGAGATCTAGCTCAACTTTGGCCAAGTTTCTGAGCCACCCAAAGTTCATCCACTACCTGGGGAATGCTGATGACAGCAGAGTGAGACACTTCAAGTGAAAAGGCTACCCCTGAGAAGTAAGACAGGTAAGATCAGAGTTATGCCTGAGGGAATAAAGGAAACAGAGTTTAGAGACCTCCAGGAAGTGTGACACTAAACCTTAGGTGGGCACACTTGCCTTAGAGCATAGGTGCTCATTGTTACTGATACAGAGTATCTACTCTGCAGGTAATGGAAAGAGAATCCATTCATGAAATCACTTCCACCCAGAACTTGATAAAATACCTGGAAGTTGATAAAGAATTTAACAGATAAATGTATTTAGACCTTATTTAGTTCTTTCCCTAAATAGCCCTCATTCTGCTTGCCTAGTTGCTATCAGGTCTTCATTAGTTGATTCAAGATCTTCCTGAAGTGCTGGGTGCTTAGGCTCCCTAAGATTCATGGTAGGAGATTATTAGACCCTCTTATTAATAAAGAATGATAAAAAAAATGAGTGAAGCCAAGCCTGGTAGTACATGCCTATAACCCCAGCATTTGGGGAGACAGAAGCAAGAGGATTGTCAGTTTAAGTCCGGTCTACACAGTTTAGCAATGTAGCAAAATCCTGTCTTCAAATTTGAAAATCAGACTGGGAATGTAGCTCAGTGCAAAAGACTTTGGTTCAATCCACTCATACATAAGTAAGTAATAAGTAATAAATAAATAAATATAAACATAAATAATTTCCACCACTGTTAGATTTTGTTTTGTGACTCAACTTTGTAGATGAAAGTTTGTAAGTAGTAAGTTATTAACTGCTTTGTCCCTCATTTAGTTCATCTACAAAAGGAGAGTAATTCTTGTACAAATTGACAGTGTTGTTTTAAAAATGAAATGTAACTGTGCTTGCGTATGGCTTGTGCAGCTTATCTTTACAGTAGCTACTCAGGGTGCAACACATAACCATAGAGATTTTTACAAAAAAGAAACAGATAACACAAAATTTCTTTTTAATGAACTAAGATAAACTAGTGGTATAAATGAAATACATTAGAATATTTATTGAGATATTTTTGAAAAAACATAATGTGTAATTTGGGCAAGTATTTGAACTTCTCTGTACTTATTTACTTATCTTTCTTCTATTCCCCCCTTCCTCCATGTATACACACGCATATATATATGCATATAAATATATATATATATATATATATATTTCTAGTTCTAGTTTTTTGAGAAATCACCATATTGATTTCCATAGTGATTGCATTAGTTTTTATACCCACCAACAATGTAGAAGAGTTCCTTTTTCCCTCCATACTCACCACCACTTGTTATTATATTTTTGATAATAGCCAATCTTTCTGGGGTAAGATGATATCTCAATGTAGTTTTTATTTGTATTAAATTAAAACTCTGATGGCCAGCAAGGATCAGCATCGTTTCATGTATTTATTGGCCATTTGTACCTCTTCTTCAGAGAGAAAGAGAAAAAGTAGGAGAAGAAAGCACCAGGGACCAGGTGGAGTCCCAGAGGTCACACTCCCATAATCCTTTCCCTTTAATGAAGTTCTACTCCTGTTTCCAACACTTCCCAATATAGCCATAAAATTATGATCTAATTAAATCTATAGGGTCCACCTCTGAACATCACTGCATTGTGTATCAAATCTTTAATACGTGAGTCTTTTTTTTTTTTTTCTTTTAGTGGTAGGGATTGAACCCAGAGGCACTCTATCACTGAACTAAATAGCACAGGACTCTCTCTCTCTCTCTCTCTCTCTCTCTCTCCCTTCTTTTAAAGTTTTGGGACAGGGTCTCACCAAATTTCTCAGGCTGGCCTTGGACTTCTAATCTTCCTGCCTCAGCCTCTAAGTAGCGGAGATTACAGGCATGTGCCACTGTGTCCTACAAGATTTTTTTGTTTTCTGATACTAAAAATTATATACTGTACTAGCATGATAGTGAGCTCATAACCAATTATTTATATTCATAGAGAAGATAAAGGTCTAGTTTTAGTTTTTAATTATTTAAAAAGGTCTTTGATACATTCATATTTCTAAATGATCAGTTTCTTTAGTTTACATACATTGTTGTGGACTGTCTTGGATTTTATATGGAAATAACATTTGTTCAGAAAAAATATCCATGACTTCTTCAAGGTGCATGCCAAACATATCAGGATTATAGCACGTTTTTGAAACAGTTGGCCCCATCCTAGTAAAGCTCTGATGTTTGTGCAAAAAACTAAAAACATACAAGAATGCAATTTTTTAAAGGTCTATAGTTCTCAAAATAGTTTTTAGTTATCCAGGCTGTGCTGAAGTATCTTAATTCTGGATTTACTGTCTGTCGCCTAGATAAAACTATCTGGGCCAATTATCTTCTTTCTATTTAACAGTGGTACCCTTTACCAAGGACATTCTGGAGGAAGTAACTATATTCAGTATTAGTCATCTCCCCTCCCCTGCCTTCAATCTCTAGCACTTTGCAAGACTAGTAAAGAAGATATGTAAAGAGTAGACTGTTCCCAGAGACTTTATTTGATGACTTAATTAAATGGGTCTTCAGAGGTCCATAGCTTTCCCAATGAATTTTATCTACTGAAGAAATTTTATCTGGTAAATCCAATTCCCACTTGAATGAGTTTTAGTATCATTCATTTTTACCAGATCCTTTTTGCTCTTTGGGAGCTTTATATGCAGTATCTCAACTTGAATCTTCTAGAGTTACTGGTAATATTGGGAAGCTAGTGTAAAAATAGTTCAGAACAATTCTAAATTAGCATCAAGGGCAGGACACACTTTCGATAGACATCTTACTGTCTATATGCTTTATCTGTTCAATCTCCTGCAAAGTGAGCAGACTAAGGAGCTGACCTCTGAGAGAGAATGATAACTATCTCCCAGACAAACATGAAAAGAGAATAAACAACACATTCCTCTTCACTAAAGTACGTCATACATCTGATTTGTTGTATGTAAGAGTTTACCAAAGAAAATCTGGAACCACTAAATACTACTTGCTCAACCAGTACCCTCTAACCATAACATCCAGCTCTTTGGAAACAAGAGAGAAGTAGGATGGGGAATATTTTTAATTATCCAAAGAACCTCTAAATAGCTGGCACATCAGTCAATCATGAAGGAAATCAGTGCTGTTTGTAATTCTGAAACTCAGTTTTGGATTTCATAAGTGTAAAAATGCTGTGCTTCCAGTTGTACTAAAGAAAAGATAGCTGGACTACCACAATATCAGTTACTTTTCACTTATCAAAAGTCTAAACTATAACAGGAATCCTGGGAGAATAGTGACTACACTTTTTAAAAAGAAAAAAAGGAAAGGGTGCATAATTTGGCTCTTTGTCAGAATCAGTCTTGTGATTACTTGTCCCTTTGAGAATAAATGAACATCGACAAATGTTTTAGGGAGAGCTGGTAGCTATATCAACCTTGAAATAAAACAAAAACCAGATATTTCCAAGCCAGTTAGACTGACTTCATACAGTATTAAGCACATGAGAAGTTTTGCCAAGTGTATGCCAATGTCCTGGAGATACGAGGATCTATGTATCTCCTCACTTATCCATCCAACAGCCACTTTTTGTTTTGCATGATTAAAAGATCCTTTTGATAGAGTATAGCACATTGACACTTGGAGGGTAGAAAGGGTGAACTGTGTTCTCAACAGCTCTAAAGGAGAAAAGGCCAAGTAGGGAAGACCAAGCATGAGTTCTTCTAGGGGCAGGGCAACAGTAAGCTGGACTGCTAGGAGGCAGTATGACAAAGGGATGAGCTTACTTAGGGTTCTGAGCTGCCTCTGGATTGCTAATTTGAATTTTTTAAGGATCCAGGGCAATAGGATTGTTCCTAATAGTCTGGTACTCGGCCTTGAGACAGTTAGGACTGTGCTGTGTAAACTGGACAAGGGGAGTAGTGGGGGTGTGATTTTAATCCAGCCTTTAGTTGGGAACTGGAAATAGGTCAAGATGGTATTAATAACAAAGGATGTGTGGAAAGACTTGCTACTAATAAAGTAACTGTAGAATAGGTCTAATTTCTGGCAGATCCAAATTCCCATCTACATGGAACTATACAACTGTTCTGCAGGATGCACAATAAAAGAATAAGGTAGTAAAGTTACCTTAGACTGTGCTTGACAAATTCTGCAGAAGGAATTTTTTTTTCCTTTTTTCTTTTAAATTCCAGGGATCAAACCCAGAGTCTCACATGTGTTAGGCAAGAGCCCTATCACTGAGTAAGGTGTCCAGCTCACAGGGAGTCATGTAATAGGATAACATTTGCTTTTCCCAGAGTGAACTTATTTAACCTATTCTGAGTCACTGGTAGAATTCTGAAATTTTTTCATGCTGCATCTATCCCTCTCTATGAGCTTTACAAATTCCTTGTCAATATTTATTTCTTCTATTTAAAAGAAATCCCAGTATTGTGATATAATTTATACATCATAACATTTATCTCATTTAAGTATAGAGTTTAAGATTTTTTACTAAATTGACAATTTTACAACCTTTGCTACTCCATTTTTTAAAGGACATTCCCATTACCCCGGGATATAACAAATCTGCCATCAGTTCCCTTTCCCAATCCTAGCTACATAATCATTAATCTACTTTTTGTCTTCCTAGATTTGCCTTTTCTGGACATTTAACTTAAATAGAACTATATAGTAAGATCTTGATTTTGTATCTGGCTTTGACTTAGTATAATGTTTTTAGGATCATCCAGGATGTAGCATTTATCAGTACTTCTTTCCTTTCACTGATGAATAGAATTTCATTGTGTGGATATATTATATTCTGTTTATCTATTCACCAATTGATGGATATTTGAGTTGTTTCTAGTTTCAGGGCACACGAACAAAGCTTGCATGATTTCTTTTATATAAGTCCTGGAGTGAACATGTTTTCATTTCTCTTAGGTAGATAAGGAATGTAATTACTTGGTCATATTATATAAATATGTGCAACTTTTGAAGAAACCACTAATCTAGTTTCCAAAGTGGCTATACCATTTTGCATTTATGATCATTAATTGTGATCTGTCAACTTGATAAGATTAAGAAATATCCTACATCTGGGCATGTGTGTGTAGGTCACGGAGGTGTGACTTTGAATATGTAAAGTTTCAGGTGCCTGGTTACCTTGAAGTAAGCAGCTTTGTTCTGCTATGCTCTTCCAGTGCAAGATGGTTCTGCTTCGGAACCTGCCATCTACAGGCTGAATTTCTTGCAACCATGAGCCAAATTAAACCTTTTCTCCTTTATGTTGTGAGTGTTGAGTATTGTGTGCCAGCAACAGGACAGCTGACTAATACAATGCTCCTAGCAATATATAAAAGTTTTAATTTCTCTTCATTTCCAGCAACACTTATTATTGTCTGTCTTTTTAACTAAGGCTGTTCTAGAGGTATGTGTGAATGTTTGCTTCTTAGTGTCGACTTGATAGACTTGATATTGTGTTTGCAATACATTGTGAAGCTGTGCTCCTCAAGCTTTGTTTTCTCTAAAGGCTATTTTCTCCTCCCAAGATATGTCAGAACATCTTTTGCAGACTGAAGAGCATCGGATTATTGATGCTCTGGTAGGTAAAATAAGAATAAGAAGTGATCTGTAATTGGTAAATAAGTGTATTGGTAAAAATAAATAAAACCTGCTGAGATTAGAGGAAAAGGTTAACAAACAGAAAATATGTTTAAACAAAGGATTTTTACTTATGTTGGTAAATTGGCCCAGAAATCAGGAGTAGAGAATTCAAATCATTTTTAAAATGTACGTTTTCAATAAAATATATATTCAAATTGTATTTCAATTGTATAATTTTTTTTTCGTACTGGGGATTGAACTCAGGACCTTGCTCTTGAGAGGCAGGCAGCAGAAACTCTGAGCCAAATCCCCAGCCCCAATTTTATAATTTTTTAATAAGAAATTTCCTTACCACATATGCCTGATAAAGATTCCTTAGTTCTTTAAATTACTGAAAAGATAGATTTAAGTAGAGGTTATGTTATTATTTCTGAATGTTGTTTTTCATTACAAAAATACTTTTTACTTTTTGGATTTGAAGTAGCTTAGAATAGCAGTAAAAAGATAAATATATTTTCAGTAGACATTTTTAAAGTGCACATTATTCAATGTTCATGGGGGTGGATATACTCACTTGTACTTGTTAGTTTGAAAAACATTGCCCCGAAAGACAATAATTTGTTCTAGTTTCTGAGTGTTTGTTATCTCATGCTATTCAAAGATATTAGGTCATTAACCTCTAAACCAATGTGTAAAACACAAAGAAATAGATTCTTTTTTGTCATTTTACATTTATTTGATTCTCCTGCAAATGTAGAATTTTCTCTTTTAAGGAAGTAAGTACCAGGGTTTGAAAGCAAACTAAAAAGGCTACTTTTTAAATTTTATTTTATTTTATTTTTTTACAGATACTGTATCTTCAGTGATTCTGCCTAGGGACACAACACTGTTTTGAGTGCCAAATGAGCCTCCTCCCAGTGTAGTCATTAAGAACAAGAACTGCTAGTGGTACAGTCCAGACTGAGATTTTTCATGTGACTTGGATGCAGATATGCTCTTCTGCAAGCATAAGTTTAAAATTTCACTGCTCACCTAAAAATAGAGGGCCCCAATCTGAATAAATGGAGAGAATAGAATATTCGCTACTTACTATGTATTAGAGAGTTTACAGGATTTTCTAGGGGGCCCTCAGCTCAGCGGCAAAGCACCTGCCTGGTAAGGCTGAGTTTGACTCCCAGTACAAAAAAAAAAAAAAAAAAAAAAAAACAAAGACTTTCTGAAAGGACATTTTTAATTTAGTAAACCAGGTTGAGAAACATGCTGCAATCTGTTAGATAAAGCAGGCTACTCCTGGGGCAAATGAAGGGGATTAATTTTCTGATCCAGTGTTGGCTGTTTAAAATGTTTATGGAGTTGGAGGTGGGGAATATGTTTATGTGTGTGTGTGTGTGTGTATTCTGTTAGAGGTGGGACAGGATATATGGTGAAAAAAATTTCACTCATTGTTCAACTTTCGAATAACACAGTTTAAAATATCTAATTATGTGTAGGCCCTGTTGGTAAGTCATAGTTCATAGCTTTATGAAATCAGCTTGTTCATATTTGCAAGTAGAAGAAAAGGGATTGTTTTCATAGTCATTGTTCTGCTCATTTTCACACTACATATTTATTAGCAATCTTTGAAATGGGAGAAAACCATAATCCATTGTCATTTTGGGTTCCCTGTTTGATGACTTGTTTTCTTCTTTTATCTTTGAACATGATCAGGGTTTTTCTTTTCATATTTCTAAGTAACATGCTTTTAGTGTTACTTCTTAATTTTTCAATTAGATGTGACCTTTAAACTTCCCATATTTTATTACTTTTAAATTGCGAAATATAACACATAAGAAATGCCACAAATATAGTTAAAGAAAAATTATAAAAGTTTAAGTATATAAATATGTTGTAATGAGCAGCCGGGATTTAGCTCAGCGGTTCTGCCGCCTGCCTTGCAAGCGCATGGACCTGAGTTCGATCCCTGGTACCAAAAATAAATAAATAAATAAATAAATATGTTGTATGAAATATTAATATAACTATATACTAATACATTTATAAACATGTAAAATAATTATATAAATTAATAAAATAATGGGAAATCCTTATACACAGCGCTCCAAGGCCAGAAGATCCTTATGTACAAAGTCTGGGTAAAAAATTAAATTTAAGAAATTTATTTTCACCCCCCTCAAAAAAAAAAATCCACCCTCACTTTGGACACATTTGTGTTATCATTCTCGCAATTTTCTGAAGCAGTTCTGGAGCTCCTCTTTTGTGAGTGTCTTTAGTTGCACTATCTTATCTACCTTGATATCCTGAATTTATTAAAAAGTGTTGACCTGCTCAGATTTTGTTGTCTTTGGGGAAGAGCCGGAAGTTGCACGGTGCCAGGCCTGGGTGAAGGAGGTGAAGGAGGACCCACTGCAATTGCTTCCATGCCTCTCCTCCGGATGGCGTTCAGCAGCAGCCTTCACTGGATTCTGGATCAGACCTTGTAAAGAGGCTAATGACAGTGGATTTCCAGAACTACTTCAGAGAGTAGCAAGAATGATGGGATAAGTGTCTTTCAGGCAAAGGACAGTTTTTTGGAGTGAGATTAATGGCAGTATGTCTTTTACTGAATCCAATTTTAAAATTTAAATCTTCACTGCATATTTTGATCATGTCTCATACGTCTCCTAAATCACAACTGTCCTCTATTTCCCAAGAATGGCAACTGTCTTTATTTCTACAGTGATTTCCTTGATATTCTTCATTTTTGTCAACTACATATCATTCCTGCAAAATATAACTTGTTTTTGCCAGATTTTGAATTTCATATGAATGGACTCATACTACAGTGAAATATGTGGGTGATTTCTCCCAGGAGATATTTGACATTGTCGGGAAATATTTTGGTATCCACAACTTGGCAGCATACTAGTGTCTAATGGGCAGGGTCTAGGAATGCTGCAAAACATCTCACAATATACAGGACATTGTAGATTATAAACAATTTTCTGAACCAAAATTTCAATAATGCTGAGGCTGAGTAACCTGTTGTAAAGCATTCTATTGTATAGCTGTACCAAAAAATTAGTCATTTAAATTTTTGCTGTTTAAATTTGTGTCGATTCCATTTTTAACTGATATAAACCATGTTTCTATGAACATCCTGGCATTTATATCCAGCGCTTCTACAAGTGGAATTGTTTGGTTCTAGGATAAGCATGTTTTTATCTTTCCTAGATTAACCTCCAAGTGTTTTAAAGTGGGTATTAAATTTTTATTATAGAAACTTAAGGTTTAAATTTCTTACCTGGTAACCATCAAGCACTCCTTTCTTCCAAATTATTTGTATCACTGTTTTGGTTAAAAGAAACTTTTTTACAGGGTAAATTTGGTTATATCCAAAACACATATGTATATGCTTCTACACAATAATTCGGGTTAACAATCATCTACTTATATTTTGTTTGCTTACTTGTCTACATATCTATCATTTATTTATATTCAGATGCTTTCATGAAGATATAAACTCCTATAAATGTATCAAATATGCCAGGCAATCTCTCTATTCTATTTTTTTCCTTGGAGATATCCCTTCTCTGCTCTTTTCCTAACTGGACTGACTGCTTTAGATAGACTAAGAGACTATTCCCTTCCCCATCAACTTGGGAATAGCATTTGACTTTTTCCTGTGTTGGATTCACCTGTTTCCTGTATTCTTTAATTTCCTTCCTTAGTTTGCTGAAGCACACTTTGGTAGAGTAAGTCCACATTCTACTTCTCCTCAATTTTGACCTTTGAACTTATACTGTGCTTTATTTCTTCTAACATATTTTCACTTTCCAAATGCAATTTCTTGATCTCTGAATGCTTAATATCCTGATTTTGCTTTTTGTTTCTTATTGCTCTGGAAAAAGTAATTATAGTTGTCCTTTACTTTCATTTGTTCCATGTACTTTTTTGTTTTCTTGGTCTATTTTTTTCTCTTTTTTTTTGTTTGTTCCAGATTTTGTTCTTTCTAAAATATCTCCTAGCATTTTTCCACTCAGAAATGTAGTACTAAGAGGCAACTTGGAAATTCTGTATATGCGGACAGAATGAAAGCAGGCACATGATACTTTTTGGTGAGAGGCCCTGTTTACTTTCATTATTGGTTTTTTGTTGTATGTTTGTGGGTGAGGGTTTGCTATTTTCTTAGAACAGAACCTTCATTCTCTTGCCTGGACATATTGGATGAGATCTGGAAATCTCACTATGAGACAGGACAGGGTCACATTTTCATCTTATGCTTCCCATGCTATGGCCAAGACCAGGATCCAGAGATAATCTGGTACAACCTCAATGAAAGAAAATAAGCCACCTTAGCTGACTAGAAGCAGTCACCAGTTACACAGGGCTGATCTGAAAGCTGAGGTCTGGTCTGTTACACTTTTTTGGGGGGGTGTATTTATTTATTTATTTATTTATTGAGACAGGGTCTCACTACATAGTTGAGACTGATCTGGAACTCACTATGTAGCCCAGGCTGGTCTTGAACTCACAGCGATCCTCCTGCCTCAGCCTCCTGAGTGCTGGGATTGCAGGTGTGCACCACCACGCCTTGCAAGGTCTGTTACATTTTTAATCAAGTATTTTGCTTTTGTACTCACATTTGTCCCTTGACTTCAAAGCTGTATCTAATTCCCGAATATATTCTGAACTGTGAAACATGGTGGACCTTAACAGAGAAGGCAGAAATCTGAGTAAGTTGTTCTTTTTCATCTACGTCTTTCTTATATGCTCGATTTTGTTCATCTTTCTAGTTGGCTCACCTTTCATTCCTCTCCCTGTAGGTTTATATCTTTTAACCTTTTCTGCCATTTCAGTGAAGTTTTATCAGGACAATAAAAATATGTTCAATCTACTGTATTTATAAAGGCCTATTCTTTAATGATAAGGTGACAAGGACCTTATAAATTATATTTAATTATGGAATGAATAATATGTAAGTAAAAATATTTTTGTAGTAGACACACACATATTACATGTGCATATACACAAACTGCTCTAGACAATGCCCTGGTGTTTTACAAGTTGGCATTTCTAAAGGATCACTTTTACATATCCATTGTACTCAAATTATTACTTTTTTTTTTCTTCAGTACTAGGGATTGGATCTAGAGACACTCTACCACTGAGCTACATCCCCAGATCTTTTTATTTTTTGTTTTGAGTTAGTGTCTTTCTAAGTTGGCCTGGCTGGCCTTCAATTTATGGTCCTTCTGATTATTCTTTTGTGCACCATTACCTTTGACTTTCATGACATTGGTCTTCCTTGTTAATGGCAGATTCCTCTGAATTTTCTTCTCTGTCTATTCTTCTTGCATTTGTGATTTCCATATTTTATTCTCTTTCTCTTCTTTTTCTTTTTCCTATTCTTTCTGTCTTTGAGGATTTCTTTTGGATTTTTTGGGAATATTTATACATAATGAGACGTCTCAGGATAGCTCCCAAGTAGGAAATTCATTTGTTACAAATATATCATATGGACCCATCCTGAAGGTTATTTTTGTGTAATATTTGTTTGAAGCATTTGAGTTTTGACTGTGACTTGTCACATGGGGTCAAGAATGGAATTTTCCTTTTATGGAATTGTATCAGTGTACAAGAAGTTGTGAATATTAGAATATTTCAGATTTTTTGATAAGTAAAGCTCAATCTGTAATAATTTTGTGCCACTTAGTACATAGCAAACACTAAAAGACTTACAAACTGAAATGAGAAATCCCCAAATCTCATTTCAATCTGTCAACTTTGACTGTGGTCCAGTGGTGATTAAGTAGTGAAATGCCCTAAAAACAGGCAACGAGAGAAAGTAAGACTTAGAGCCCATTGGAAACTACCAAACATATGATGAGACTTAGGAGGCTGAATGTCTGTATAAGAACAACAGAGTCCAAAGACCAGAAATGTCGTATTTTAATTTAACAACTTTCATAGTCCCTTGATCATTATAAATTTAACATAATGTCCACTTATAAAATCTACATTTCCTTTAAGCACTTAATCAATCAAGATTTAATAATGCATTAGTGCCTTCATAGGGAAAGATAAATTGGGTTATAAAAAATTATTTATTTTTGTTCATCTAATAAGGAAACAGCAACTACAGTAGTTGCCACTTTAAGTGACCACAGGAAAACAAAATACATAATTATTTTTGCAAAGTTATATTACAATTTTATAAGGTTAGCTACAACATACCCCATGCTTTGTTACAAATTGTATTGCTTTGGACATCTGTAAGCTATTAAATACTAAAAGGTGTTTGAACTTTAACCCACGTAAGGGGTGGGTGACAAAGGAGAAAACAGATCAACATCACATAAATCTTGTGAGCCACAATATCCATGTTAATACTGTTTTATTGCTATATGAAACAATTCTTTATATTAGGAAACATGTTTAAAAGTTGAATGGTAACTTTTAAAATTTGGTTTTACTTATGTAAAAACATCATATTTGTTTCTAATCACTCTATTGGCATTGTTAACATTTTGAATCGGCTTTTTCACATTTTTGATGCAGCTTTTAAAAAAAAGCTACTAAATACATCTTCAATACAAATAGTGCATGAATAATTTTTGTATGCAATTTTAAAATTTGGCAAGATATTACAGACCATAATACTGCCATGGAGAAGGGAAGAGATTAGGATGTAAATGAAGAGGACTTAGAATGCAAAAACTCAGTACATGATAATAATGTAAAACTTAAATAGGAACAAAGATATATTAACAAACTGTGAAAACATTAGTGATCCAAAGTTAATTTAAAATTAAAAGTCTGAAATGACTTCTACGATGATAGGCATTTGAAAAAGAGATTGGGAAGAAATTAATAAATAAGACTGTGGGTGATTTGTAAATAGAATACATGTGACATGTGAATTAATTGTTTTTCTTTTTGGCCACATGGTTGGGTTTTGGTTTACTGTAGCATCACATTAGATTCTGGCAGAAAGCAACATTTCTGCTTATTTCCAACATGTGGCCTGGCTTACTAAAAGAAAAAAAAAAAAAGGAAATTCTGTTATATTTTAAGCCAAAGTTAAAGCTCTTGGGCCTAATTTGTTCCTAACGTCAGTCTGAGAACACTGCCCTGTATTTTGCTGGAATAGAATCAGGACCTTTTGCATTGCTGTGACGGGGCAATGACGAACTCTGCGCTAAGAATGGGAATCTGTCCCCATGGGTTTCCTCCTACCCCACCTCATTTCCTCTCTCTTCTGGTTTCTCTTGTACATACTTTCACACGCATTTCACCCCAAGTCAACCTAAAGTACTTTGCTGAGGAGATTAAAAAGTAAGGCAAGCATGTACAAAGTAAAGAGATTTTCATAGTCCTAAGAAACAATTTTACCTCTAATTGCTAGAAAAACACATGCCCAGATGTATACCTTTCTGTTGGCTATTTAAAAAAAATAATATAAAAATTAGTAATAAGCCTCCCAGATTGCTGTTAAATTGCCTAATTTGGATAACTTGAAAAATAATACTTTAACTATATTATACTAATGCTAGAGATCATGGGCGAGAGAGGATGCTCCTTGCTCTTTTGCCATGTGAAGACTGCACCAGGCAATTCACATTTTGTCCTTTATGGGATCTCTTGGTTGTTAAGCTATGAACATGGGGGCCTGCCCTCTGTTTAATCATCTACATGTAGTGTATGTAGCTAACTATTTACAGGTAACAGAACTAAACAAATAAGGTTTAAACTACAAAAGTAAAAGAAGAAGAATATTTTAAAAGTTCCCCAAATCTGTAGACAGTGTAGATACTTTCTTTGCAAAGTATGTGAATGGGACAGTTCCAAGAAGTCTTTTGTGATAACAACTCAAACCTTCTGTTTCTTTGATCTTATCTGAATGCAGAGTGTTATGATTTTCATAAACAGCCTTGATTTCCTTTTCTGGTATATTTTTCCCAATCATTTCAATGTTTCTAATGTGCAAAAATAAACTGGCTGATCTGCTTTTACACTTTGCACCCAATTACACTCTGACCGTTGACATAGCTCAGTTTGTAAAAAAACTGTTTCTTAGGATTTTTTAAATTTCAAGTTTTCTTTATACAGATTCACATGATTTAAGAATGAACCTCTTCAACAGGAATTTTGAGTGAGCTCATTTTCAATGTAAGTAATGTGTGAATAAACTGGAAGCTATTGACAGCTATGTTGAAGTGCTAACTGTAAAAAGTTAAGTGCTTTCACAATGAGGCTTTCTTAATTCTCATTTCTCATGCTGTAAACAAACCATAAAATGTCAGGTGGAATTACGAATGTTAAAATGATTCCTCTTACACTTTCATGTGGTTTTGTGCAAACATAGCTTTTTGTTTTGTTTTGGCAAATGTATCATTTTGTTGTAATAACTTCTGTCCAATAAAGAAAATGGAATTAAGTGAATATTCCTTCTTTCAAGATGAGCTGTATTTATTACTGGAACGGAAGTTGTCATATCCATGATCATTAGCTTTGAACTTTAAGCACGACTGCTTTTCCTCCAAGGACTGTTTTTCTTCAAATGACTGGCACCAGCAACATAGGCATGACTGTACAGAACAAAGCAACTCGTTACAAGTCTACATTAGCCACATTGTCACCACTCTTCCTGCTCTCTGGGGCTATCTCTGCAAAATTAGGAGCTCTTGGTTCTTTTCTTTCTCCATACTCTTATCCTTCCTCATAAAAAGATTTGATTACAGTAGTTGTATATGATAATTTATTCACTAAAAATACAGAGAATGAAAAATATGTAATTAATATTTCTTACCAAGAGAATACTCTCTTGATTCTTGATATTTACTCTTGATTGCTTGATGAACACTCTTAATAGTGGGCAAATATAGATTTTAAAGACATCTTGCCTGGCAAATAGAAATATTACCACATACATGACTGTATATGTGCATGTGTTTACGAGTGTTTGGCTAGTTTGCTTCAATGAGGATGTACTCTACATACTCACAACCTGTTTTCTCTCACTTGATGGTGCCATAAACATCGCTCCATGTCAATGAGTTCACTATTATTTGGCTGTTTTCTTCAGCCACACATTTTTCTTACATGCCTTTTCAATATTGTTACACAATAAGGTTATAAAGTTTGTAAGTGTCCCAATTGTATTCGCTTGGTTTTCTCCCTTGGGATTTTTTAAAAATCCAAAACTTCATTCATTTTGTTTCCTGAGAAACTACATGTACCAGAAAATAGGAGATTTATGAATTTCTTTTCTATAAAGTGAGAAAGTTGATCTTGATACAAGTTCTCTTCTAGACCTAAAATCTGGGCAATGAGTGGTCAATAAATTTTGTAGACTGTCTTAATGTTCACAAGGAGGCCAAGCTTTTGGCTTTCCAATAATGAGATGCCAGGAATAATGGATTTTCCTCATATACAGGGAAGATGTACTTTATTTCATGTTGGATTGTTGAAGGAGCTAATGGGTGGATGGGTGGATGGATGTTTGAATGAGAGCAGCTAAATGAAGACTGATTGAACATATTCTGTATGGAACAGCACATTTCTGCTACATACTAAAGGTTGAAAAGAAGAGGTAGATCTTGATTCAAATTTCATTATTTGATTTGCTATTTTCATAAGCCATGTGAGAAAGGGTCTGACTTACTATAAGTTATGGTCACATAGTAAAATCTCCCCAAATAGAGAAACAGTGCATTTAAATAATCATATATAATTTTATTTTACTACATGTCTTCCGTCAGCCATCAATTTTTATTGTAATTTTTATTAATTTGCTGAGCAATTCCCTGTGTATAACTGATTGGTTGAAGCAGTTGTGGGGGCATGGCTGGCTAAGATGTATGGGCAAAATTCAGCTACCATGATTTATAAGCTAGTCATACTTTAAAAATCAGCCATAATATAAAGTAAGGGAAATCTGAAAAGCAATTTACTAGATCTTCAGTTAGAAATATTAATGGTTTTGAAGGGTTTTATTTGATGTCAAATAACAGAATTTTTTTCCTCTCTTTACTACAGATTGAATTCAGAACCTTCCCACTGGCATATACACCTGGGCTTGTTTTTCTTTTGTAATTTGAAACAGGGTCTCCCTAAATTGCTAAATTACCCAGGCTGGGCTCCAACTTGCCATCCTCCTGTCTTAGCTTCTCAGAGTGTTGGGATTGTCACCACACCCATGTAGCTACAAAAAGTTTTTTTACATTAGAATATTCTCTTACCTTAAAGCAGTTTTTGAATCTTTTGCTCACCAAATACAGAGCAATTGGATTAATGCAGGAATTCAAGGAGGCCATGTTGATACCGATATAGTCCATTACCAACAAAAAGCTGCAATCAAATAAAAAGTCCAAAATATGTTTATGAAAAACTTACTGCTCTTAGCATGTATTCATGAGAGTTTAATGTTTTTGTGAAGAAAAAAAAAATCAATGCCCCATGTTCTGAAATTATCACTAGTTTGTTAGTGGTGATCTCTGTCTCTCATTCTCTGTCATCTTCCCTGTTTCCCCTCCCCTGCCCAACTCTGTCTTTTAAATTAAAATCCCTTTAGAAGTCCTGAGGCTGACTGAAAAGAAAAAAAAAAAAGCATTTATAAGTATAAAGGAGAATCAGATGTGCTATTTTCAGTCTTGCCATTTGCTCATTGTTTTGACATCACTGCCTCTGTCTTCCCAGGGTTCTCATAGGTCTCCTTTATTCCTTTCTCTAAAATAGAAGTGAAGGTAAAATTGGAGTTCTTAGTTGGTCCTTAAGGGTTAGAAAAGTGACACTGTCTTTGCCTATGACAGGGACCAATGGAAACACTTCTGAGTGATATTTATTTACCAAAGGATTGATTTCTATTCTACTTTTCTTACCTCAAAAGGTCACATCTATTGGGATCATTCTGATCATAAAGAGTGAGCTTCAAAATCCTGCTGAGGTGAAGGGGAAGCCAACAGAGCGCAAAAACAAGGACCAGGCAAAATACTGTTTTGGCCACTTCTCGCCTCTGAAATGAAAACATAGGCAGACCCTTGAAAGCAACTTCTGCATATTAAGAAACAAACAGAAAGTTTAATATTATTTACAAAAATCAGTGGCAAAAAAAAAAAGGACAAAGAGTCTTCAACTAAATACTTAATATAAATTAGAACTAAAATGACTATGGATTTATCTGTTAAAAGTTATTTTTCTCTCTAGGTCCTTTTCGATGTTGTAGACTACTTCTAAGTAGATAATATAAAATTATTTTTTAAGATTAAAAAATACCAAAAGGAAATAAATATTCCCTAGTGTATAGTTTTAGTTATTTTCAATCATCATAATTTTCATCTTCATAATCGTAATTGTAACCATGAACCATCCATTCCTTGGATCTGCTTACCTGCTTTAAGTGGTCATTTAAAGCTATCTGCATACCACTCTTCTTCCTCAGCATCTCACAGGTCATCAGAGTATAAAACAATGCAGTGATGGCCAAGGGCAAGCAGAAATAGAAGCTGAAGAGCCACCAGTCTTTAGCTGTCTTGTAAAACTATGAAGGAGAAATAATTGTTAAGAGTCGATATTCCTGTGTAAAAAAAAAAAATTTGTGTACAAAATGTGCAATTTAAAAAAATATTCACCAAGGAACAGTTATCTTCTAAGGGAGAACCTGTTTTAGAAATACTATGCAGAAACTTTCAGTCCACATCTACTAAACAAATAATTAAATATAACAAACTTTTCTAAAAAGCATTTCCAGTTCTTTGTGTTGGGGTAGTATAATTATTCACCGGGCAAAACTGTAAGTATTGGTGATTTAATACTTTGTCTCCACATAAATTATCCTTCGCTATCTTCTTTCTGGGAAATACCATATCTGAATATATAAAGATATCCTAGTGTTTAGATGAGGCTTTCATTTTTCAGTAACTTTGTTTAGCAGGAAAAGCATATATGAAAAAGTCTATATCAACTATCTTGGTCAGAAACATATAAATATAAGGTGTCAATTAAAAAATCAAAGTGCTTATTACTTATGTCTTTTATTCTGTTTCTGATCAGTATATGCTACTGTGTCTGTATTGGAGAATAATTTATATAAATTATGGAGTACTTCCCCCTGTTTTTACTAATAATAACATTCTTAATTTCATATTGCCTTTCTTTATTCTTTTACCTACACAGTTCATGAAGCTTTATATAGTCTTCTTATATATAAAAGAGAAAATAATCCTCGGTGAAAGATCAGCCTACCTTGTATTAACTTCTCTTAATCTATTCTGCCAAAAAGAGCCTTTTACATTTAGGTTCTGACTGGTGCAGACTAATGTCATAGTTCCTTTTTCGGATTAAACATTCGTTAATAAATGACCAAGATGAAAAGTTCTTTCCAAAGACAGCCTTTCCTTTAGATCAAAGATAGAGGGGTAAGCTTGCCACTCAGAATTGACCCATATCAGTGGCCGTTAGGTAAAAAGAGCAGTAAACCAGGACCAGACCAGGACTATAATCAGCCTTTTTTATGAGTGGATCTGCTGGACTGCCTCTGAAGAAAGGGGAGAAAGAAATATGGCCTAGACAAGGGAGTGCTTCTTATAGGACTCGGGTGGGGCTTACAGGAGCTGAGTGGGATTGAGTAATGTAATGGCTAAGGATTGGGGGAGCCTCTGACATCACTAGGAGGGGTTTGTGTCAGCACTAGTTAGGGCCATCTTAAGGTGAGGGAAATCTAACAGTGGCTTCTATACGAACAACTTCAGAACCATCTCTTGCCTGATGACTGCTGTGTGGTCTAGTGCAGAGTATATGGGAGTGGCTATTTCTTAAGGCTTTGGGTAAAAAGCATAAATCCACATTAATTCTCATGTGAGCTTGGTTTATTTGCGTTCTTGAGATCCAAACGGTTCTTGAAGAAGTAGTGACCTGATTCTTGCCGCTTGGGTCTTTAGTCAAGGATAGCACTACAGTCCTGGGAGCCACATTCTTAATTTATGCTAGGGATACAGATCAATAACTTTCTAAGGATAGGGATCAGGGAAAAGTAGCTAAAGATTTTTGAGGTAAGGGCAGAGAGGAGAAAATAAAAGTAAAATTTACCTGCATAAAGGCTGTTTTCTGAACGGGGTGAAGCATGCAGATTCGTAGATGACTTCCTTTGTAGTTCATAGTAATCATATCAAAACCTATGGCTTCAGGGACAGCCAGAACCACAGAGATCACCCAAATTAAAACAATTTCTACTGCTGTCCATTTTGGAACTCCAATTCCTTTAATTCGACTCCAAGAAGCAACAGCTCGATATCTGAAGATGAAAATAGATGTTCAAGATGCTGAAACTTGGCTGTATTGAACTACATAGTTTAATTTCTATAGAACACAGTAAACAGTAGTATAGTGTTTAAGATCTAAATGGCTTAAAAACAAATTCTTACCTGTCGATACTCAGCGCACACAGACTCAGCACCGTGATTCCCACGGAGGCCTTCTGTATGAAGGGCATCAGCTTACACATCTCAACTCCAAATGGCCAGTCTTCTGCCAGAAGCTGCAGGAGGGGACAGAGAGCTCTGTGAGGGAGGCATTCAAAAGAAGCCCACTGACATATGCAGTAAGAGTTGGTAACTGCTATGGATAAAAAGGAAAGTAGAGTAGGGCAAGGGAGATGGGAGGGCCTGACTGGTTATAGTATTTAATAATATGATCCAAATAGGTCACATTGAAAAGAGTGGATTTGAGCAGAGTCATTAGCAAGAGGAGTAGGATAACAAGTTCCGGGTTCTTATTCTTTTTCTCATGGACTTCTACCCCTTTGAAAAGTGCTAGTGATCAAAGTATGTAACAGGAGAGTGCATGAAGAGGAATAAAAAGTCAATTTATAAGAATTAATTGTTCATATACACTAACTGAGTCAGGATCTCTTGTGTGGGACTAACTGTGGCCAGTTGCTTAAGGTCCTATCTGAAAATTGATGCAAATGTCATAGATTCCCAAATCTCAGATCATGGCCAAATCAAAATATAGGTTACTGAAAACCAGATGATAGATATACTTAGCTAAGGAGACTAAGGGCACCCTCCCCATGAAGCAGTACTCTATGAAGAGTATATGCATTCATACACTTGTTGTTAACTGCAGGCAATTTACTTAACTGAACAGTAAATCTGCCACACTGCTCCTTGACTATACTAGGCACATCCCTGCTTTAAAAATTTGCTCTAGCTCTTATTCTGGAAGGCTGTTTCACTACAGAGTTACTTGGCTGACTCTCACCTTTTTTAGGTCCTGGTTGAATCTTCTCTTTTCAATGTGATCTATTTGGATCATATTATTAGATACCACAACCAGTCAGGCCTTCCCATCTCCCTTAGCCACTTTCATTTTCATCCATAGCACTTACCAACTCTTACTGATTATGTTATAACTTTTACTTATTTGGTTGTTTAGGTTTTAATACTTGATCCCTATAGTATAAGACGAAATATGAGTTTTTAAGTACTTAGAATAGTGCCTGACATGTAGCAGATGCTTAATAAATATTCATGCCTCTAAAATATAGACACAAGCAATACAATGAACAAAAAAAAAAGTTCTTGCTGTTATATATAAGTATTTCTCTTTATCTGATGCAGACTATGCAACTATCCATTATTAAATGTGGTTGTTTTCACTCTTAGAACCAATGGGTGTGCCCCACACTGGTAAATGAATCACTTTAGGTAAACATCTGGACCAAATGTTTATGAGGTTTTGAAAATGAAGACAACTATTTCAGATCTATGTTTTTTTAAAAAAAACATGTTTAAAAAATAACCTTCCAAAAGTAAAAACTATTTTGAAGCACAATTGGGTATTTCTGTCCTTTAGTAATATGGACTCAATTTAGTTTGTCAGGCTGTGCTGATTGTTCTATAAGTAGAATGGAATCAAGGGCTAAAATGTGTGTCTCATTGTGGATATGACTTGAAAACAAACATAGGATGAATTTCATTTTTATATCAGACATGAAAATTTACACAGAAATGTAGGACAAATGTAGGCTGACTTTCACATATGTGTTTCACGTAGGGCCCTTGAAGCCTACAGGACCAGGCAGGTTGACACAGAATAGTAATGGTTGTAAGCAAGTTATTGGTGTCAGGAAGATAATAGAGAAGGATGGGGTCAATGGAAATCTCTGTATGATAAGAACAGGTGCTAATAACATCATGTAATTTTTCTAATGCATCTCAAATATAAAAATACCTTGATTTTTTGAAAGAATCAAAAAGTTGTAATTTTGATACAAAATCTCACCACTTAAAAAAAACTACCCATTAATGAATATTTTAAAAAATCATCATAATGTTATACTAACAAAATGGACTTCTGAATTAATAAGTTCACTCATAACTCTGCTTGATAATTCACTTAACAAATACTTATTAAGTATTTACCACATTTCAAAGACCATATGGATTCCAGGGTACATTTCAATGAACAGTGCAAGCCACCTACATTTATGGAACTTATTCCAAGTTCTCTCTGACAACATGATATTTAAGTAGCAATGTGACTGAAATAAGAGAATAAGCATACAAAGAACATGTTAGGTAGAGAAAGAGCAAGGTCAAAGGCCCTGAAGTTAAAACCAAACCAAACCAAACCAAAACAAAACAAAAACAACCTAGCTTGTTAGAGTGGAGGCATAGATAACCAGAAAGCCATCAAGGGTGGGACAGAGCGATCACAACCAAGTATATAGGAGATGATGCTGTATAGAGGAGGAGGTTGAATGCTTTTTTTAAGGGAACCCATTGCAAGGTTCTAAGTAGGGAACTGGAATAATACCTTTTACCAGTCAGGCTGCACAGTATAGAATAGTGTATGTGATCAAGAAAAAAGGCATTGCTGAGAACTACATGATGCACTTCTAAACACCCCCTGAAATGAAATTAATAAAAATGTTTTATCTTCTAAGAGGCTTGGATTGTCCTCCCTCCCTAGTTAATTTTAAAAACAGAGCGTATTCTTTCCTCTGGTCAAGCTAAGCAGACTTTGAACATGTTCTCCCTGTTGCTGTTCCTGTAAATATCGTTGTTAACTTCAATATAATCATTGTGGAACAATTAGCTAAAGGTGTCACAACGTGGTCTGCAAGCTTGATTTGCAGAATTATACATTGCTCAATGGTCTGCTAGTGTCAATAAGTCTGAAAAACTTGATTTTATCAAAACTTGTGAAATGATCTGTTTAGCCACTGGACTCTCTTTCTGTACCCCTTTCCCATGTATAATTTACAATTTTTCTTGCAAGGGAAAGCTGTCTTTGAGGTCTTGTTCTTCCTTCTTAAACGATACCTTCTTAATTAAACTTTCTCTAATCCGAGCACTGATATTTGATGTTTGGTCAACACCAATGCTGCACATTGGCCACATGATTTTTATTTGAGGGCTCTGTAACAAGGTTTGGTAAGTCAGCAAAGAATTTGTGGGAGATACCTCGATATAGGGTTATGCTTTTAGGGCACTGTTTGTTCTGAGGATGTCTCTGGATTGTCTTCATAGATGGTGTTGGCCACCCTTGCTGCAAAACCACTAGGAGAAGAGCAGTTTCTAAAATTTTGTTCACCTTTCCCTCCCTCGCCCCTGCCTTCCCTCTTCCTCCTTCCTTCCTTTTTTTTCCTTCCTTTTTTCCTTCCTTCCTTCTTCCCTCCCTTCCTCTTTCCATATGCCCCTCCCACCTCTTTTTGTGGTGCTGGGATTTCACCCAGAACCTTGTGCATGCTAGGCAAGTACTCTATCACTGAGTAATACATCTGGCCCTATGTTTCAGTTTGAACCAGGTGGGTGAATTGACTCATGACATTCAATCGCAGAGTTCCCTTTCTATTTGTATTCAGTCTCTTGTGATTACAGGGATCTGTTGGGACAATTTGACAGAGTGACCATTGTTGAGGGGAAGTGTATGGATTTGTTTAACCTTATCCTTTTGCTGTTCTTCCTGTGAAATTGGTTAGTTTAGTGTGCTGTGTTTTGTATGTCTATATCTTCTTTTGTAATGTTGTTTGGCCTCAGTGTGTTTTAGACTTGGGAGAAAAATGGCCTAAGTTATCATATCATTTAGCAATTAGAATTATTTCAGTAAGTGAGAAGGCAAATGAAAAGACTGTATGTTACTTTATCAAAATGAACATGCTTGGCACATATGCATTATCATGGTCCAGCAGGCAGAAAAAACCTAAGCCTATCCTCCCTGATATAGAATGGGAGAAAGATATAGAAATAATGTTAAATCCTCTAAATTCACAAATGGATCTGCCACCACAAGCTCCTCAACCATTGAGTGGCAGCCACTCTACTCCTTAATGGGAGAAAAACAATCATTCAGAACAGGGATGGAAAATCATTCATAAAAAAGAAATATCTAAAGTAGCCTCCCCTCCCCTACCTATCAGGGTACCCAGTTTGGCAAGAATGCCACTATTGCCTAGGTAAGGTAACATCTGTTTTGTCATGTTTCCGTTGGAGGAGTGAAGGTGAATGACAACCAGCTGGAGTAATTTGTATACATTCTCATTTCTCTACTTCTGGCTAATTTAATTGAAAACACAATACTCTTTCTTATCAAGAAAATTCTTCCCAAATGGAGAATTTATTTGCCTCCAGTTTTTCTTCCTGCCACTCCTTTGGCTTTACACTTGGGCTCCCAAGAATATTATGCTGATGGCTGGAGAATCTTTAATAATTTTTGAGAAAACAAGAGAAGTCCAAAGATTCCACCTAGCACATCCAATGAATCCTGCTGGATCAGAGGTCAGCATACCAGTCCCCATAATGGGACCTATCTCAGATGTAAATGATGGTAGATTACCCTGTATCAAAAATTGTAGGAGATGCTTATTGGCAGGACACCTTAAAGGGATCCCTAAATTGAAGAGATTTACAATGTACAGGAGGTTAAATGAAAACCTCTAGAGAATATCTGAGACATTTTGGACTGTAGGTTTTAGGCATATTAATATTAATCCCAAGGTTCTAGAAAAACTAAAACAACGTATTGATACATATGCTTTTTTATTGGCCAAATACTCCTAACACGAAAAAGAGACTTAAAATGTGAATAATGCTTTAGTAGTGTCTATTTTACAACTACTAGAAAAGGGTTTTAAAATTTGTAATAAGAGAGATTTAGCACAGAATTGGAAGGGACAAAAGAAAATGAAGCAACAGAATTCCTTGCTCTCAGAAGCTCTCACTCAGAATCCCAAAGGTAAAAAAGGAAAGCATTATATGAAGAGCGCAAAGAGGGTAACCAAAAAAATCATCCCCTTTCAGGAAAAACATCAATATAGCAAGGAAGAATGATATTGGATGGGATTACCCAAAACTGAAGAAGCTAAAAGATTTGGAAGAATAAACAATTCTGCCACTTAAATGATGAATTGAAAAGGTAAATTTCTGTGAAGAATGAAGAAGCCAAGGGGCTCTCTTTGAATTAACACAGCCTCTCACTGTATCATTATAGGACCCTCAGGTACAAATCAATGACTTTCTTGTAGATATGAGAGCCACTTATTCTGTCATTAACCTATTCCTATCTCCTCATTAAAAAAAAACAAAACATATAACTATAACAGGGTATCAGGTGAAGCTTCAGCCTAACCTTTGGTGTAGCCTTTGAAATCCCAGTTGGTGAAGTGAATCTAAACCATAGCTTTTTATATATGCCTGATTGCACAGTCCTTCTACTGTCTATGACTTATTTGCAAACTAAATGCTCAGGTAACTTACTCACCACACTCTTTTTAGAAATAGGAGTTTCACCAGAGCGTGCCTGCACCAATGGATGCTCTTGCTAGAATAATCCATAGAGCCCTTGGAGGAGCCCGAGGGCAGCTTGAACTGAAAAAGTGAGAGTATGCCCAAACCACCATGCCTGTCTGGGTGCTCCTAAAGGAAGGCCATGAAATATTATATGTGACCTCAAACAACATCTCTTAAAGGAGGAAAGACAAAAAGGAACACAACCACTTTGGATGGTCTTCTAATAAGACCATGCTCTTGTCCATACAATATGGTTATCTTCTTGGTGAAAAAGCCTAATTCCAAAGAATATTGGTTTTTGCTAAACTCCAGAGCCTTCAGTCAAAGTAGTACAAAACGCACACCCAGTTTTCCCCAACTATAGTACTCTTCTGACTGCCCTGTCAGAAGACCTATGTTGGTTCAGTGTACTAGCCCGAAAGGATGACTTTTTCTATGTCTACCAGAAGAATGGCAGGACCTAAAGCCCAGGCTAAACAACAATTTTACAGGACTGTGCTTCTATAAGGATTTGAAAACTTGTCTACAGTTGTTGGACAAATGCTAGTCAAACATCTAAGGTATCTTCAGCTGGAAGAAAGACTCCTCCTATAATATATAGACGCCATCTTTGTTCCAAGTAAGAACAAAGAAGCTGCAACTGAAAACTTAAATTTCTTGGCTGGTAGGGAATATATAGTCTCTAAGGAAAAGCACAAAACTTTTGAAAGACTGTTGAATAGTCAAGACCTGAACTCTCCAAAAGTAGGGGAAATCTGCTTCCTAACTGGGGAGAAACTATTGACTATGTGCCACACCTACTAACTGCTGACAATTGCATGGCTTTCTGGGGATGGAGAGATTTTTGCATCTAAATTCTTAAGTTTAAGCTAAATTCCTTTATGAAGCTCTAAAGGGAGGAGACCTAGAACTCTTGCAATGTACTCAAGAAAAAAGTGGGCTAATGAATAAAGGAAAACCTGATTACCACTTCAAATTTGGGTATTTTCAATTTAGGAAAGTCTTTTGACTTTCTGTATAAAAGGCAGGAACTGACTTTCAGCATATTAACTCAGACTGTTGGTCATTTTCATCACCTGGCTTTACCTTTCAAAGCAATTGGATCAAACAGCAAAGGGTTGGTCTCCTTGCTTCTAGGCAATGGCAGCAAACTGTGATGTTCACCAGGAAGCTAAACATTCACTCTGAAGCAATGCCAACCCTTCATTATGTCCTTTCATGACTGCACAAGGAGTCTATTAGCTGACTTGAGGATGACTGGAAAGATATCAATTCTATTAGATAACCCTAATATAAAATTACAGGCAGTTTCCACTCTGAATCTTGTCACTTTGATGCCACTTGACTTCAATGAGCACCCTTAAAATGACTGTTTCCAGATAATTAAACAAATGTTCTGTTCGCAATTGATCAACCACTGGGAAAATCAGATATATTCGTGGAAGATGTGGTAATAGTTTCATGGTTCATGAACAACTCTGGGTCAGATATGTCCCTGTCACCTTGTAAGAAACTGTTGAAGCAAAGCCTACTGCCTGCCTCAGTCTTAAAGCCATAGCTTCATGAGAGCACTACAATTGGATAAAATTGTAGTGTTCAATATTTACATTGACTCCAGATATGTATTCTCAGTGGTTCATACTTATGGGCCTGTCTGGAAAGAAAGAGTTTTACTAACTTCAAGGAACATCAAATATGCTTCTGAAATTTTGAGTCTATTGCAAGCTATTAATAAGCCAAAGTAAGTAACTATAATTTGTTGCTAGGACACAAAAGAAAAAACTGATATTGGAAAAAGGAAACCAGTTGGCTGACCAGGCTGCTAAAGGCCACATGAACTGTGAGGCTCATGAATAAATCCCACAAAGCAAAAAAAAGCAAGAGTAGTGGTTTGAGTCTTCCTCCACAGAGCCTCCCATTTGGAAATTCTATGCTAACAGCATTGGCCTCATGCCAGAATCTAAACTTTTCTAATGAATCTCTTAAATCCACCTGAGTGCCTGTCATGGTAGGATACCACCTGTTAGTGGGTTCAGAGGTATCGGATAGGCTACAAACTACATAAGTAGGCCAAATAACATGTAATCTTTGCCAAGGAAACCCCAAAGACTAAACTCTCTAACTGGGAAAACGAGTCATGAGACTGAGGATGAAGCCCTTGTAAGACTGGCAAATAGACTTTATCATGATGCCAATACATGGGGGTTCAGGTAGATACTTATATTGGTGAGTTGAAGTCCACCCCTCTGGTATAGGAAGGGCTTCTGAGATAATTAAAGCTTTACTGAAATAAACATTAAGTGCTGAAGTGCGGGGTAACAGGCTTGTGCCACCATACCGAGCTTTGGAAGTGTGTTGTGGCTAAAATAACTCAACAAGTATCCAGAATCTTATGTTGCATGCTTCATGAAGACTGCAATGTACAAGAAAGACAGGGAAGATGAATAACACTTTAAAAAGAACCATCAAAATATCTGCCCATGAGGCCAGCTTGACAAAGGACAAAGTACTGTCTGTTGCTTTGCTTCCAGTAAGGATAGAGGATCTAGGCAGACTCCAAGGGAGCCCGTATAAATTAATGTATGAGAGTCCATTCCAGGTGCTCCCACCAGAGGGAGACCTGACTCTAAGAAGAAAAATCACCATCACAGGTTATTGTAAAAACTTCAAATGGAATCCTAACTTCTGTTCATGAATTTTCTTCCACGAATGTTTGTCTCAATCTACCATTTTAAGGCTGCAAATCAATCCATTTTAAATCCCAGAAAGAGCGAAGTCCTGAGAACCAATTTTCTGTCAGTGGAGAAGACCCTATGACATTTCGCTATCACCCACTTGTCTGTTAAGCTTATGGAATTCAACCTTGTATACATCATGCCCACATCAAGCTCATCCCATTATATCCTAACTCTAAAGCCACCAAAGAATGGAGGCTGAAGAATCTGATCTTAGGCTATGAATTTCTCCTGAAAAAGACTGCTTCCAAAGATCATTGTCTAAGACTATATGTGATTTCACTTGCATTATTACTGACATAATTGTGTGTCCTTAGCTATGTATTTGTCTTTACCCTAGGAACTAGTCGACATGATTCCTGTTTATATTATTGCTTTCTTGACTCTTGTAAGCCTTCTGGGACTATACTGATGTAGTTATCAAGGAAATAGGCACACTATTCCTCTTCAGTGTATAAAAAATTGATTATTTTGGATTCTCATAGTCCACAGACCTCCTGTTCACTAACTGTGGGCTCTTATCTTGGCTTCTATCAAATCTGACAAATGAAACACCAACCAAAAATTCAAATCCTAATTGTCACAGCCACCTGGTTTGATGTAATCAAGAAGCCTTGCCCTGAGATTAAAACCTCAATTTAAAAATTGTGCTCCTATGTGGTCTGTTTGTGGGGGCTTTGAAGGAGACCTGAGGGAAAGCCATGTCTGAATAGCTGGGGATTAGGATGAACCTGTCTACTTAGATATCTGGCCTTAGATATCTGGTCATGATTCTTTCCATTCACTGAGAAACTAAGCACTGGAGTAGCTCTCTAAAACTGTTTCAAGAACTAAGAGAGTTATAATTATTTACTGGCTATCAGGAAGATGGACTTTGGTACATATTCAGCAGAGTCTTCTTGCCCTAGTAAGGGTTAGGAGTCCGGGAATACATGACTAGTATCTTGTCTATTATCCCGGAAATTGCAGCTAAAGAAATGCCTGGGTTATCTCTCATCAGCAAATAGAAATAGAATCCTTGGCCAAAGCAGTATTCAACAGAGCAAGGAAGGGATTGTGCTAGTAAGAAAACTTGCTGTTGTCTTTGTATTAACATGACAGCTGACGTCGGGCTCACGATAAGATTTGGAAATGGGGCTCCTGACTTCCATAACTCCCTCAGGAGCACCAAGAATAAACGACTAGTCCCCAGGACTATTTTTCTGCCCCCTGCCCAAGATATTACTTCATATTTTTTAAGATACTCAAACTAGGAATGTCTATTTTACTAATCATATTTATCATTTATAATTAATGTGATTCAAAATGTTGCAATAAAACAGATGCTAAAGGAGCTCAAGCTGTGATTTTATACAGCCTTGAATTTACCCCAGGAATTCATAAATATTCCAAATTTCAGGTGAGACGAGTTCATTCCTGTACCCCTTGTACCCGACTCTTTCTAAGCAAGAGTAGTAGATGGGTCATCATTTCTATTCCTACAAAGCGGAGGCATTACAAGATAGTGGGGATTTGTAACTAAGGTCTCATAACAAAACTGACATTTTTCTTCTCTTGTAATTGGTTTGAACTATTCTCCCTCTCTAAAGTTAAAAACAAAAACAAAAACTGGAGCACCTTCTTTCTCTCCATGAGTGACATTGACTAGTGTTGAAGCAATAGCTACAAACTGTTTTCACTCCTCTAAGTATCATTCCTGTAAGTTGTCATTGATAACCTTGTTATCTTTATTGCAGAAGAATGAACCGACACTTTACAGAGTGATTTGCAAGCATAATTTGAGCAATTGCTATTGCTCAACTGCCCGCGAAATGTATCCTAGTATCAAGAAGTCTGAAAACTTTGATTGTATTGAAATTTATGAAACTACCAGTCTTTCTCCTGGCTACTCCTTCTTCACTCTTTTTCCTTATATAACCCACCAGTGTGCTTGGTGGGGGAAGGCAGATTTGTGGCCTTTTCCCCCTGCCTTCGCTTTTGGTACCTACTTAATTAAACTTCCTGTACTCTTAAGTATTAGTGGTCGGTGTTTGGTGTTTGCTGTGTACTGGGCATACAAATCGGGCCTTGGTGTTCACCCACATGCTGGGGTAGGGAGAATAGGCGATGAATCACATAAACTTTGAAGGTAGGGCTAGCTTGTAGAACTTACTGATAGCTGAACATAAGAGATGAATGGTTAGGACACTCGCAGAGCTTTATTATGTGAATAGTGAAGACATTTACTGAGATAGGAGAAACTTGGCACCATAGGCGTGGAGCAGTTTTGTACTTTAGTGCTTTAACAGAATTACCAATTGCCTTTGGAAACATGTGAATAAAGGAAAGGGGGGGTGAATGGGAAAAAAAATCAAGATATACCATGTACAATCCCTGTGATGAATATTATCTTCATGTATATCTAAAATGTACCAATAAAATTAATTTAAAAAATAAAAATTTGCTGCAACTGTTTAAGAGGATTCTGGTAGACCCCACACTAGTACAACAATATTCTGTCTAATCATTCTTACTGTTCATAAATGAATCAAGCAAACATGTACTTATTTGCCACCTACAATGGCAACTAAGCCTTTACACATACCATATTATCGATTCTCAAAGCAATCCTATTAAGTTGTGCTATTGCTATCCCTGGTTTACAAACAAGAAATCAGAAGCACTTAGAAGTTTAACCTAGTATGTTGGTTTTAAATATATCCACAAATGTTTTTAATGCTATTCCCTTCAAAAGACAGAGCTAGTGTCCCTTTCCTTGACAATAGGTTGAACTTAATGATTTGATTTTAACATATAGAATGTAGTAGACAAGAGGATATCTGTGACAAGTTCATAAAAGGCATCACGGCTTCCTCCCTGCTCTTCTGCCATCCGTCACTGGGGGAGGCCAGCTGCCATGCAATGAGGATATTCAGGCACTTTACGCAGAGGCCAGTGGCAAAGAAGGGAGCCCTTGCCATGGATTTAGCTTGGTGGTACCGCTGCCTTGCAAGTACAAGGTCCTGAGTTCGATCCCTGGTAGAGAGAGAGAGGGAGGGAGGAGGGAGGCAGGGAGAGAGAGAGAGAGAGAGAGAGAGACAGACAGACAGACCGACAGACAGACAGAGAGACAGAGAGAAAATGGAGTCCTTGAGAAAACAGTGAGCAAGAATTTGTCCATGGTGTGGGAGAGGACCTCCCACCCTAGTCACCCGTTCAGTGACTGTAGCCCCAGCCAATAGCATCTTCCTGAAGCCAGAAACATTCAGCTAAGACACTCCCAAGTTCCTGACCTACAGACACAGTGGGAGAGAATAAATACATTTACTGCTTTAAGCTGCTGAATTGTAAGGCAATTTATTCCTCCTCATTAGATAACTAGTCCATCTATCTCTGCTCACTTCAGTAATGGATCCACATTTGAATTCAGCTGGTCTGACCCCAGAATCTATGCTTATTTTATAACCATATAATTCCCAACAGCTGGCCTTACCAAAAAAGAATGCTTAGGATGAAGTATTTTTACACCATAGCTATGTGTCAAATTATGCTTCAATAACTAGACTCAGTGTAAAACTTTCTTCTAATTACTTAATATGATGGTTGACTTCATGTGTTTCCTTGACTGGTCTCAGGGTACACAGATTAAACATTATATGGGGAGATTTCTGTGGGATTAATGTTTGAATCTGTGGATTCAGTAAATTATATTGCTTTCCTCAGCATCCAATCTGTTGAGGGTATGAAAAGAACAAGGGTAGAGGCAGGAGGAATTCATGCTTTTTGCTTCTTGCCAGACTGCCTGAACAGACGTTTTATCTCATCTCATCTTCTGTGGTCCTTGAACCATGATTTACATCTCTGCTTTTACATCTCTTCTGGTTCTCAAGGCCTTGAATATGGACTGAATTAGATTTCCTGGGTTTCTGGTTGCATTTGACAGATAGTGGGACTCTTCAGCCTCTGTGATTTTGCCTATGTATCTATCTATCTATCTATCTATCTATCTATCTATCATGTATCCATCTATCTCATATCTATTTCTTCATTAATCTATCCTTACACTGGTTCTCTTTCTTGGAAAGCCTTCATTAATACACCTAGCTATTTCACTCTTATAATGTCCAAATAGTTGAGATATTCTTAAAATTTTTAGTTTGTCTCAAAGTTATTTCCAAATATGTTAATATTGGTATCATGTAAGACAGCCATCATAAAACTCAAGATGAATGAGTGTCCAGGCCATTGAAGGAGAAGCAGGCTAGCCAATGAAAATGGTCTCTGCACTGAATCCAGGATATGTTTTGAGGTTGCTATTGTTTTTGGCTCAGCACAGAAATTGGATTATTGCTCTTCATACCACTGGGAGGCCTGCAGCTTAACCTCTGACCCAGGCTATCACAGAAGATGGGGAAACATAAACTGAAAATTGTAACAGTGCTCTTCAAGTTCAACACAGAGATAGTGAGAAACCTAATCATAACTGAGAGATTACAAATTTCTAGTGTGCAAGTTTGAAGGGAAAGGGGCTGCAAAAGAGGGAGCATTGACCTTAATCAGCTTTTCATATTTCATGCTTCGGATTCTCAACTGGATGCTACTGGTTCTGAGAGGCTGCAGGAGTACGTACGGTCGCTTCCATTATTTCACAGCACGGAGAAGAACAATGATGGCAGGCCTCTCTGTGAGCTTCATACCACATGAATTAAACTTTGAGGTTCTGTTTAAAGCTACATTTGAATGTATTACCTAATATTTACCAAATATGAGCCCGTTAACAAACACTTTTGTAAATAGCAGTGGTTTTCGCCTCATGCTCTCTCATCTAATTGGGTCCTACAGACAATGTGGTACTCATTTGACAGAGTGATAGCTTAAAGATTTTCCTGTATCCTTTTTTCCCCCTAAGGCTTACAGTGCTTCCCTAACACACTTCCTTTGGATGATAAAAATACTAGGCTGAAAAAAAAGATGTGACCACAGTGGTTATAAGGGATCTACTCAAAGATGGTCACATTTCAAAATGTTAGTTGGGGTGAAAGAAGAAAAGGCAAGAGGACCCAAATACATGTTTTTATGAAACTGTACAATTATTTTTCTCTTATATAGGTTTTTAAAAATTCTAAGAAAAGAGGTTTCATGAATGGAAAGTAAATATTCTGTAAGTATTGCAAAAATACAAGATCTCTCCAACTGATTTACATTTTTCATTTTTTAAATTAAATCACTTTTTGAGACATTAAAAGGAGGGGGAGTTGATGGAACTTTTGTAATACTGTGTTAATACCAAAAGGAATCAAGCCCTATAAAATCAGAAAATGCCAAAGTTAATCATCTTTCACTAGTAATGTTCACTTGTCTCACTAACCATACATACCATTTTTTTTCCTATTCCTTAAATTAATAGTAGTCAAAGAACTTTAACAGTTGTTTTGTTTTAGATTATTCTCTAACATTTAGAATGCCTACCACCGTGCCTGGGCAGACTGTGATTACTTATTAAAACTTGTTGAATTAGAATAATAAACATATATACATTTGGTCATAAGGTAAAATTTTTCTATGATAAAACTTTTGTCATGAGCTTTTCAGCGCCATGTTACAAACATATTCTTAAGAGAACTGAAATGATTACATTTATCTTCTATATTTCCCAATCCAGATGACCAGATATCTTCTTGATACTTGGAGCCAGTACATCAGGGATACAGGTTAGGGGATTTGCTGTATTCCTGTGGGTCTTCTGTCCTTCAGGCAGGCCAAAACATGTGAAAGACAAAAATTCATCCAACACTCTCTTTTTCCTACTCCAGTTTGTCAAGGAAATGACTGCTATAAAACAGATCCTCCTGTTTCTCGCTATCTAATGAGATCCTATGAAGATTTGTTGTTGCTGTAAGGACTGTAAATTTTGTGGAGGCAGATGCAGCAACATGGGCATCATAAGAAACATCATTTTAGAGAGTTGTTCAGCAAAGCTCAAAGAACACCCAGTCTGTTCGGTCTCCTGGTGAATTGTGAACATTTCTTTCAAATGACTGGCATTACAGAAATGTTTTTCCAGTAAGAGCCAAAGACAGAAATGATGGAGTTGTTGTATTTCACCACTTCGGGAAAGGGTGTTTTCTGTTTCTGTCTGAGTTTCCTGTAGCAGATAACTTTTTCTGTGTGAAATAGCGTTTCAACAAGATAGGACACTCTCATTCAAGGATTTTCGGGTCAGAACTCTCTTTTTCTTATTTATACATAGGAAAAATGTATTGTAAGCTGCTGGTCAAGTGGATATAACTTTTTTAACATACATTGTACCCATGCTCTCAAGGACAAATGGAAGTTATAAGTTCTACTCTGCATCTAACAAAATGCACTTAATCACTTAAAAGACTGGACTTAGAAATATGTGAATCAAAAATAATGTCAAGCCAGGGATTTAGCTCAGTAGTTCCAGTGCCTGCCTTGCAAGCACAAGGACCTGAGTTCAATCCCCAATACAAAAACAAAAAAAAAAAGTTTACCATTGACCATTGAAATAGGTCATTAGCGTGTAGACTGTCTTCTGGAGGTGGGCAACACAGACGCCCTAGACACTTGTTTTATGCACATCCACCAAACAGAGGGTGTCCCACTTCTGGGGGAAGATTCCTGTAACTTACTGAAATAGAATAATGGGTTTATGATAATAGATTAAAGTTCTTATAACAAAATGTCTAAGAGAAGCAGAGGTAGGAAATATTTTTAAGAATATTTCTTAAGGAAAATTGAAATTTACCAAAATCGATTTTCCTACCAGTATCACAATAAATTTTATTTTTAAGTCAGTAACAGGTCTAACAAATGGGTTGCTACTGCCCTATTACCTGAACTTAAAAATATATACAGTTTGTTCTTGAAAACTTCATTAAGCTGAGTGTGGTAGTGCAGGCACATAATCCCAGCACTTTTGGAGACTAGAGCAAGAGGAATTCAAGTTTGAGCTCTACCTGGGCAATTTAGCTTGATCTTGTTTCAATACACAAATATTTAAAAGGGGGCTGGAGATGTCGCTTAGCAGTGAGGTCCTGGGTTCAATTCACAATACTTCAAAAGCAAACAAATAATTTTCCCTGACATATTACATATTTAAAATGCTCCAAGTCAGAGAAATAATTGATTAGATTCATTAATGGGAGCTGGATCCTCTGAGATCACAGTGACACCTGAGAGAACTGGAGAATGGGAAAGTGGATGGTATCAGTTCAGAATAAGACTGTCAGACTGTCAACAAACCTTATAATGAGCTTTCATGAAATTTAATTCTAATGGCTGTCTTATGTAATACTCATAAGCTACCATCAGAGGATGTCTGATTTCTATGGAATCTGAAAGTTCTTTGAAGCCATTGAGTGAGAGGGAAGATGACAGTGTACATCATAAAGGAGGGTAGTTGTCCTCCTTTCTGGAAACTACAGTGAAACTGGAGAAGAGGGAAACAGGGAAAGGACATAGATCGGCAGCCAGCGTGAGCTGTTCTGAGATCAAAGAGGGAGAACTGCTTGAGAAATGCTTCAGGCAAATTTGCTAATACATTTCTAAGGGGACAATCCTTATCTCTTCCTTCTCCATTCCCCTTCCACTACCCCACCTTTTAGCAGGTTTTGTCCTTTTTCTCCTTCTTATAAATTTTTACCAGAGTATCTATAAGGAACACAAATAACTCTGTAATAGAAAAGATCTGAGAATAAAATTAGCCTACAATTAGACAAGCTGTTGGCCAACATATACTCATTCACCACACTGAACTATCTCCCAAACTTAACCAACCTCTTCTTAACGTTACAAAGTTTTTAAAGAGACTATTTCACATCATAAATTACATCTAATGTAATTTCAATCTCAGGCTTTATCTGTCAACACCCTTTAAAGCACTTAATAATTTATTAACATTTGACATGTTTCTCTAAAAATAATCAACTATATCATATTAACCACACACAGATAACCGTATATGGTTTCTTTGCGAAATGAAGAACATAGCTCCCTGGCCTTGAGACAAGGGTGTCTTGGACACATTATCCTTTTGTACAACTCTGGAAATAACCTTCAGTCTCAAACAGCTCACATTAAGTGAGCAAAGCAAAAATCTAAAGCCTTTGATAGACAAAGCTTTACAATATCGAAAGGAACATTAACTTGACATTTTTAGAGGCTTGGATTTATGGAGTGACCAAGTGTCAGATCAAAGTCAAACAGAAGAAGTACCACAAAGTCAACCTGGAGAACCTTTCATTGCCCAGAGCCTCATGTTTGCTAAGCATTTTGTCCCAGGTGAAACAGTGCAGAGGAAGCATGAAGTCTTGAGAGTCTGTGTTACTTGAATTCTGCTTCTGACCTACTAATGGTTTATGACTGATGCTCAGAAACACAAGGGATCAATCTACCCCTCTTTTATTTGTCCATTTGCAAAAATACAAGTAGAAAGAGCCCACTGACCTTCTGCCTCCTGCATATTAACATTTGTCTACAAACATCAGTGTGCCATTGACTGTTGTAAGCACTATGCCCAGTGGGTGTTAGGATATTTGTTTTATCTGTCAATTTCAGCTCAATCAGAGCTAACAGTCTCTCTCTTTACCAACATTTCTTTAAAAGATAATATTTAAATGGTCTAATTAGGACCTTTTATATTTAGTTTGTTTTAAATAAATAAATCTCAAAGGTAGATAAGTTCCATTTTTGATACAAAATGTTTCTGCCATTAAATACCATTATCTGTCACTAAAAAGTCACGATCATATCTAAATTATTTGACAAGTAATGAGAAAAGTATTCTGTATTACTAAATTGTGAAAAAGTAGACTTCCTCCTTGTGATATTTTAATTTCTTGTATTGCTATATGTGCACATATTTCTATTTGCTGATTTGGAAAATTACAATTTTAAAAGTTAAATTTGATGATGTTCCATGAACTCTTAATTTTACCTATGAAACTAGTGAAGTACACACAAACTTGTGAAGTATCAGAAGCAATGTAATGAAAGACAGTGAGATAAATGAATTTGTTCAGAAAGGTAGTACTGATTCTGCCACAAGAACAAAATGTTAGATTACTTGCCGAGGTCACTTCACTCAAAACTCATTTGCAGGTGCAATATTGCAGCCCCACATTTTAACATGCCAGCATTTTAACATCACATACACCTCCATCTTTATTAGTTAAATGGTAAAGATTAGCAGTTTAGTTTTTTAGAACTATAAAAGCAGTTTCCTTGCCCATTATGGTGGCCTATAAAGTCTTAACAGCAGAACAGTTCGAAAGTCTAATGGGTCATCAGGCTAATTTTTAGCTCTCCACCACCACTAGACACCTGATTACATTTGGATCTTAAGCCAATTAAGTGCCAACATCTGACTTATCAGTTTGCAAAATTTTGTAAAAATTCAATTTGCTTATATAGAAAGGAAATTATATTTGAGGTCTATATATACATGAAGCACAGAGTCCAGAAATATTTGCTCAAGAAATTTTAATTTCTTCATAACCTGTCATCAAATGTTCTCAAATATCACCACTCAGCCAAACCAAACCAAATCAACTAACGAGCTATCAATTACATAAACAATCATCACATTAGCCACAATACACTTGGCTCATCAGCTTTCTTCATGGCTTTGACTTCTGTGCTCCCACAGGTTAATACCTACATAACAGACTTCATGTGCAACATGTATCTAGATGACACCTACATGTGCACAGATGTACGAACACTGTAAATAGCTTGAAAATAAAAAGAGATTCATCCCCACAGATATTTCAACATTGGCTTGTGGTTCAGGTGTATATATAGACCATGTAAATATTGGGCATAGTGTCTCAAAAACACATTAGAGGTATATTTTAATGTATGTTATTTGGAAATGTTATATTAAAAATGATTAGAACTAAGAGTACAATAATAAATTTGAAGTGCAATGTAGCAATATATATCAAAATCACAAATACATACAACCTTTGATTTTGTAATTCTAGTTTTGGAAATTTACCCTTTAGATACAGTCCTGCCTGTGTCCAAAGCTGCAAGAACAAACATGCTATTTGAGGTCATGTTTGTATAACAGTAGCTAAAAAAGAACATTAAAATATAAATTTCTACTTATTCAAATACACTTGAATACAGAGGGCCATCAAAAAGATTATATGCCCTGACCAGGTTGGATTTATTCCAGGGATAAAGGATGGTTCAACATAAGTAAATCAATAAATGTAATACATTATATTAACAGAGTCAAGGACAAAAAACATGCTCAACTCGATAGATGCAGAAAAAACATTCAACAAAATTCAACACCCATTCATAATAAAGACTCTTCAGAAAATTGGAATAGATGGTCTTTATCTCAACCTGATAAAGGCTATCTATGAAAAACCAACAGCCAACATCATACTAAATGGTCAAAAAATGAAAACCTTCATGCTAAAATCAAGAACGAGACAAGGATGTCCACTATTATCACTCCTGTTCAATATAGTTTTGGAAACATTAGCCACAGCAATTAGATAAGAGGAAGAAATGGAATAAAAATAGGAAAGGGAGAAGTGAAACTGTCATTTTTTGCTGGTGATATGATACTCTACATAGAAGACACAAGAGAAACTTGACCAAAAGACTTCTAGACTTGATGGCAGATTCAGTAGAGTAGCTGGATACAAGATCAACACTCAAAAATCTATAGACTTCTTGTACACAAATAACAGTCTCACTGAAAGTCCAATTAGGGAAACAATCCCTTTCACAATAGCATCCAAAACAATGAAATATCTAGGAATCAATCTAATGAAGGTGACAAAAGACTTCCACACTGAAAACTACAGTACTCTAAAAAAAAGACAGAGATTGAAGAGGATATAAGAAAATGGAAAGACATCCCTTGTTCCTGGGTAGGAAGAATCAACATAGTGAAAATGGCCTTACTTCCAAAATTGCTACATAGATTCAGTGCAATTCCTATAGAAATCCCAACAGTTTATTTCAAAGAACTAGATAAAACAATCCAAAACTTCATTTGTAATCACAAGAGACCTAGAATAGCAAAAGCAAGTCTAGGCAACAGAGACATGGCAAGGGGGTATCACAATCCCCAACCTGAAATTATACTACAAAGCCACCATGATAAAAACAGCATGATACTGGCAAAGGAACAGACCTGAGGATTAGTGTAATAGATTAGAAGATGCAGAAACATCTGACATACTCAACTAACTCATCTTTGACAAAGAAGCCAAACACCCTCTCTGGAGGAAAGATAGTCTCTTTAATAAATGATGTTGGAAAAACTGGATTTCAACTTGTCAAAAATTAAAACTAGACCTTAATCTTTCACCATGCACTAAACCAAAATCCAAGTGGATTAAATATATAAATATTAAAACAGAAATACTAAACTTACTGGAAGATAAGCAGAACTCTTGAAGATATTGACATAGAAAGAGACTGTATGAACAAATCCTCAGTAGCACAGGAACTAGCAGAAAGAATCAACAATTGGGATCTCATCTTTTTAAAAAGCTTCTTCACTGCCAGAGAAATCACAAGCAGAGCTAAGAGATAACCCATGATGTGGGAAACATTTTTACCAGCTGTTCCTCAGATAAATGTCCACTATCTAGAATATGTAAAGAACTCAAAAATAATCAGATCCCCCAAATATAAAGACCCAATTCAAAAATGGACATCTGAAGTAAACAGACATTTATCAGACAAAGAAGTAAGAGAACCAAATAATCATATGAAAAAATGTTCAACATCATTGGTCTTTCAAGAGATGCAGATGAAAACAGCACTGAGATTCCATCTCACCCCAATAAGAATGGCTACTATCAATAAATCAACTAAAAATAAATGGCTGGTAGGGAGATAGGAACTCTTCTTCATTGTTGGTGGGTGTGAACGCTGGTGCAAGCACTATAGAAATCAATATGGAGACACCTCAAACAACTAGGATTAGAAGTTCCATTTGACCCAGCTATTCCTCTGCTGGATATCTTCCCAAAAGAATTGAAAGAATCATATCACAGTGATATATGCTCATCCATGTTTATAGAGGCACAGTTTGTAATAGCTAAAACTTGCAAACAGCCCAGCTGCCCATCAACTGGAGCCTGGATAAAGAAGATTTTTTTAATAAAATGGAATACTACTCAGCCATAAAGAATGAGAAATCAGAGATTTGTAGCTAAGTGGCCATACTCTTAAGTGAACTGAATAGTTTCTCTGGGGTGAAAAAGTAAAAATGTAAATAAGGATCAAAATGTATAACTGATATTGTGTAATAGGAAGAAAAGTCTAAAAGAGTAGAAGAAGTGGGAGGGGTAGGGGAAAGGTAAAAAGGGAAAAGAAAAATTTTGTGAAAAGGGAGAACATGGAAACAATATCTTTGTAAACAGGGAAGGGAGGAGGGGCTGAGGGGAGGGCTGGGGAATGGGGAAAAATAAGAACCTGATAAGTCATGTGAAGGTACAAGATCCCAGTGATGAATGTAACTGTGTTGTATACCTAATCTGTACCAATAAATTTAATAAAGATTCAATAACAACAACAAAAATACACATGCCTTCTACTGGCATTGTTTGCTAACAATGTGCAAGGCCCTGAGCCAGATGGCACTCATCTGTCTATTTATGTATCTATGTCCTCGTATAACATTATATATTATATGTATATATATTATATATGCATATACCTGAACATACTTTTTAAATATCCACTTTGGGTGGTTGAATTATTCACTTTTCATCTGTTTTCTGTTGTGCAATGTAGGCTCAACCTTATGTGTAGAGGGTAAAGTTTATTATGCTCAGCAAGTTTACCTGAGTGTCTGAAGTGCTGCAATAGCCTCCATTTGCCCAGTGTCCTGAGAGCCCTCCCTGGCCTTCGACACAGGCTCCCTTGACATAGGAGACTGGAAAGCGACTGACTCTATCTGACAATTTCAAGGCCCAGCTTTGTGGGGAGGCCGGGCAGAGCAGGTCTGTTTCCCAAGGTTATCAGCACCTCCCAGCAGCATCCCTGTGTAAAGTTCTGTCCCGTTTTCCAGCCACATCAAGGACTGCAGCCTCCAGAGAGAGAGCCGTGGCACTCTACGGCTTGTCAATTTTATTGAAATCTGTGTTTGTTAAGCTCAAAACTAATGTTATAAATTGAAATGGATATTTCTTGGCTCCCTGACTATATTAACCAAAGACTGAACAGAAAATGTGCATATAGGATTCTCAAAGAGCAGTTTAACACAACACCAAAAAAATCTGAAATCACTTGATAGGGATTCAAATGTCTCACTTTAGGCATTCACAATTCCTTTAATAGCATTCATATTCACTTAAATTACTCTGTAGTAACTGTGACACCTGACTATTTAAAATCATTTGCATGGTACTAGGGATTGAGCTGAAGGCCTACTCTCTAAACTAAATCTCAAAACTTAATCCATCATCCCCTCCCCCCCCTTTTTTTTTAACTGGGGATCAAGCTCAGGACCTTGCACTTTTGAAGCAGGCAGGGAGCTGCACCACTGAGCTAAAACCTTAGCACCCCCATCCCTTTTAAAATTTTTAGACAGGGTATCACTAAATTGCTAAAGTTGCCTAGGCAGGGCTTGAATTTGCCATCCTCCTGCCTCAGCCTCCCATAATGCTGGGGTTATAGGTTTGAACCACTATGCCCAGATTCTAGTGCATTTTATAAATGTATAGTTCCAGTTTTTGAGGGTAATACATGCACTTTAATCCTGAATTAGGCATTTTGGTGAGTAGTCCTTAGAGTAACATCCACTGATATTATTTATACTACATACTATTTGAAAACCATTTCAAGAGCTAGAAAGCATTCTATCATGTGGTAATGTATCATAATTCCGCCAGTGCACTCAGCTGGAGTTGTTACAATGCCCAAGGCTTAAGGCCATGCTCTGCTTGAATGCAGTTGGCTCAGTGGGATGTGGAAGTTCTGTGGCCAGATGACCTAGGTTCAAGCCCAATTTAATCATTCTGTAGTGCTGTGACATTGAGCACATCACTTCTTTGTTCAACATGTAATTTCCCCAGATCTAAAACAAGGATGATGGGCCATTCCTCCTTCCTAAGATTGTTGCAGTGATTTAGTGAAATAAAGCAAGTACCTACTGCATGCTACGTGGTAGCCAGTACTGTTATATTAAACCAAAGGAAATGATGAAGGATCTCATCTGTAAACCTAGTAATGGGATAAAATTTTATGTGATGGATTGGTCTCTGACCAAAGCAGATGTCTAGATAGCTGGATTGGTAGTGACTCATTATTTTACTTCAAAAGTCAAAACACAGCTTTAACAGACTAGATGGCTTCAGGGAAAAGGATGTAACTTCCTAGGGAAATAATAAAGGACTTTGCAATGAAAGGAAACCATGTGCTCAGTCAGATATTCTCTAGTTTATGGAAAATATTCTTTTGATAAGACAGAAAGTCTCTTCCAAAGTCCTAGAAGAACTGATTTACATCTGGTCTGGAGGCAGCAAAGCAAAAGAAAATGTTCTCAACCCTACCTTCCATATAGTACTTCAGTTCCTGGTTGATTCAGGGAGGTTTCTAATAGGGCAAGGTGAGTAGGGGCTCCAGTTTTGATGAACTGAAATGTCTGCCAAATCACCAGGGTAGGTCTTAGTCTTAGGATTCCTCAGGAAGCAGATGGGTTCTTTCTTGCCCTATTGAAGTTGTGACTACATTAAAGAGACTCATATTTATTCCCATGCTCCTTTTTAAAGCAAACCAACCGGGTCCATCAGAATCGACTGCTATCCAGGATTGTACAGTTTCTTCAACTTATGGCCCAATTCTTGGAGTTCTTTCCTCCAGACTTGGAACCTAGTCTGAATCTCATCCCTAAACCTTAGAAATGTCTAGAATTCCTTTAAAATGTGGTACTTGTCTTAGACTTTCCAGAGATTTAAGAAGGAAAATGTTAAATGTGCCATAAGGTAACCAGATCTGGCATAGAGCTCAGAGCACCCCCTACCTTTCCCTACCCTACATCCCATGTTTACCTTTGCTCTTGTACACAAATCCATAAAGTGCTTTCCCCTTCCCTTATGCTTGGTTATGCTTTTATGTGTGACTTTCTATAGCTGCTGATCATTAGGAAGCAGTCTTACATATCTTCATACTGCTTTAAAATCTTCTCAGTCTTTCACTTAAGCTGTTTTTCTTAACACCAGAAAACCCCAGTACGTGGGCAACCAAAAGCATTATTATAGAGTTGAGGAAACCCATACTCAGAAGGGTTGGGATGTGTCCAGACTTCCCAAACAACCTGGAGTCCAACAGAGGGTGCTTTATGTCCTGCCTAGCTCTTTGTTTCCTCTGATGCCTGTTTACAATAATGTCACACAGTAATGCTAACTACTAAAATTATCACATACTTTGTACATTGCTTGGTCTTGTCCATAGACTAATCGATGGGGTGCAGTTGTATGGTGTATACTTTGGATCCTGACAGATTTGGGCCTGATCTCCAGCTCTAATGCTTACTAATCAGAAGTCCTTGAGCATCCTAGCCACCTGTAAAAAGCTGGAGATATCTATTTCTGGGTTACTAGAAAGTGTAAAGGAAATAACACTTTTATCCCAGTGCTTGAACCACTGCAGGTATTCAATGAAGAACAGGTAAACTCACTTATTGCAGCTGGACTGTTTTTCCTACTCACTAGCCTGGGGCCTCTTCCAGGCCATTTGTTTCCCCCAAACCTACTCCAGCTCCTCACTTTCAAGACAATGCCTCCCAAAGTTAACATGCATATGAATCACCCAGGCATCAGAGAAGCACATTCTGTTGCATTAAGTCTGGGTGGATCTGCATTCCCATCAAGTCCAGGGGATAGCAATGTTGCTACTCTGTGAACTATAGTTTGAATAGAGTATATGCCCAGAGAGCTGGACTTTAGGATCAATGATGCTCAAACAGTTCACCATAAACACACAGAGGGCTTTGAAAAAATATAAATTGTTGTGCTCCACCCTAGAGTTTTATTAGGTCTGAGGTGGGACAGGGAGACCTTCATTTCTAACAAATTCCCAATGAAAGGCACACTGCTGGTTAGAAGACTACACTTGTCCTAGGCTTAACAGGGAGCTACTGACGACCAGAAGGAAATTTGGTTCCAGTGACTCTTAGGAGGGCAAGAATATTCTTGAGGAAGCTCCCTCTGAAGGCGGTCTCACCTCCCCCTTTCCAGCCAGCCCCACCCCATAAGCCCACCAGGATAAATGCAACGCGGTGTACCTTGTAGACATTGATGGGGATGTCAATGACGATGTGCAGAAGGTCTCCCAGAGCCAGGCTGGCTATCAAGATGTTGGGACCGTTGCGCATGCACTTGTTCTTATAGATGATTCTCAGCAGTGTGGAGTTCCCGATGATGCCTAGCACGAACACTAAGCAGGACACAACCGTGTTGATGTACTTGAAAGTCTCTTTGATCTCGATGTTTCTGTGGCAAGGTGGAGTAGAGGGGGGACGAGGCGGTCCCCCAGGCGTCTTCCCTCCTTTAGGTACCTGCGCAGGTGCAGAGGATTGTGGCAGGCTGGAGTTGAAACTTCTCTGCCAGGAGGTCTTAGTGGGTGGCGTTATTGTCTTCCCCGTCTCTTGAAACTTTGGAGTGGCCCAGGCAAGCGGGAGCCCTCCTTCCTCTCCCCAGACCCTCGCCGAACTGCAGGCAAGAAGCAGCGCCACCAGGGCGAGTCCGCACAGACTCGGAGGCGGTTGCATGTTGCTGCTTGCTCCAATGGGTGCCCGGTGGCTGCTCCGCTGTTTTCTCTTTGGAGACCGGCAGGGAAACCAAGACGGGACACTAGGATCAGCTACCGAGCCACGCCTCTGCAAACACTAACGAGAGGCTCAGCTAGTAGCCAGTACCCGAGCGCAAAAGTAAATTAAGTTCGCGCGCCTGTAGGAGCTTCGGTGTGAGTCACCAGCCCGCGCGGTGAATCTCTTTCCCGACCCCTCTCCCGGGGTTTTTCTTCCCTACTTCCCGCCAGGGGGTAGGTCGCTTTCAGCGGGGCGGGGCATTCTGGAAGGGGTGTGCCTAGGAGTGAAGGACCCTAAAGCTCTGAACTGAGCTCTCCAGGGTGCGGGGAGGGAGACTCGCGCCGTAGCTAGGCTCGGACTACGCAATGAGTTCATCTAGCGGCCCAGCGCAGTGGCCGATCCCTGCGTTTTGCTCGGCGAGGGGACTCTGACCACCCAGGGCCAGAACTCCAGAACTCCACGCGGCGGTGAAAGTCGCTGACCCTATCCCTGAGCGCAGGTCGGGGGAATCTCAGACCTCTCACCTCAAGTCTGATTTGGGGAAAGTATCAGCATTAACTCGGAAGCTTTTGCCCCTCTGCGTGGCTTCCAACACTTAAGAGTCTCCTTTACGCATTCATTTAAGTTTGCTGCATCTGTCTTTGTTACTGATTTACTTCTTTAAAGAGAAAGTTTCCCAGAGAAGTAAGTCAGTCAAGCTGAAGGCCCACAACAAAATTCAGTTACTGATTTTAATTCATCGCCAAGCTAGAAGGTTTACCTTGCGGACGAGATGCACCAAGGACAGGCAACCAGCACCGACCTCTGTGGGGACGCAGAGCTGCAGTAGGCGCGCTGGGCTGCCAGCAGGACTGCAGCCTACTCAGGCGCAGAGCACCCCGTTCCCCCTTTGCAGGCGGGCCTGGCTCTGACGAAACCCTGAGGGACTGGGTCTCCGCTGTCCCCAGACAAGTCCTTGTATTCATTCTTCCCTTCCCCATCAATCACCGCCAGACTCCTCCCGGGCCTTCCGACCGCGCCGCAACCTTTCCCCTTGGGCAAAGCCTGGACAGCGTCAGCGGGGAGCTGCCCGCTAGGGAGGGAGGCCTGACCAGAGGCGCGTCCCACACGCGCTGTGCATTTGACATAGTTCTAAATTCTACAAATGAAGTGCATTGTGCTGGGGGCTCCAGATGAGAACAAACCTCTTTGCTGAACGTCTTAATGCCCACCGTGTCTTTTCTTTCAGATGAATGTCCTGCCGTGATAGTTAAGACCTCCTTGGTTTGGGAACGCTGCTCTTTGCTCTAATTTTGCCCTGAAGTTGAAAGTCCACAAGGGCCCGGCAGGGAAGACAATGATCTTTTTTTTTTTTTTTTAAGGCCTACTTGCTGCTCTAGTCTGCCCTCATTTTCTATGAGATCTTTCCTTCCCCCCTCCCTCCTCTCTCTCTCTCTCTCTCTCTCTCTCTGTCTCTGTCTCTCTGTCTCTCTGTCTCTCTCTCTCTCTGTCTCTGTCTCTCTGTCTCTCTGTCTCTCTCTCTCTCTCTCTCTGTCTCTCTCTCTCTCTCTCTGTCATACCAGAAATCGAACTCACTACCTGGAGTTTGCTAGGCAGGCAGCGGATACACTGAGCTAAATCCCCTGCCCAATGCCCTTATTTTCTATAGTGTAACTTGCTTGTTGCTGTCTGGGGGATTTTTGTTCTATAATTATGAGGGACTTGATACAGGAGACTTAAAAATCATCAGAAAGCTGCTATACAGATTTAATATGGTATTCATTTACCAGGCGGAGCAGTGAAACAAATGATCTCTATCCATTCTTCAGCTCTACTTTTATGGCATAGAGAGAAATAACGACTGGCAGTTTTGACCCAAGGTGGTGTAAAAGTCAGCAAGTTGGGCAGTTTGGTGAGCTGGATGTTACTCTCTTGTCTGCCAGTCGGCTAAGTCCCTGCAGGACTGGGAAATTTCAAGTCCAAAAGGCACCGTTCTATTCATGTAGCAGTCATCCTGGAGGTATTTGCCTGGCTCCAGCATTAGTTAATGAATTAGATGATACACGAATGTTGGCCTCTCCCCCCACCCTTTGCTTCCTCCCTTTCCCCCTCTTCTCTTTTACTCCCATGAAAAACGTTCTGGGAACCTGGAAGTAGAAAATCAATTTCTATTTCAGAAAGTGAACTTTAAGTGAAAGATACAGTTAAGAACACTCTTTAATAGTAAGGTTAGGGCCGGGGATTTAGCTCAGTGGTTCTGATGCCTGCTTTGCAGTTTTGCAGTGCAAGTTCAGGAGTTCCATCCTCAGTACAAAAACAAAACAAAACAAAACAAAAAGAAAAAAAGGGAAGGTTCAATGAATGTAATGAATGTGAAGCATGATCTGGTGTCCCGGTGCTAATTACAAAACAGGCTGTTTTGAACATAGTTGTTATGTACCTGCTCTCAGTGAAAAAGGTCAACTTTCAATTGCTTCTAGCAGAGTGAAGAAACAATGCATATTGTTATCTGAAAAGGAATTACATGGATGCACTGGGAGTAAGAACAGTCTGCTCATTTGGCTCCCCCAGGGCAGATTTGAAACCAGTCCTCTTATACAATCTTCCTTTCTTGCCCCGGCACCACATGGGAGCTTTCTCTTCCTTGTTATCTTCATCGCTATCTTCATTCTTGTGTCCTGTGAGCTCCTTATGCTTTCCACCAAGGTTCTTTTCTTGTAACACTGTTTGGCTACACAGCTTAGTACTTGATCACCTAGAGACTTTTATGGATCACTGTTTATTAATTTGTTTCTTCAGGCTAGGGAGTGAATTCTGTGTTCTTTCTGTGCTACCACAATACCCAACATCGGTTGAGCTCCAGAAATATTTTTGTAGATTTATAATTTCATTTTAAAGCATTTAATTATATTTTTAGTAACTCTAGTCATAGGGCTCAAAACTTAAGCAAAATAATTTTGAAGTAAACATATACCATTTCTCATTTGGAATTTAAGATGGCATATGCTACTATGCTACCTATCATAGGACACATAGTCTATAACTGGCACATTATAGGAGTTCATTTACCCCCCCTACAGTAATCTTTGAGCTCAAAATTATTTTTCATGATTTTTATAGGTAGTGAAATTGAGTCTCAAAAATTTACTCAGAGTCACATGACTGCTTGGTTGTATGACCAGGATTTGGGGTTACGATTTGAATCCATGTCTCTCAGACTGTTCTTCAGCTTAGAATGTAAGAAGATCTTAACTTATATTTTGGGAAAACTATGTTTTAGACTCTAATAATATTTAATAGAAATTTAACCTAAAATATTTCACCAAAATATGTAAAGGTAAACATGTGAGATATAAAGATTAAATCTTTGAACCTCATGAATAACCATTATCAAATTTCAAGAAACTGGGTCTCAGTTTCCCCTTTTGTAAAGTAGAGGGACAGAGTTAGAGTCAAAGTTACTTTCTGCTCTGATAAATGAGTCAGGCTGATAAACTGTCCCTCTGAAAGTGATCTGAAATGCCATAGAGTTGGAACAAGCAGATCTTTGGCTATATATCTTTTTCTTTTTACTTTATCTACTTGTGCTCTGGATACAGGTTTTGGTTTTTATTTTTCCACCTTATAATTTAAAATCTCATACTCATCAACTTTACTTATAAATTCACCAGTAAAGTACTGTGTATATTTCATTTGAATGTATGAGCAAAATGTGCCTAAGTTTATGAATCTTTTCCTGAATACTTTTGGATTTGGATTAATTTTGCATATATGTAAATTTTATTGGGGGGTGTGGGTCTCCATAATTGGAATCTTTCACAAAGTTGCTTTTAGGAAGATGCTTTCACAAAGTATTTTAGGAAATTTGTCAAAATTCAAGATTGGCTAAAATAACCTGGCAAAATGAGAATAGTGAAGGGAAATGTCTCAATATCTCCTTTAAAAGCTTTCACTAGAAAGTTCCTGACTGAAGACAGAGTTGAATGCGCTTCAGAATTTATTCCTTCAGAGACGTTTGCCATGGGGAGTTTGCCAAAAGCAAATCTTTTCCGTTGGTAAGAGAAAAAAGAAAAGCCCGTTAGCACAAAAAAGCTAATACTTTCATGTAATCCTCTTGATATGAATGTACCTTAGAAGCCTACCTTGAACTCTGTAAATCTTGAATGCTGAGGGACAAGGAGTGTGGAAAATGCAGGAAGAGAAGGTTCAATTTCTTCTCCACACGTTCCCTGAGGAGCAGATCCAATGATCAAATAGTGGTTGAAGCGAGAGCATAAAAAAGATTTAAAGTGACTGCACAAATCAATAGCAAACAGCATGAACATTTCTATTTCTTGGATTTTTTTAATGTTAAGTGACTATAGGTAAGTGAGTCATATTGTTGAGAATCTATTTAAAATTAAAATATAATTATATACAGGTAACCGGGCAAGTTTGAAGTACACAGTTTGAAGAATTTTGACCAATGTGCATGCCTGTATCATTCATTCGTATCTAAGAAGCTATTTGAAAATGTGTTTTTTGCAAATTAGCAAAACCTGAATATTTTGAACTTAGATACAATTTCTATTAAACCCTGCATCAAGACATTACATCTGCATTATGAATTTATTATATATATATATATATGTACACACACATATATATGTGTTATCATCTTCTGTGATTGAAATGTGAGATTTGCTTGCAGATCACACAATCTAAGATTTAAAATTTTAGCAATAATTGTTTTCACTATATAGTCCATGCCTTGAAGTAATAAAATTTGATAGTCTCCATAGTAAACTAGAAATAACACATAATCAAATTCTGCTTATAGAAAATAGGTAAATCAGGAAAGCTGCACTTTGTTTTTTTTTTGTTGTTGTTGTTTGTAGAAAGTGTGAAGTTTAGCTACTTTACACTATGGTTTACATTAATTAAAGGGCAATTATTTGCTTTTTAATACTTAAGTAATTTTTGTCTTCTCTTCTTTGATGTGTTGTTTACATTAATCTCAGTAAAAAAACCCTTCAGTATAACTTATTCTACAAACTTAAAACTTCTTATAAAACTTTGAGGCAAATTAAAAAATATATTAGAAATTCCAAACTAAACAGGCAGTTTGATCTGTATTTTCTTAGTTTATCAATGCACACGATGCTTATATAAGTTATTTTTAGGTCATACAGTCCTGAAGAAGACACTATTTTAATGTGATGTTAGAACAGTCTTATCAAGTGTAAGGCAATAGTTTGCAGGCTATTTTATATAGAGTATAACTTCTATACATTTAAGTACTTTCTTTGCATTTATTTTCTAAAATTTTCACCTTTTCTTGTTTCCATTATTTTGATATACAAACACACAGTCTAAAGAGATGTAAAATGGTCAAAGGAGGTTAGAAAGAAGATAAAGGGAAACTTGGAGTTTTAATAATCCAGTGGTGAATAAAGGAGAGTTACTGTTTTATAATGAAAGGGAAAGTTCTTTGCAGCATAGAATGAGGCATCCTGATAGAAACCAAAAAAATTCCCACAATAGGTTTTTTCCTTTTTAATAATTGTATTTAATTAATGAGATTAAAAAATCTTATTTCTGCTAATTATTAAGCTTTGGCATGGAGAGCTCAATCAAAACATGTTAATATCCATAAAGTTTCCAATTATGCTCTGATCTTTGTTGTAGGGGAGTAGAACTACTTGAATTAAAATTTAAAGGAAAAAAAATACTTTGCTGGGGATTTATTCACTGTACATCAGATGAATCATATACTCTACAGCCCAGTCTAAACTCAATAGCTCAAAATTAGGGTACTTTTGTCGAGGGGAAGGATCATCAGGGTTTCAAAGCCAAAGTCTTGGTCCACCCTTTAGAGACAGACACATGCACAGGAAATTGCCTCTTCTCTTTTGGGCCCAGCAGGGAAAAACAGCTATCACTACCTCTGGAGAAAGTGATTCAGAAATGCTTTATCAGTATATGGTTGTCCAAATGAAGCTACTCACATAATCTCACAGGAAATGCACAAGAGACTTAGTTTCTACAAAGGCAGCTGGACAGTGCAAGTCTGGCATTTGAGAAACTGCCAAGACAACAGGTACGAAGTAGCTTGCAGAGAGGTAGACCCGGTAGGACAATAGGAGTCAAACAATGGTTAATACTTTGAATACCTGTATGGTATGTGCTTTCATTGTGGTAAAAAACATATGAAATGGAACATATTAACCATTTAAAGTATACCATTCAACAATGTCAAGTACAGTGGTACTGTATAACAGATCTCCATAAGTGTTTTCGTCTTGATAATAATCTGAAACTCTACTTATCAAAGAACAATTTCTAATTTATCCAGGCAAACACCATTGGTGAAATGGCAATCATCAATTGCCTTTTTGTTTCTGTGAATTTGGCCATTTTAGATAACTCATATAAGTGGAATTATAAAGTCTTTGTCTTTTTTCTGACTTATTCACTTAGTATTTGTATCCTCAAAGTTCATCCACATGGTGACATAGGCCAGGATTTCCTCCCTATTTATGACCAGATAATACGCCATTGTTTGTATGTACTATATTTTGTTGTTCTATGCATCCACCGATGGACGCTTTGGGTTGCTTCCACACCTTAGCTGTTAAGCATAGTACTGCCACAAACATGAGTGTGCAAATAACTCTTCAAGACACTGCTTTCGATTCTTTTACATATATACCCAGAAATGAGATTGTTGGATTATGCTTTTCTCCATTGTAGCTGCACCATTTTCCAATTACACATTTAAAAAATATCATGTCATAATTTGTTTGAAATTATTATGTTAATATTTAAAGCAAAGTGTCTTTCAGAAATTAAGTACTTGATAATACCAACAATTAAAAATTATGAATATTTAATTTATAAAATGTCCTAATAAACACATTTCTCTCTAAATGTAGTAGGATCAAAATAGCTGTTTTATTGCCTCCTCTCATTCTGATACAATGGAGAGTACTGACACAAAAAAACACATAAATAACCTTGTATCTAATGTAAATTGCAATTTACAAATCTCTGGTAATAATTTCCTCTAGAGCACACATAAGGAAAAAAAAGAAAAGAAAACCTTCTAGGGGAGGGTTACTGCGTGTACTATACTTGGTTTACAGTACTACCTGGTCTTGGGTCCTCTGGGAAGACTTATACCACCTGTATTCACACAGTGTTCCCTTTGGCTTCCTCATACTTGAAATTACACAATCTGGAACAAATATGATCTTCTTAAGAATTGGCTTTTCCTGAGAAGGTGAGGAGAATTGCCAGGGCAGGACAGCTCCCCCTGCTCAAAATCAGACAGATCCTGAAGAGGGTGGCCAGGTGAGGTGATGTTGGAGAGTAAGACTGCAGAGGTGATGATTCAGATATTGGGCAGGCAGGAAGGAGATAGAGATGAGAATCTGATGATGCTCAGTACTGGGCAGGAAAAATTCAGCAATTTTGAATAATAAACCTTTATCATGTGACCATTTCCCTGCATCAGGGCTGCTTTGCTGCATGGTGCTGGCTGAGGGTCCCTCACATCTTCTCAAGGCCTGAATGGAGGAGTATCCATTTCGCCTCCATCAGGCGGCTTCGGCAAATCTTCTTCCCAGCCATGAATGTCCTCACTCACTGGACAACAGCTTCTGGCCATGTGGACTTCTCTGAAGGATAGCTGGCTTCCCTCAGAGCAAGCAAGAGAATGAAGGCAGCGTCCTACTAGCGAGTCCCTAGGCAGCATCCTAAAAGCAAGTTAGTAGGTCTGGCCACATGAAAACAGAGGGGATTACATAAGGCTATGGTTACCAGGAAGTGGGGATAACTTGGGCCCATCTTAGAAATCATCTACTAGACATAATGAGAGGAGATAAGAGAGAACTTTAAATTCCACTACTGTAGGGCTGAGGGCCAATACCGGAAGAAGGGGAGGGTATAGGAGCAGCCTACTGGTGGTAATGAAAGTTGACTGGGTATCCCTGGTCAGAGTAGTTCCCCAATTAGCAGGGCAAGTCTCCTGCTGAGGGGATTGTGGACTGAGGATGAGTCTGGCAAGCAGTAAACCGCTGTTGCGTCTGAAGATCAGAAGGCCCATTTATAGCCATTGCTGGAATGTTAAAAAAAATTGTCTTGGGGGTGGGAACCTTGCATGCATGCTGCTGCTTGCAGATGACTCAAAGCTTGCTTATAGTACCTGTGATAGCTCAATGGCTTTTGGTTAACATGGCAAATTTCACATAATGTCTCAATAGGACACACTTTGAGTCTCAGCCCCTAAATGGGAAAATTTATAGAGCCCTCACTAATGGTGTGTCCCAGCCTCTGAGCTCCTAGACTGCCACTCTGCAGAATAGATTGCTTCTTCTTAGAACAAGACTGAACAATGCATGGGTCATTTGAAGCACATCAAAATAACAGACTCATTTCTTTGGACTTCTGTTTCTTTCAGAACTCGGCCCAATATTTTCTTGTTATTTTTAACAGATGAGATTGTATGTGTTTACCATATACAACATGATGTTTTGGAACATACATATAGTGTAGAATGACTGAATATGGTTTATTAACACATGTACCACTTCACATGGTTTCATATAGATTAAAATAGGTACATTCATAGGTATGTATGAATATGTGCACCTAGATGTCTATCTAAAGGTATGTATGTGGCTATATAGTAAATAGAAAAGTTGTTCATAATGGCTTAGTCTTTCTTTCCTGCACATAAAAGTCTGAACTTCAGTAATCTGTGGAGAATTGAGACATCAGGTACTAAATGCGGGAGCTGGAGTAAGTTCAGAGGTTTCTGAGATGAAGCATGTTGAGGGCCCGGCTGTTGAACTATGTGCTGCCTTGACCTACACTGATGAAAGGTTTGGGGAGGCTGGACAGTTCCCAGGAGGAGTGTAGCGCCCTCTTGGAATGTGAAGATGGAGGAAGTTTGTGTCTAAGAGGCAAACGGGGAGGGAGTTCTCAAGACAAATCTGAGGGCCAACTTACTCTTTTTAACAGTTGAACAAAGAAGTAGACCTGAACTGTAGGTGAATTTGGCAACTGGGAAATTAATATGTGCATTTTTATGAGATTTTTCCTATTCTAAGTTAGTGAAGAAAGTTGGTGGATGATTATCATGATAGGGATTCTTTGGATAAAATTTATCTACATTTTAAGATGTAACAAATTTAGACAGCTACACCTCGATCCGTTTTTATAGACTGGGCCTTAAGTAAATTTGATAACCATAAAAGGTAATATACAGTTGGGCCTTGGAAGATGGTTTTTATTATTGTCAAGTCAAACGGAAATATCTTAGGAAGCCAGGCATGCAAACCCAGTGTTCTGGGAGGCTGAGTCAGGAAAATCATGAGTTAGTGTCTGACCTGGGTGACTAAGCTGGACCCTGTCTCAAAGTAAATAAATAAATAATGGATGTAGTTCAATGCAAAGGCCCAAAGATCAATTCCTAGTACTGAGGGGAAAAACAGTAACAGTAGGAATTTCTTAAATAATTTAGTGAAAACGTTAGTAAGATATATCTTCACAATGACCATCCCTATGCTTTAGTTAAGTATTTGTTGCAAAAGCATTATTGTTACTCATGTATAATGAATCGTTTATATACAAGCAAATAGATCACTAATCTTTTATAAAAATTCAGATGGTTAAATAATACTTTTAATACATATGCATATGTTTAACATTGTTTTTTACTCTAACGGTCTCATAATATTTTCTTTTTCTCTCTTTTTTTTGGCGGGGTTTGTTTATTGAAACATGGTCTCTCTTAGGTAGTTCAGTCTTGCTTTGAACACACTAAAATCATGGTGATCTTGCCTCAGCCTCCCAAGTGCTCAGTTGCAGGACCATTGTACTTCTGAAACTGCAGTGTCGATCGTCTCATGTTAAGAACCACATACTCTCTCTCTCTCTCTCTCTTTCTCTCAAGACCTTTGGTGGTCTTGATTTACACCCAAAATATTCGAGGAAATATTTCACTCTTTTTGTTTACCACAAGGTGGTTTCAGTATTGTTACCAAGTATTTTATATATTTTTTCATAATAGTGTTTTTGGAGTAAAATTAGCTACAGCACATAGTATTTTTAAGGAACTTTGTTTTTGAGAGGAATGTCTTTCCTGAAAATGTTTACCACTAGAGCCATCAACAATGCGTTTGATTTAAAATTAGCTCTAAAGCAACATAGTTTAAGTTATTTAATCTGAAATATATAACTGTAAATAGATTTGTCTGAAAAACAAAACTGGCCTTTTCCTTTGGAATTCCAGACACAACACAGCTTCTGGAAGTGAAGGAGATCTAGTCAGCACAATGCTATTCTTACCTTTATCCTTGGGAAAAGATGAGTTTGCTCTAGGGCTAAAAAGCAAAGGCAGAATGTTGTTATCATAGAAACATTTTCACCAAATTATTTAAGAACATCATAAATATTTTCTAAAATATTTGTAATGTTTAATTTTATAATGACAAAAATCATCTTCCAGCTCTCAACTTGTAAATTAATTTTATTCTGTCAACTTTACTTAAATCCCAAGCCACTAACAAAGATGAAGTAGGGTCCAACACAATAATGATGGATCATGAGCAACCATTTTCATTTGAAAACCATAGCATTCTAACATATGAGCATTTTAAATCTTAGATGTAGACATTGATGAAGGTGAAAAGGTTAGTGATTTATTTCCTGGACTTGTCACTACACTGCTTATTACAACAAATTTCTGGAAGTGGATGACAACAGAAATAATCATGAAAGGATCTTTTTTTGTGTGGCATGAGAAAATATATTTCTGACTTAAAACTAAGAATTATTTTGATTAAAAATCTTTGCAACTAATGAGTAACAGAATCAAAATCTATAGGACCCTGATTATCAAAGCAGTCACAGATACGATATAAGAGGAAGAGTGTTAGATAAATCCGAGTCATAATAGACATACTTTTTTTGTTCCACATATGTGAGAATATTCTTTGACATTTAGAATGTTATACTAGCTTCAGGTAGATCTTATAGCATAACTATGTTCACCTTAGGTGGCCTTTATTTTCCTACATTTACATTATATAATACATTCTGTTTTTTGTGGCCAATGATTACTATGTTTTTCTATAAAAATGAATACTACTCAGCCATAAGAAGTGAGAAATTAGATTCATTCATAGGAAAATGGATGCATATTGAGGATATACTCCTAAGTGAGATAAATAAGTCACACGTTTGTAAATACTGAATAGTTTCTCTGGTGTGGAAAACCATAATGGTACATAAGATCCTAATGATATAATTGACAAAGTGAAATAGGAAGAAAAGGGCTAAAGGTGTGGGGAAAGTGGGAAAGGTAATAAGGGAAAAGAAAAAAATATGAGCCAATGGTTACTATTAAAGTTTCCGACCACGATCTCTATCTTAAGAGTGATGAAACATCAACTTTTTAAAGTTTTACAAGGTAACTAACTAGTCAAGACCCTAAGCACCAATTTATACATGGCATCCAAATATTTCAACACTTTCCTGATAACAACCTTCCATGTAAACCTTTACTTAGAAATGAAAGGGAATCAAATCGTTTTGCAGAGAGAGGATTTGGAAATGGGAGAGTAATATCTACTTCGGCAACTCTGAATCCTGACCATTTCCCTGGTTCAGAAGCCTTATGCACTTTTTTTTTTTTTTTTGTACTGGGGATTGAACTCAGGTCCTTGCACTTGCAAGGCAGGCCACCGAATCACTGAGCTAAATCCCTGGCCCCCTTATGCAAATTATTTTACCTCTGTATATCTTGGGGTTAAAGCAGGAGGCTAAGAATGATGTCTCCATTGTAAGATTTAAATTCTGTGTTTGCAAATTATTCGGTATAGTCCCTGAAATAGAGTGATTTCCTAGTAAACATCAGAGATTGTTTGTATTCATATATTTTTTGGTACCTAAAAGGCAAAGGTTAAGATTGAGACACTGTTAGACTGCATCATGGAATCTCATTGATAAGAAAGTCCTTCTGATAGGCTGGATGTATTCATGGTTCCACTGGTAGCTCAGTCTGTGCGATTACTGCTGCAGCAGTAATGGTTGCAGTAATGGTTGGTTGAGATGATTGCTTTCTTTTGATAATCAATTGTATTGATGACCAGGAGATGGGTAGGACGTCTGTGATTGGTTCATTAGTCAAAAAGACATAGTCAAGTTTTTGTGAAAGTTCAGCAATAGTCATCTGAAAAGAAGTCAAGAAAACTTCAGGCAGCAAAGAAAGATTTAGTAAACAGCAAATTTTGCATCAGATATAAAGTTACATCAATTTGGTTGAACTGTTTTTTACAAGCAGTAAGTTTGTTTGCAATAAGGTACTTTGAGAGAGAAGCCCATCAGTAACCGGTCCATGATGGTATCAGCCTCAATTTTTAACTTTAGAACATCTATTTTAAATTATGTTTTTAATAATATACACCCATAATACAGTACCACAAATTAGCTAAATTATTTTCTTTATTTTTTGGATGTTTCTTTTCAGAAGACAATAGCATTGGGATTGAAAGAAATGGTTTCAGGTAGGAATTTCCACAATTTTTATGGTAGACATAAACCATCCATAATGTATCCATAATGCAGATCTGAGACCAGTGTCATATCAGAAATTTTGATAGCATAGAACTTACTAACTTTGCAAAAGTACATATAAAAACCTATTTTTAAAAATTCAGTATTTATTGATACATTTGTCACATGCCAAAATATAGCTGTTAGCAACTCTAAGATGTTCTCTGAAATACTGAGACTTGGCTAAATACATGCAGTGCCTAAAATTTGGTCTCTGAGGCACTTAGCATTCACAGCTGGGTCTTGTTATTGGTACCAGTGGAATTTATAGCACTATCTATTTTATGACAGTCCAACACCTACTTTTCCCTTATAAGGTAAAGACCCAAACTCTAAATGTGTCTTATACATAGGCCTATATTTAGCAGCAAAATACAATTTTTGCAAGCCAAAGAGAAACAGGAATTCAGTTTCCAGATGCTGTTTTTGAAAAGCAGCATCTAAATAGTTGCTGCCCAATGTCATGATAATGTTGTTGGCTAAGATAATTTATTTTTCTAAAGCTATCTCATAAAGCCAGATTTCTATTTTTAATATGAATTCTAAAATACCTAAATGCATATTTTAGACTAAAATAAAATGAAACTTCAAATATTCTAAGGACACTGATGAAATGGCTCAGTTTTATTAGAATCTACATTTAAAGTCATAACTTCAAATCTTTCTTATGCTGTGGAGGAATTTCTTAAGTTTTATGTAAGTCATATTGAAAAAAAAATTCCTATCAATCTGCTTGTAATTGATACTTTGGAAAAACCTCTTCACCCTTGCATAGCTCTTTCGGAATTGTCTTGATCACACAAGGTTGGACCCTCCACCCTACATTAAGAGACCACTTTGTATCATATGATTCAGCCTTATCGACCCAAACTGTCTCATCAACTCCTTTCATCGTCTGTTGTTTGTATTTTCGTTGTTATTGTTTAAAGTAGACCAAAGAAACAACTTTCCATGAGCAATATTAGTGGCCTGCATTAAATGGCAGGGCCCAGTGAACAATTAGAGTAAGGTAGCTAACTAGATAAGCAGGATAGAGAAAAGCTCTGCTGACTTTGAGTCTTCTTATAAACTTTTGGAGGCTCAGCTATAGCAGTGCCTTCTCTTAGGGCTGAAAGAGTGCAATGTCTTAGAGTTAAAATAGTGGAGTACCTAAAGAAGTCCCCATTTTCCCAATTACTTTCAGAAGGGCATCTTTCAATAGACATTGCAACCAAAAACCATGAGTAGAACTACTAGAGTATCTGCCTATCTAAAATAAACTATTCCCCCACTCTCTCCCTCTTAGTCTGACAAAGTGTATACTTTTCTGTTTAATTGTTGGTCTGTCTCACTTCACTACTATAAAAGCCTACAAGAAGTATGTAGAAGTTATGATATATGATTTATGAATTTGGATACCATCTCTGCCTCCTCCTTCTCTGTGTTCTTCTTGTTCCTGTTCTTGCTATTCTTCTTGTTTCTCTCTCTCTTCCTCCTTTCTCTCTCCATCTCCTTCTCTCTCTCCTACCATTCGTCCCCTCTGCCTATCTTTGTTTTTTAAGAATCTGAGGGAAGTCAGCTGCCATGTGTAAGCATCTTGTTGGAGACGCTATTCCTCCAGAATAACTGAGAGTTCTAGCCAATAGCTAATAACAAAAAAGGCCTGTTAACATTCATGAATGTGATTTTGAAAGCAAATCCTCAAAATTGAGTTGAGCTTTAGATCACTAAATCCCTAGTCCAGAGCTTGACTGCAGCCTAGTATAAACCTATGATCCAGAATTACCCCAGTACACCACTCCTGGTCCTAACCTCAGACACTATGTAAAATAATAAATGTTCATGTTTAAGCTGTTAAATTTTGTGATAATTTCATGCATGATTAGATAGCTAACACAGTTACTTCATGATTTATTAAATGAATATTTGAGTTTAATTTATTTCAAAAATATATAAATATCCACAAGGAATGAAGCCATTTTAAAAATTACTGAATTCGTGGAAGTTTCATGTCATCCTGTGTGGTCTCAATCTATGGATATGAAAAGAAAACTACTGTTGCATAAGGCATTTAAGATATAATAATAACATAAGTATTAATATCATACTTGAAAGGCTAGAAATATCATCTTTGACTATCATTTATAAGATTGAAGTGACTAACAGATTAAAGAAAAGCATTCTTTTTTATAAAGTGGTTTTTTCACAGTCATATATAAATATTTATAACATATCCACTCACATATATATGCATATATATACAAACTCTCAAATCTTTGACACGATAATAGAAATTACATTGTTTAAAATAAAATGTAAACTAAAGTCTGAGTTACAGTAAACTGTGAAGAAACATTACATATTCCTATTTGTTTTTTCATTAGGAAGTTATGTGTTATATTTAGGAAAATCCACCTATTTATAGCTAAGTGCCTTTTAGATACATTAAAAGCCAAGGCACTTTGTACAAACTTCAACTGAATCACATGATGAAGTTAACTAGCCAATGATTAGACTAAATCCTTCCTTTGAGATTGTCTTTTGCTGTTGTTTGCTGAGAGGGGAAGAGATATTTAGTAAACAAAAGCAATATATCAATTTCCAGAAAACAAAAAAGAGTTTTGTTTTGTTTTTCTGAGACAAGATACCACTATGTAGTCCAACCAGTCTTGAATTTTTAATTTAGCCTTTGCTGGCCTTGAACTTAGAATCTTCGTTTCTTTTCCAAGGTTTTGAATAGTGAGATTACTGATATGCATCACCACATCTGGAAGGCTTTCATAATAAACTTTTTTTTTTGCTCAGATGTTGAGTTACCCCTCTTAGGAGTGGGGAGAATCAAGTTGTGCAGCAGTAAAGGATGCTTATTTAGTAGTTTTTAAAAGATGATTCTGTATATGAGGAAAGAATGATCTGCTACAATTTTTATTTGTAATATTTTCTTCATCTAATAATTTTTTCTTTTGTACTTAGATTATCAGTAGAATTGTTGCATTGATGTATGTATTAATTTATTCACTGAGTCTTCAAGAAACTTTTGAGTGGTTATCCAGTCTGTACTTACAAATGTGTGCCTAATTAGAAAATTCTTCCTGACCAGTTTACTTTCTTATAGTTCTAGCTACTTCTCTTAGAGTATATGTAGTGCCTATTGGAAGTCTTTTTTTTTTTTTTTAAATCTTAGAAAACTCTGCTCTCCAGAAGATTCTATCTAAGTATTTTACACAAGCAGCTAAAAATAGAAAACTTAAAACTAAAGGCCTAATGATTCTACATTGTGGTACAGGTAATTAAAAAGTTGTGAAATCAAGTACACAACTAGTTATGAAGTTCTTAAATTATTACTTCTAGCATTAAAAGTGCACAGATATAAGTTAGAGGCTGGATGCAGTCATCTCATACTATTTCTCTCCATCTTCTTATTTTATTTATAGATTCAGTAAACATATTAGCTAGTCATGAACACAAGAGATATGCTACAACATTTTAGAATGTAAATTTTATATATAATATATAATATAAATTACACGTACATATATCTCTACCATCTGTCTATTTTATCAATCTATGTCTATCTTTATCATCTATATCTTCATCTATATCTATCTTTTATCTATCATCTCCATCATTTACCTATTATCTCTATCTTCTAACATCTATCATTTCTGCCATCTGTATCTATCTATATTTTCTGTGATCTGTATCTTGCTATGCTCTCTTTATTCTATCAATCATCTGTCTATCTCCTGTCCCTCCACAAAAGCATGATGTTGAAAATTTCTCCATCAGAAGCTCTTCCGACAACTTTTAGAAAGGCTTTAAATAGTTTGTAGATTTTTTTTTAGATTTTACTTTTCATCTTAGAGTTCTTTTACCATCTTATCTTAAGGAGAGGAAAATTTTCTTTAACATCTTAGAATTCAATTTTGCATTCCCAGCACCTACCACATAGGTTCTGTGATGCCCACTAGAAGAAGTGTAACTCTTTCCACATAAAGAACAATAGTAAATAGTTCTCTGCTTACAAAAACGGAAAAATAAATATGAGAGTGAATAAAGTACAAAATGACATAGAATATTGTCTTACAGGAGCAAGTTCTTAAATATCAGAGCAGGATGCAGAATGTGGTCACTAATTTCTAGCTTTGTGAGAATGGCTCAATTATGATCTTATCATTGACTATTAGTGTGCTTTTATTTACTGATACTGAAACATACTTTGAGACTTATCTTTGTCATAGTTAAAAGTTAGTTTCCAAGGCTTTAGAGCAATTTAGCATTATGCTCCCTTTAAACTGCTTGATATAATCAGCTTGTTTTCTTTCTTGGACAGCCTGAGTTATTTAGAGGGTTCAATATTTTCACTTCTAAGTATCTGATTTTAGTAAATTTGTACTGCTTTCTTGTTATAGGCTCTATCTTTTCCTAAGAGCTGAAGAAAAAAAATGACAAGAAGGAATCATATAGAGTTTCTGCAGCCTAAAAATATGGGGTGATTAGCTATGACCACTTAAAGTGAATTAATTTCATAGTATTATTAAATATACTTCTGTTTATTAATCTCTAGCTAAATATTGGCTAGTGTAGCTGAAATCACATAGCAACAGTTCCCTTCAACAAGAGGTGTTTGTTCACTAATTTTTATATACATCTCCTGAAAGGTTCAATTCTGTATTCTTATATTCAAAGATGAGATAACATAATATCAGAATCCAGGTTTAGTACAGGCATAGCTATGGTGAGGGAGCATTTTCTCACAAAAAAAGTGAAGATAGAGCCTGCTGAGGGCAAACAAGAGACCTAAGAGTGAGAAACGAGAGACATTTATAGCTAAGTGGATGCACATCGAGGACATACTCTTAAGTGAAATGAAGAGGACATGGGTAAATACTGAACAGTTTCTCTGATGTGATAAACAAAAGTGTAAATAAGAATCAAAATGTACAATTGATATTGTATAATAGGAAAAAAGGTCTAAAGGAATAGAGGAAGTGGGGGGGTAGGGGAAAGGTAAAAAGGGAAAAGAAAAAATAAGAGAAAAGGAAAAAATTGGAAACAAAGTATTTCTAAATAGGGAAGGCAGGGTGAGGGAGGCCAGGGGAATGGGAAAAAGTAAGATACATCATGCAAAGGTACAACATCCTAGTGATGAATGTAACTGTATTGTATACCTAAAATGTACCAATAAAGAAAAAAAAAAGAGACATAAGAGAATAATCCTGCACTTGAGACACTTCTGGATGCAGAAAACTATACAACATCAGGGATTAAACCAGAGCTGAGGCCGAAGATGCTCAAAGTCTCTGCAATAATGTGAAAATAAAAGGTTGCTTCACTAATTCTCTAATCTTTTCAGTGTTTTACCCTGGATCAAATTCATCTGAATGTATCCATGTAGTAACATGAGAAAAGACAGGAGAAATGCTACTACTCTCTGTGGCTTACTTAATAGGTCTTATTACTAAAGTAATAAGGGCATAAATAGTGACCGTCTATTGAGTGAAGTGATGTGTTAGTCATTTGATTTCTTCATATATCCACTTATTAAAGTCCTAAAACATCAGTAAAGTAGATATTATTTTCACAGCATTGAAGATGAGTCTACAGAGGTTCAGAGAAGGTAAATCTGTGCCTAAGGCCAGAGCACCAGGAAGTGTCAGATTTCACTTGGACCTGCAACCAAGACCATCTGACTAATCCTATGTTCTTAAGCAAATATTTTGGTCAGCCTCTCCTTGACATTGGACATGCAGGACCACTGGTGGCTTCTTTGTCGGCCTTTTATTGACATTCTGTTGGATAGGATAATAAATAAAAGCAAAACCAGAAATGCCAAGTAAATCTTTCCAGTAATTAGTGTTTGCCAAAGCAGGTTTTATTTCAATTCCTTTTTAGACAGATCTTAACTTTAATGTTGTAATTACATACATTTTAAGTTCAATTCCTCTCTCTCTAAGATTAAAACAAATGAATAAATAAGGAAGCACAATGACATTGGAGACTATCCAATAGTAATAAATCTGTCATGACCAAGTAAAGGATACATCACATTAAAGAAGCAAACTTCGATGTTTTGCCCAATATTAAAACATGCAAATTCCCTCTGTGCTACATTGTGTATGTTTAAGAAATGGTGACCACATGGGCTCATTTGAAGGCTCTGCCATTATCCTCTTTTGGAATTTGTTTCTGTAGCAATCTTAAAATACTTGCAAATATGCCCATTTCCACACATCTATGGATGTCTCAGAGGTTGAACTTCAAAATTTAATTGGAGAATTTATTCCAGAGAGCAAAGAATTAAGTTGGTATTATTTACTACTTTTAACCCATTTGATATAAAGCACACGATCTAATTTCTCTGAGCTTTGGTGTTGCCATTTGTATATTTGCTAAAATAACAACTTCTCCATAAATATGTTGGAATGATTCAATGAAGTTTTTAATGAAAACTGTTTTTGCTCATTAAAGGAATTTATGATGCCTATGGTAAAGAATTGCTATACAAATTAATTGTGCTCATGATTCTAGAGGAGTTGCACATTGTCAGCACTCAACACAGGAATACAACTCTCTTCTCTAGATATCCTGTCATGTTATGGTAGCATATTGGATTTAATATTCTTAAATATAGATTCATGTTCTTAGAAATTCATACTATGTTGATTTTACCTTATTATGACCATTTATTTATTAATTTATTCACACATGTAAATACTATTAAAGAACCACTACAATATGCTAGGTTCTAGAAAATAGATAAACAGAGGGGAATCAAATATGGTCTTCATTATAAAAAAGATTCATCCAGTCATAACGAAGTTCATAGCAGAGCTGGAGCTGAGTGAGTAAAGGATGAGCAAATGCTCTCCTGTGCCGCCCCCAACAAAAAAGCAAAAGCAAAGAAAGCAAGCAAGGAATTTCATAAAAAAATGAATAGCTTGATATACAATACCTTATAATGTCCCTACGGAATTTCCATCAACAATCTGGGGGGAGAGCATCATGGCTCTGATCCTAGAGATTCTAATACACCAAGCCAAGGTGATTGTGGTTTACTTCTTAGGCATGGGGAGCATATGACTCACAGCATAAATCGTAAGATTAGTTTGTCAAAAAATCTAATTTATACCCAAGTGGAAAGTGGATTGAAGTGTGTGTGAAGGTGAGGAATTATTACACACAGAGAATAATTGGATTAAAAAGATCATAACAAATGAGTAAGGTGAAATGACTTTGGCTTCAGACATTTGATAAGGGGGTTGATGGAAGTGAATAGATTATATATGATTCAATATTAAGATGTGATCTTTTTGTGTGAGTTGAGGGAAGTGAGAAGAGGAATCTAGATGCTGTTCTGATATATTTGACACTATTCTTTAACAAAAGAAGCCCAGGAATTTTGGGAAACGAGGATGACTTCAGTTTTGGATCAATTTATGATGCCTCGGAGATGTCCACTTGTGATATTGATGAAAATTGGAGGTGTGAGTCTGGAACACAGAATAAAGATTTCAAATGCAAGTACTCATTTGGGAGATATCAGCAGTTAAGTCTATTCTATGATACAGGATGGGTATTGGGAGTGAATATCAAATCTACTTTGCATGAAGACTGACAAGGCACATTCAAAGAGGAAGGAGGCTAAGAAAGGGAAGAGATTCAAGAAGCAGTCCAGAGATCCAGAGTGGTAAGAATTGAAAAGTCTATTGGATATATTTTGTTTTTCACCCCTAATAGACACTCATAATAATTTTTCTAATAATTGAAAATTTCGAGGATAAATTATTACTTTCTAAATTATGCAATTTTTCTAACAAGATTCTATCATTTTAAAATTATTTTATATCCCATATATTGGATAATATTAGTTCAGGGAGTATAATGTTCAAGCAAAGAGCCTAATATATTACAAATTTTTATTGCTACCTAAGTTTTTTTCTTTGATGAAAACAGTGAGCACTCCATTTAAAGCAATATCAGTTTAAAATAGAAATCAATTTGTGATTTAAGCAAATGCACCCCAAATAGCAGTTCTTACATTCTAGTCCAATTCTATTACCTCTTTACACAAAAGCAATTTTTTAAAATTTTAACTTGTCTGAAAATGTATGAACTCTGTCCTGTAGGGCAATATGAGGCTTTGTGGAAACAGTAATTGAGAAAGTGACTTATTTAAATTAACTTTGTTATACAGACAGACTTGAGCCTATCGGATTTGACATACTTCATCAGATTAATTGTACAGGTGAACTATTGTTAAAACATGGTTTAAAGAGTCTAAATGTTAGCGATAATTCCATTACAGCAGATATTTCTTGCATACTGATGGATTTCATCTGTCTTTACAATCCATGGAACTTGCCTTTTGCTTTCCTGAAATTCTTCTTTACCCTGTTTAACTTTTCTTTCAGTAATCTTACTAGTTTAAGCACTTCATGAATAGTACTACTTTTGATTCTCATCAAACTTTAAAGCATGTTTACAAATTTTACTGTTTTAAAGTCATTTTGTCATATTTGTTATATTAAAAAATTTAAAGGTTTTATACATTTTGATCTCAACCTTAATTGTTCTTGATTTATGAGATCTAATTGCTTTTGGTTTTTCCTCACAGAAGCCTCAGTTTCCCTTTCATTATGTCAGCTCCTTTCTCACGGACATTTTCAGTTTCCTTATTTGTTTCTTGACTTCAGCGATCAGAAATACATCCACTGGCCTGCATTCAGATGGTATATTCTTTGTTTTTTAAATAAGTAAACATTTTTCTACAAAGTTCCATCCTGTAAAGATAGCTACCAGCACTTTGCTAAATAGCTACACTACAGTACATTTCTTTCACAGTGAAATAAATTTGAGGAAGACAAGAAATTTCAAAAATCCCAAGAAATTGAAACCTCAACGATGAAGGTGGTCAAATTCGTGGCAAATGATCATTTAACAGAATTCAAACTGAAGTTTATGGGAAAATCTGCGTTATTACTGCACACTCAAACAGTCTACAGATGAATTGCAGAGTGAAATCATTAACATTTCAAACAATATATTTATGATGCTAAAATGCCAATCATATGGGAGATTTACCAGTTGTATGACCAGACAAAAAGACAGTCAGTGAGCCTTGGGATTAGCAATGGTATTTTAAGGGCAATATTGCTCAGAGTGTTAGGAGTATGTCCCTGAATGTTGGGCCAATTTAACATGGATCTGATTATTAGTAGAATTCATCTACTGTGTGCCTTGAATGTGTGCTGCCAACTCTGAGATTATATAACTCAATGAACTTCAGAAAAATCACAATTCCCAGCACAAAATTATTCCCCTCTCTTCATGCATTATATTGATTAGAATTTTATCAAGTTTAAGGTGCTATGTATAAGTATCATCTTGCAGAAAATTAGAGCTCACTTACAAGAGAAGATATAGTTGGCACACCTAATTTTAAAAGTACGGGAGAGTAAGTGCATAAAAGGAACATTTTAAAAGGCTATGTGGAGTTCAAAGACAGATACTCTCACACAGAGTAGAGTAGACTCATAATGTTGTTACGAATTAGAAGATGAAGAGGATTTCAAAGGCAGAGTGGTTTATTCAGGCAGTGAAAACAGCACGAATAAAGAAGCCAAGGCATATTTCAGTGAACAGGAAGTCTCTGGCTTTACCTGATGTTAAGAGATTAGTACTTGCAAGTTTAGTAGGAGCCAGCCCCGGAGGCAGGGATGAATCACCTAACTACAGTGGATCTTCGAGTTATGACCAGCTCGACATACAAACAACTTGATTTACGACCAGAATTTTAGTTTTAACTTACAAACAATTTGGATTTGAGTTATGACTCAAATTCTGGCAGTTTATGCTTGCAGATGACCATAGATAGGTGTCACCCTTAAGGAGTCCTGGAAGGAACATTACAACATCCTTTCCTGTGTGGGATTAAATGAGAAATCCTGGGCCTATGGCTCTTAAGGACACTGAAATATACAAGAGAGATATTTTGAAGGCAATTGAACAACTTTAATTACCACCATCATTTGCAAACAAATTGAGTTTGTAAGTCAACGGTCCACTGTACTAGACTGTGAAACCGAACCAAAAGCCAGTAGTAATATATTGGAGTTCTTTGGGGTAAAGAAAAGAAAGAGTTGGTAGATAATTATATTTTGGTTGAGAAATTTTCAAGTGTGAAGTGTTGGGGTATGTAGCTGTTGAACGACTTGCATGAGTATCTTGGGGGATTTCTGTGAAGACAGTGCCCTTTGTCTTTGCAAAGACTTGGTGTGCAACTAGGAAATACAGTACTCTTGTCCTCTTTTGCCAGTCTCCATCTCAGTGATATGTGGTTTCATCGATTTTGTGCATGTGTGTTTTATGGTTTTGTAAAGCTGGTTTTTATTTTTTTTTTGAAATATATGAGTATTTTTGCTGTTGTTAAAAAAAAAACAAACATGCCCACACAGAACAAAAAATGAAGATGCTAGGGAGATGCAGTACTGGGAAATCACTTCTGTTCTTTTTTGCTGATCATTCTGATGAGCCTACTGATCCCCAAAGCAGTAATGTGGGCTTCTGGGTTCTGGGTGCAAGATTTTGTAGAGCTTAGAAACCATCCATCTTATCCTTAGGGCAAGAAAAAAACTGAACATGAGGAATAATTATGGACCCATCAGAGAACTGAGGTCATAGGGCAGACAGTCACAACAAAACTCAGAGAGAAAAGTAAACCTGGTCATAAATTACATCTACTTACCTAGAGAAGCTACATAAACTGGGCTCCAATAGACCAAAGGATTGTAGCTGTCAGAGCTACAAGGCTTAGATTCTCTCAGAGAAGCAGAATTTAGAGAAACCTCAACTCAACACAAGAGGCAAAACCAAGGACACTCATGAAACCCGAAGGTTCTGGCACCTGCAGTAACAGCAAACATTAAATACAGCTCATCTTCTAAGCAGATAAATGTAATATTTCACACAGCAACTTGTTTTCCTCATTTCTTATTATCTGATGTATTATGTTAATTTTTCAGCAAAATGTGTTAAAGGCCAAGAGAGAGCATACCATCAGAATCAGACTTAGAGATGACATAGATGTTGGAACTAGCAGATTAAGACAAAGATATTTTGCTGCCATTTGGCATCACATCATTCCTTCAGAGACTATGATACAAATCTTGACTCATTTTTGAAGTAATAATAATTATAAAATAAGGGTCACTTAGAAGCCAATATTGGAACTCATATAAATGTGGAAACATCATAGAAACCAAATTTGAAGGTGCTGCAGAGAAATTGTATCTGCTTCCTTATAGAACCATTGTTATCTAAAAAAACAAAACAAAAAAAGCCAGAAATTTCTCAGGATACACCAGACTAAGTTCTACAACATAGCTTTGTAGTTTGCTGTCCTCAGCCTTTTTCTTAGGGGGAGGGGCAATTAGAGGAAACGGGAGGAAGTGATGCACTTGGCATGTTGTAAAGCTAGATATGTCATCACTTTCAATGGTTCAGAAACTTGAGAAACTATAGCTATCAACACATAGGAAAGAGTTTATATTTAATATCATTTCCTTTGGAAATCTCTGTTTTTTCAGCTAAGATTTGTCCTATTCAGATGTTTTTGGTTTTTCTGATTTATTGCTGAACTCATGAATTGTCTGAGCCTCCAGTTCCTAGAAAAAAACAAATTTTCCATTGATTTCAGCTCTCTGTCAGTGGCTGCACGTGACACACTGGATGATAACCTCAGCCATAGGCTGTAAGCCTGACTGCAGAGACTGAGGTACAGAGCACAATGACAGGAATTCAAGCGAGCATGTAGGCGAGGTTTTATTTCCCCAGAGATAGCTGTGTGGAAGACAAGGGAAATACACTGACGTTATTAGTGCTGTATTTATAACAGTTTGCGCTCCCACCCCCAGTTCTATTGTTGAACTGACATTGTTTCCATAAAGAGCACACCAGACAGTTTCAAGTTTATACAAATGATTTATTTCCACACTTCCAAGGGTAAGAAATGGCTCTTTATATTTATTTATTTAGTTAGTTTTGGTTCCGGGGATTGAACTCGGGTCCTTGCTCTTGTGAGGGAGGTGGCAGAACCACAGAGCTAAATCCTTGGCCCGAGAAATGGTTCTTTTAAAGCAAGCATTTGCTCAAGAAAAATTTCAAACAACTCCTACAAGTCTTGTGAAGATAACAGGATGAAGAATGCACTCTAGGTTCATTCTTAAGAAGCCTTCATAGAAATTGTATTAACATTAACAGTGTTCATAACTCTAAATGTTACAAATTTAAGATGTGTATTTATGCTAGAGTTTTATTTGACTCCCTTAAAATGACTGCAAGAAAATTAATAATGATAGTAGTGATCATTTCACTAACTTCATACCACCTGCACTTATCTAAGAACAGAGGCTGGTTTCTACGCATTTCCTACCAGATAACTACCTCAAAAATTTTAAGGATAGGTTATGTGTATTTTTCATTCTATGAAATGTTCTAAATTTGCTATCTCAGTCAAAGACATAGAAAACATTAGACATTAGAAGTCTAGACATTAGACAGTCAAAGACTTTAGAAAACTGTGGTACTGATTGTGAGGAAATACTTAATTCTTTTATCTTTAAAATTTCCAACCTTTAACTAGCTTACTTAATGATGTCTTACAAGCTGCCCTCGAACAGTTTTCCCTTCAAGAATCAACCAGTACAATTTTCCCAAGTGCCAAAGGTGTTATGCGAAAATCTTATAGAAAGATGGAACAGAGATTTGCTTTTGATTGAAATATATCATCTCAGCCTTCAAACAGGAGCTTCTAGGCTAGATTCAATGCTATGATGGGAATAAGATGCTTGTGTTTGGGAGTCAAAGAAATTTGGCTTCAAATCTGTGATCTAAAAATAGGGCCTGACTATGGACACCCATGTAAGCACCTTGAGATCCATATCTTTGTGCTTGGAGAGAACTGTATAGAATAGTGCTTCGTGCATGGTAAGGTTCTTCTATGTCTTCACATACTAATAGATTTCAAATGCATGATAGACAATGAGATTATCTAAAGTCACACCTGACAGGGTGGCTTCTTCCACTTGCTCTGTGGAGCGGGTGCTTACCTATGGTGGCCAAATGCACTGAAGAATGAGATGAAAACTTAGAGTAGCCATTGTGCCTTTGTCCACATGAACTTGGTTTCTTATAACAATATTGATATTCCAGTTCCTTTGTTCAAGTTCTGAACTTGTAGCAGTTACTTCACTACTTTAATTTCTAAAAAAAGCCACAGCCAAATAGTTGGTGAGATGAAATCAATACAAGGAGAAATCAGATTTAAAAATTTGCATGATTATAGGCATGTTCTTATAAAGCTAAAGAAAATACTTTTGGAGGAAAGACATAAAAGATTACTGTTTTTCATTGCATTCATTCATTTATTTAGCAAAGACTTGTTAAACATTTATTTGGGGATACAAAGATAATATATCTTACATGTCAAAATTGACAAATACTTTTAAATACTTTTATAACTCAATTTTAAAATTATTTTTATTTGTGAAGCACTTACAGAGTAGGGAAAACAAGTAAACAGTAAGTGACAATGTTGGGCAATGCATGATATTATTGGGTATGTAGCCCTACTGATGTGTCACTTAGATTTCAAGAGAAAACCTATGGCAAGGTGGAAATTTAAATGAGAACATCCAGTTACAGAAAACTCAGGATCTGTTTTAGCATCTGAGCTTATCCTGTATTCTTTCTGGATAGCCCTTATCAATGATTGGAGGTAGTGGGGCAGTCAGGCCTGGCCATATCTAGTGCTAAGCTCTTCTATCATGGTCTGAGATAGAGTCCCCATTGGACTGGATGAGACTACACTCTGCACGTTGAGACTCTTTCTGGCTAGTCTTCCCTCTTTCACTCTCCTCTTACAATCTTTACACCTGCATTACAGCCTCTCGCTATTCTTCCCGATCCTTTTGACCTTTATCTTCCAGAGATTTGTCTTTCAATAAATATCATCCAGTTCAACTCAGTCTTGGACTGATTCAACGGATTCTACAGGAACATGAACTTTAGTTGATCTCACTCTGCTTGGAGAAGTCAGGAAAAAGCTACTGAAATAACGCTTGAAGACCTGAAGGTCAAGTATGAACCAAGGTGGCCAGGAGGGAGGAGATGGAAGTCTGGGCAATTGGTTCTGTAAATGAAAGGACCGGACACAGAGCGGAGCATCTGTGCAAAACTGCAGGTGAGTCAGGGTGTCAGAAAACAAGAGTACTTTTGAAAAAGAAAAAAAAAAGAAGGAAGTTAAAAAATCATCAGCTATATTTGATTGAGAGATGTTTAGAAAGCAGTAGCTGCTGAGGTCGATGGAAGCAGAAACTGGAGATGAACTTTCTCATGCTGAGAGGTTAGAACCTAACACAACATGGACTGGAAGCCTTGTTTGAAAAGAATTTTTGAAAACTTAATCCTTCACTGTTCTTAGACATTTGTAGCTTCCAATCGCTAACCATTTTTAATATGGACAAACAGAACAGTTTATTTGTCCTTTACATGATATTTTTAGAAATAAAATATAATTTGATTGTAGGAAACATATACCACGTAGAGAAGAATAAAAAATAAAAATTACCTCTACCTCAACCAGTTAGTGGTAACCAGTGTTAAATTTGGTCTATTTTTCTTTATCTTAAAAATAAGTATATTTATATTTATACAAGTCTTTTACTTTGTTTTTCTTCTGGAGTTATAGTCTTTACGTTATTAATTTACAAAAGCTATTCATATATGTGGATAGTATGAGAAGGTCTGTCTTACACATTATTCTAGTTTGTTTTGTCTTTTATTTTTCTTTTTCTTTCAATTACCAAAATCTAAAATATGATGCAATTAAATGCTTCAATATTTTATTTTTAAAATTTAGACATAATTTTTAATTAACTTTCAAAAATGTAACTACTCCCTGACTAGTAAGTTAACTACTCACTAACTACTAAATAAAATTACTCTTAAGTGAACCAGTTTCTCCTGTTTTAAATTTTTATCCCTCTTTGTAATTGCACCTGGGACTGATTTTATTGACTTTAAGAAAGACATAACTTAATTTTCATCCCTAAATATAGTCTTTTTTCCTCCCCCAAACCATTTACTGGTTAATCTATTCCTGTTGATCCAAATTTTAAGTGAAAATGAAGAGTGAGTTAGAAGAAAGCCGGTCAAACAAAAACCAGACTAAAAGTAAAGAGCTATTCTTCCCTGAGAAAAGGCAGAGGCTTGAACATCTCAGTCATAGACCACAGAGAAGGCAGGAATAAAAGAGGGGTAGTGGAAGTGAGTGACACTCAGACCACAAAATGTGCTGATTTCAGAAATTTGAACATCATGTGGAAAAATACAGGGAGCTAGAGAGCTCAAAGATTTGGATCCAATTTCTATTGTTCCTCCTACTAATCATGATAAAGATGAATTAAGAGACATATGTATCAAACCAAAAGAAATGATATGGAACAGCTATGATAAGCTAGGAGACTTTTATGCTAGGAGAATTTTATGTTCTGTAGAATATGGGAAAAAACAGAGAGAAGTCAACTTATAATAGGGCGAGAGACTTGCCAGAGATAAGATAGTAAATGGTACATGATACCGTTCAGGGAGGAAAAACTTTCAAAAAGAAAGGAGGTGCTGTCAACAATGGTAAATGATAAAAGATAGTTGCTGCATGCAACAGAAAGAAAAGTTTTCCGTGTTTTCTGGTAATAGCTAGTAATGCTGCCCATATCAGAAGTGTTTCAGTTAATCAGAAGTGTTTCAGTTAATCAGAAGTTAATCAGAAGTGTTTCAGTTAAGCCGTATTTCAATGAGGCTTCCTCTAATGAAATGGTGGCAAACCTATGGCATGTGTGTTGTTTTTTTTTTAAGAAAAAGATGTTAATGTATGAGTTGTTTTTTCTAACTAAAACCTCTGCATTCCAGTTTAATTACAGGGTTGGCACTTTGCAATAAATAAGAGGGCTTTGGGTCTCTACAACGTTTTCCATTGTTCTGGATATTTATGATATTATATGCTAGATTTTCCCTTATCCCCCTTAGCATTGTCACCCTTCAGGTGGCCACCACAGGGCTGCTGTGGTCGTATGTATGCAATTTCTTCCCTGACCTCAGTTGCTTGACTCAAGGGCAAAGCCCCTGAACAACCATACCCATGTCTCCTTGACACAAAAATTTGTCCATGTTGCCCACTGGAGCAAAACTAAAATGGTGCCTCTTCCAAGGATTTAATGTTTCAGAAAATAGAGGTTAGTCCCTTCACAATGACAGAAGGTACCATAGACTGAATATTTGTGCCTTTCCTCTAATTCATAAATTGAAATCTAATATTCAATGTGATGACAGTAGAAAGTGAGGCCTTTGGAAGGTAATTAGGTTATAAGTGTGGGACTCCCATGAATGGTATTAGTGCCCTATTAGGAATTTACAAGACCTAAATCCTCCTCTTTTACTGAATGAACACACAGTGAAAAGATGACAGTCTATAATCAGAAGCCCAGTCCTCCCCAGAGATTGAATTCTCTCTGCCAGTGTCTTGATCTTGGACTTAGCCTCCAGAACTAAATATAATTTCTGTTGTTTTTAAACCATTCAGTGTTTAGCATTTTGTATAGTGGTCCACATGTATTAAGTCAGAAGCCGTATACCATGAAACTCAGGAAACTGCGTATCAGTCATGTGAAAAAAAACTCAACTGTGTTGAGAAAATAGGAGGGCAACCTTTAGAAAGACGCAGAGACTAGATGGAAGTAGGATCCAGGCTACCAAATCTCTGATTGCTCCCATATTGTGGCTGGATATATTACATCTTCATACTTGGTGACCTGTTCATTCAACCAACGGATGCTTGTAGCTTTCCGATAAGTGAAAGAGAGGTGGTGTTAAAGGAGTGTCTTTTTTTAATGGGAAGTTTTTGAGGTATTTGTTCTTAGAGCAGTTGAGAGCTAAAGGGATACAGTAGAGGAATGCGTATGAGTGACAAGGAGGAGCCACTGGCAAAGGAATGGAATCTAGTACAATGGAGAAATTTTCTTGGGCAGAATGAGAAGCCCTTCTTTGATTCAGACAGCAGTCAGGGAGTGGGAACAAATGCTAACAGTGGTTATAGATGGTAGAAAGGAAATTGATGGAGGTCTTTACCTATTGATCTTCCTTTTCTCAGACAATACTGTATTATCAAACCAGGGAAATATGGTTAAGAGAAGTCACAGTGTGGCATAGTTGGGGAGAGCAAAAGAAAAAGAAGCTATCAGGGATATGCAGACCAACACTGAGTGCTTAGTGAGAGGATATATGGGTCTCAAGGTAACATAAGCATGAGCAGCCTTTTCCTGTGTTGACCCAAATTTGTTAAAACGGGTTTAATTCATAGATTTATATTTTTGGAGCAGTTTTTTGTCCAGAGCTAAATTGACCACAAAGTGCCCACATGCTCTCATATTCCGCTGCTCTCTTTAACCTCCTCCACCATCAGTATCCCTCAGCACAGTGAAACGCTTGTTACAATTGATAAACTGTTTTGATGCACATCATATCCCCAGTCTGTAGTTTATCTTGGGGTTCACTCTTGGAATTTTATATTCTATGGGTTTAGACAATATAAAATGACATACATTCACAACAGATTATTGACATCAGTGACTTCACCTTGCTTTATTCCTGTCCCTCGTTCCTAGGATATGGCTCTCCCTCTGCATTCTGGAGCACCTTTCCCTCAAGAGAAGAACACCCTGTTACTAATAGGTTATCATCTCTGACTTGCGTTAATATACCAGGCTTTCTGATACACGCTCCTAAAAGAACCTGATTTATGCAAGTAGCCTTTAACCTGATCATAATGTAGCTATTCCTTACTCCTCCAAAGACTGAAAAGCATTAATATACCTCCTTCCAAGTTAATAGCATCCTCAGTGAAGCCCACTCTCTAGAGTAACTTCATTGCCCTAAAATCCTTTCTGCCTGGCCTGTTCATCCCTTCTTCCCTTTTAACCTTTACAACCATCCATCTTTTTACTACCTCCATAGTTTTGCCTTTTTTTGAAAGTAGTATAATAGTCTTTGAAGACTGGCTTCTTTCAGTTAGCCATAGATATTTAATATTCCTTTATGTATTTCCATGGGCATTGCTTATATCACAATGACATCACCATTAAACCACAGTCTATTTATCCATTCATCACTTGAAGAGAACCTTTTAGCAATTATGAATAAAAGTGCTATAAATCCATGTGTAGGTTCTTTATAAGTTTTCAGCTCATTTAGGTAAATACTAAGAATTAGGACTCCTGGATCATATGGTAAAAGTCTCTTTAGTTCTGTAAGAAACTGCCAAGCTGTTTTCCCATGTGGCTATACCATTTTACATTCTCACAGATAATGAGTGAGACACTGTGTTGCTCCACATTCTTGACACCAAGAGTTGGTGTCTTGAAAATGAAGTTGAATGAGGGAGAGAGTTGCCCAGGCAAATTATTACAGGGAACGACATGAGAACAGAGCTTGTTGGGAGAAAATAGGGTACTTGGTAACTGGATAAGGTAGAAAGCAACTGAAATAGAACACTGAGAGAGCTTGTTGGGCACATATCAAACACTAAATTCTAGGAAAATTAGCATGAGTAGATGGACTGAGAAAGAAATCAAACCAGAAGAGTAGTGTTGAGTTCTAAAGGGAAAAGTTTGCCCCAAAACAAGGGCTGAGAAATATTCATCAAATTGTTTATAGGAGTTACTCTAAGACTAGGAACAGGTTTTCCAAGTGCCCTATTCACACATAGATTCCAAAGTTTTTCATAAATTTTGCTAGATCTTTTGCTTGTTTGGGTAATCAAATCCTCAAGAAAAGCAAAAATGGTGGTTTAAAAAATGTGCAAAAAGCTAATTTAATTCATTGAAAATTAAAGTACTATCATGTTTAGTATTTAAAAATGAAAATATTCTAGGGGCAGAAAAATTTTAACAGGGATAGAGGCACTTTGTAAGGTAACATGCATTTTTTCAAGTAGAAATTGTTTTATTCCTAATTTCATGATGTTCCAGACCTGAGATGCTGCTTATCTTATCAAGGAGCCCTTGTATTACAGTGCACATTGATGTTGTGCACTCTGCCACACTGCTGATTTTCTTGGGTGTGCGATGGGGGCCCTGGCCCCAGGCAAGCTGCATTCTTTTGAGGCTAATACAAGCAGAGCTTTATGGAAAGCACTGTGCAAGACAATGGCCCCAGAGTGAATACTTATTTAGGTATTTTTTAGGTAATTTAGTCCTAGGCAGGCAGAGTCCTCTCAAAGACCCTGGATTAATAACTAAGAGAGCAAGAAAGAACATCCATTGTATGTCTTTCAACATCATAGTCATTTAGTTATTTATACTTATTGATGCTTTCAAACAAGCAAAAATTAAAGCACTAGCCATAAGTAATCCTCAAAAGACTATAGTTTATAATTTGGCTTAGATAATAATGCCAAAAACTAGCTTTGAGGAAGCAAAGAAATCTATTACATCCTTTTATTAAATAATCAGAAATCACTTTCTGAGTAGCCAACACAGTTAACTGAATAGTATAGGGCTATTAGGGTGAAAGATGTACATATTATATTGTATTTTTAAGATTAAAAATATTGCACAATTCCTTTATTTCAATATCCACAAATAAAATAACTATTCAAGGAAACAAATCAGTCCTATGTAGAACTGAAATATATGGAGAGGAGAAGGTTTGCCTGTCTTCAATCCTTACCCTTAAAAGAACAAGGAGATTCTTTTTCAGTGTTTATCAAGTTAGAGAGGAATCAAATAAACCTTTAGAGTAAAGAGACTAAATTTTGTAGTATCTACCGGGTTAGAGGATAATGAAATATGTAGCCTGGGCCTAATGGTAGAACACTTTAAAAATAGGGCAGAAGAAGTTTCTTACAGAATGCTCATGAACAGTCTTTCCTGTTGGAATGACATAAGAGCAAGCATGGCAGTGGTAAAGGGATGGACTTGAAGAGATGTCTAAATAGGGGGCACTAGGTGGTAGTGGATCGCAGGAATATAGGGACCAAGTAATGGATATGCGTGTATACTCAGAAAGCTGTGATGAAAAGGAAAAGGAGAGGCTACTAGAATCAATTTATAGGGGAAAAATTGTTATAATGAATCGCAACCCACCCATCAGTCAATGGTAAGCTGCAGGCGATGTTGCCTTAAATATAACTTCTTATTTATAGCTCTACCTTATTTTTATATACCATTCAACACCCTCATATTATGTCCCTCTGCTCTGGTTTATTTTTGTAGTCAAAATATTTCACATGATTTCTGCCCTTTTTAAAATTTTTAAGTACACTACCTTATTGTTTAACTAGAGGCACTAACTTGTACAGCAGATCTCTGTAACTTCTTCACCTTATATAATTACAATTTTGTACATATTGAACAACAACTCTCAGTATTCCTCTCCCACATCCCCTGGCACGGACCATGGTGTTATCCATTTCTATAGCTTTGTTTTTTTTTTCCTGAGACAATTTCTCGCTGTGTGGCCTGGCTGGCCTTGAACTCACTATGTGGCCCAGTCTTCTGGTTATCTTCCTCAAATCATGGTGAGCTTCTTGCCTCAGCCTCCTTAGCACTGGGATGCACCACTGCAGCCAGGTACATCTTTGACTTTTAGATTTCTTATACACGAGGAATACGATAGTATTTGTCCTTCTGTGATTGACGTATTTGACTTAGCAGAATGTCTTTAAGATCCACTGATGTTGTCATCAATGATAAAGTTTCTTTTTTTAAAAAAGGCTAAATGATATTCTGTTGCATATGTACGCACATTTTCTTTATGCTTTCATGTTCTGGGGACATATGGGCTTCTTCTGTATCTTGGTTATTATAAATAATGCTACAATGAACATGGAAGAGTAGATATCTCTTTAAGATCCTGATTTCAGCAATTGCCAAATATGTGGCAGTTCCACTTTTGAGATTTTTGAGCAATCTCCATACTGTCTTCTATAGCAGCTGCATCATTTTACATTTCCACCAATGGTGTACAAAGATTCCAATTTTCTACACTGTTGTCAACATTTGTTATTTGTCTCAGTTGCATTCTTATTGCTGAGATACAACACCCAACACTCACAGCTTAAGGGAAGGAAGGTTTATTTTGGATCATGGCTTGTAGGGTTTCAGTCTGCCTGGCTCCAAGTCAGGACAACATGGCAGAGGGGCATGGCATAGGAGGTTTGGTTATGGTATGGCGGTCAGGAAGCAAACAGTGATCAAAAGAGGAAGGCAGGCGATAGACCATTCCAGGCCATGCCCCTAGTGACCCACCTCCTCAACCACAAAGCCACTAAAAAGTATCACTTGCCCATGGTACTATCACCTCACCAAAGTCCACCAAAGAGCCCATGAGGCTTTGCAGGGATACCCAGATATAAACCATGACATTATCTTTTGTCTGCTTAATAGTAACCATGCTGAGATAAGAGTTCAACTTTCATTTTTCTGACAATTAATGAGTTTGGGCACCTTTTCAAACTGTTGAAATATATCTATTGGTCATTTGTTTGTTTTGTTTGGAGAAATGTTGTTTAATTCCTTTGCCCATTTATAAAATTGGTGGTTTTTTTTTTTTTGCTACTGAGATCTAGAAATTCTTTATATATTTTGTATGTTAACCTTTTATCAGATATAGAATTTACAAATATTTTCTCTCACCTTACTTCACTTCTGATCTTGATGCTTTCTATTATTTTCTTCTATTATATGCTGGCTGGGATTTCCAGTACTATACTGAATACGAGTGACAAGAGAACATATTTTTGCTATGTATTTGTATTATAGATGGTATACATTAATTTTGGTAATGTTTCCTTTGTTTTATAGAAGTTTTTAGTTTAATACAATTCTGCTTCTTTATTTTCCTTTTATTACTTATGCTTTTGGTGTTATAACCGAGAAATCAATAACAAGTGACTTACATACTAACAAGATTTTCCGGTGAATTTTTTTCCAAGAGTTTTATAGTATTAGGTTTTACACTTAAGTCTTAAATCTAATTTGAATTTATTACTATATATAGTATAAGATTGCAATTTTATTCCTGTGCTTTACAGTATGCAGTTTTCCCATCTCTAAAAATTGACTTTTTCCTATTGTATATTCATTTTTAAATTTTTAAAATGTTTATTGGTATGTATTAGCAGTACATAATGATTACATTCCTCATGAGGAGCTGGTACATATACTGTACAGAACACGTCTTAATGTTTTTATGCCCTTTCCTCCCTCTCACTCCTTCCATCTATTGGTCCCTTTCTCTTTTGTGAAAGATCTATCTCTCTAGTTCCTATTATATATTTTGGCTATTTACTTATGATTTGTGCTTTACAAATAAGAGAAATCATGCAGCATTTAAGCTTGTGTATGATTTATTTCATTTAATATTATGGTCTCAAGGTGCATTTATTTTCCTACACTTGATCTTAGTCAAAAGGCCTAAAAGTGATGGTGCATCTATTTTCCTACGAATAACTCATTTATCCTTTTATGGCAGAGTAGTGCCACATTATGTAAAATGGCCATATTTTGCTTATCCTTTCATCTGTTGATGGACATATAGGTTGCTTCCAAGATTTTGCTTTGTGAATTTTGTTGTTATAAACATAAGTAACTATGTATCCTTATAATATGCTGACTTTTACTCTTTTGGAAAGATACTTAGAAGAGGAATAGCAGCCAGGTGTGTTTTTAGTTTGTTTTCTGAGGAGTGTCTGCTCTGACTTCCATAGTAATTTTACTAGTTTACATTCCTGCCAACAATGTAGAAAGGTTACTTTTCCCAACATCTTCATCAGCATTTGTTATTATTTGATTTTTTAATGATAGCCATTCTTTATGGAGTAAGATAGGATCCAGTGTCATTTTATTTTGAATTTCTCTAGTTACCTGTAATGTTGAACATTTTTTCACATATTTATTGGCCATTTGTACTTCTTCTGAGGGGTGCCAATTCAGTATCTAATTTTTGAATTAGTCTTTTATTTGAGAGGAGTCTAGTTTTGTTGTTGTTGTTCTTTATGTACTCTAGATGTTAGTCCTCTCTCTGAGAAAAAGCTGGCAACTTTTTTCCCATTCTAAAGGTAGTCTCTTCACTCTGTTGGTTGTTTCCTTTGCTATTAAGAAACTTTTAAATTTGATATGATCCCAATTGTTAATTATCAGTATTATTTCTTGTGCCATTGGGTTCTGTTCAGAAAATCTTTGCCTATGCCTTCGAGAGTTGCACCTATTTTATTTTCTGGCAGATTAACTGTTTCTCTTTTAACATTTATATCTTTGATCCATTTTAATTTTAGTTTAGTACATAGTGAGATATATCAATCTAGACTCAATCTTCTGCATAAAGATATGCAATTATCCCAGCACCATTTATTAAGGAGGTTATTTTTCCTTCAGTGTATGTTTTTGGCCACTTTGTCAAAAGTCAAATCATTGAATGGTTCCGCTTCTTTTAGCCTGTTCCATTGATCTGAAAGTCTATTTTTGTGCCTGTGACTATGATCTTTTTGTCATGCTAGTTTTGCTATATTACTTCAAATCTGGGATTGTTAGGCCTCCTGCTTTGGTTTTGTTACCCAAGATCATTTTTGGCTTTTCTGGGTCTCTTCTGGTTCTATATGAATTTTAGGATTATTTTCTCTTAATCTGTGAGAAATGCTGTTAGTGTTTTGATTGAGATTCCATCAAATCTGTATATCAACTTTGGTAATATGACCATTTTGATCTTATTGCCTATCTAAGAACATGGGATGTCTTTCCACTTCTGACGTCCTCCTGGATTTCCTTTTTCAGGTTTATGTAATTTTCATTGCATAGATCTTTTACTTCCTCAGTTAGATTAATTCCTAATTATTTAATTTTTATTGATGCTATTATGAATGGTACTGTTTTAAAATTTTAATTTTATAATGCACGAAATATTTTTAGGAATACAGTAATTGTTTAATAAATATTGGTTGCTCTTTTTATTTACTCATGATTAATCCAAAATGAACTGACAAGGGTCCTTTCATGTGGCTTGTGGTTTTTTTTGTGGTTTTTCCCTGATGTTCTACTATATTTTATAGGAGAAACTATATATTTCATCAGCATACATAAATCCAGGTAATTTTGAAGGCTTCAATTCAGAGCATATCCACCAGGAATCTCTATTTATAAAGTGAAGTGTTTGTCCTGAAAAAAGAAAAATCACATAGGAGAGTTGTAAATTCATTCACCTCAGGGCCACCTTTGTATTTTTATTGTAATACATTCTCTGGTAAATTCTTGTGTAAATTTTGAGAACTAGATTCAATTTTTGGAAAAAATAAAGAGCCAGGTGGCAGTCATTGTATGGACAAGAACAGAGATTACCATTTTGAACAAATGTTGAACTGTGAAGATGAAGTAATGAGTCTCAGTCCCTTATTGTATGAGATGTGATCCAAAACTATGTGTGTTTAAATAATAAAATATAATAAAAGACACAGTGCCATTAGTTCTCCTCATAATACTCCAGCTCACTTCAGACACACTCATCTCATCTTCCTTGACACTTTCTGGAGCAATTCTGGAAGATCTCTTTCTTGAGTGTTTTTAATTGTGCTGTTGTGGCTGCCTTGATGTCTTGAATTGATTCAAAACATTTACCCCTCATGGTCATTTTGACTTGGAGGAAGATCCATAAGTTGCACTGTGTCAAATCCATTGAATAAGATACATTAGAACACCCCATAATGTTTTTGTGAGCCTATGCTTCTGTTAGGTGGTACTTGACAACAGCATTTGTTGTATTTTTTATCATACCTCATAGACACACTTACTATTTGTGTACCTTATGCATAAAATGCACTATTAGCTGTAGGTGTGTCCAGTACTGACAAGAGTAAACGATATTTTGATCTTAGTTTTCATACAAGGTAGGCATTATGAGTAAGTATGAATGTTGGGTTAATTAGAATCTTTTTTTTTTTTTCTTCACATACGTCAATTATTTCTTAAGAGAGTTGAGGAATACCCAGGAATTCTGCTGTCCTGGTTTAGACATAATGATCAAAGCTGTAGCAGGAGGAAAAAAACAGTGAAGTGTGGGAAGAAGAAAGAGAGAGGGATGATTGAAGAATTGTTTGGAGATTTATTAAATGTAATTCTGTTGTCTGGAACTCAGATTCTCTTATCAGTTTGATTTTTTTTAGAGATCTGGCAACGTATACAACAGCAAGAAGAGCAAAGGGGGGTTAAATTTTTCCTTTCCCAAATATTTTCTCATACTTCAGATCTTTTTGTGAAGAGTAAGAGCAATAAACAATGGTCAGATTTTAATCTATGTGTGTTGACAATATTGTGCTTGGAATATATGACAAAGAAAGGAGAAACTCAGAAGAGGAAATATATTGGTTCTTCAAAAGTAGCCAGAAAACCAGTAATAAAGGAAGTAATGAGATTTCTTGATTATAATGATTTTCTAGGGCTCAATAGAGATTCACTCTTCAGGACACGGGGATGTTCCACTGTTCACCAAGAATTCCATGATTCCATGGCTTGCTTATCTGGGTGGCATTGCAGTGACTCTTCCTCACTTTGCCGCCCCTCAACATTTTATCTTTATGTTTTCTTCCATACTGGATATTGAACTCAGGGCCTTGAACATGCTGGGGGAGCACTCTGCTACTGAGCTAATTCCATCCCTTTTTATTTTATTTTTGAGACAGGGTCTAGCTAAGTTACCCAGGTTGGCTTGAAATTGAGATTCTCCTCAATAACAGGTGTGTGTTACCACGCCAAGCCTCTTTCTTCTATGTTGCACAGATTACACTATCCCAACACAGAATGCGTATCTTTTTCCCTGCTGCAGTGTAAGCTTCTTTACACTCTCCCCTACCCCATGTTTACTGTAGTTCTTAATACATTGTAAGTGCTCCATAAATGTCTATTGAATGAAACTGAGTTGATTTGAATAGATCTAGTCACACAATATGAATAATTCTAACCAACATTTCTCAAAACAATATTATTCCAAATTTACAAAATGACTAACCTGTTAAGCAACAGAATGCTAATTTTAAATAAAAATATGGCCGTAATGTCCCATGAATGTCTTTTGAATGCTTTTTCTCATAGTCTCCTAAAAATAAAATCTGGAACCTCTTTTACGCAATTGGCCTTTCAACACTGATAAGCATAGATCTGGCAGGGTCATGGCAACAGTAAAATTATTTTTCTGTCTCTTATATTTATGTTTTCTTCTGAGAATGTCTAGCTGAAATGGTGACATTTGTGCAGTTCATTAGCAGCAGCTACATATGTATTGGAATAGTATTATATAATTATAAATAGTTTGATTTCCCAAAGGGACAGTAAAGAGTTTTGGATGACATGTCTTGTTATTTAAGACTCTAAAGAAATACTCTAAATAGTTCATCCACCAACAATTGGCTTAAAAATCCTACTTCATATTTTAATTTTTCCTTTCCAACAAAGTACTTAAAGCGTAACATATGAAATCTAAAACAATTTACATACAAATAATTCATATAACATTTGCTGATGTCACTGTTCATCTAGAGAAGGATGAATTGATGTAAAACAGAAACATATCTCTCTTTCCGAGGATTTTTAATTCGATTTTTGAGTTAGATACAATAAAAATGTTTCACAAAATGTCGAAAACAAATGTGAAAGATGTTGTAGGTTAATTTGCCCGACTTTCTGTGCTTAACCATTTCCCCCCATCCTACCTGTTTTATAGAAACTACATTAATAAATTTCCCTGCCTCTTTCAAAGCTTGGAGCCCTACATGACCCAGTGTTGGCCAGTGTAAGGGGAATGGTGAAGGATGTTAATTCCTGAGCATTAGCACTCTTCCTTCTTTAAACCTTGACTTCCCCAAAGAGATAACACTTGTCTTGTGGTTTTGAATGAAAAGGCAAGAAAATCAGAGACTGTGGCCTGGGTATTTTGAGCCATTGCATAATTACCTGCGTGCTGTCAACTACATTTCTTGCCATAAAAATATTTACTTATTGATAAACCAGTGAAATGAATTATGTTACTAATAGCGTGACTCATTCCTAATTGATGTGTTCAATGGGCAATTTGCCTCAGGAGAGAGTTGTAGTTACAAAATCATGCCTTCTATTATTTATTTATTTACAGTACTAGGGATTGGACCCAAGGCCTTCACACTGAGCTGTATCTCCAAGCTCTTTTTCTTTTGATATCAGAGTGTCTTTTTGAGTCACTAAGTTGCCCAGGATAGGCTCTAACTTGTGATTCTTTTGGCTCAGACTTTGGAGTTCTAGATTACAGGTGTGCTCCACTATGCCCAATTTTCTTTTTTTTTTTAAATTTATGTTTTGAATTATCTTCAGAAAGGCTAGATTTTTCATATTATTTATTCATTAACCTTGCTTTGCTGTCATCATGCATGTTTACCATCTGCTCTGATATTTACTTTTTCTCTAGAGCTGTATGGATACCCATTGTAATCTCAGCCATATCACTCTTTCAGACAGCTGATGCTATCTACAGTCACACCCTTATCTTCACCTTCCCTTAGATGCTTCCTCTCAGGCTGACGTGGAATGGTCCTACAACAGAGACATCCAAGTACACGCTTTTCATAAAAGTGAAGCAAAAAGACATTGTTCCATGAATGTTCAGGTTCATTCCCTAAACTCATGAAAGATTGTATCTGAATGCAAATAAAAGATTGCCATATAAATGATATTATGCTATACATTTAATCAGCTAAAAACTGAAAATAAAAATATATAGAATTTTATCATACATATTTTTCTATTATAATAAAATTATCTATTTTTAAAAGTGAAGTTTGTGGGTTAGAAGCCTACATTTGATAACTGTGTTATATTAAGCAACATTGAGCATTTTTGTCCTCCTAATTATGAAGATTTACTATTCTCTCTATTAAAAAACCTTCACACTGAAGAAACATCAATTTATTTTTCACTCTATGTTAATAAAATACTTCAAATATGATCTAATTTCACTTTAAGAAGTTTTGTGGCATAGATAGTATTTTTACCAATTCTTCTAGTTGAGGAAAATGAATTCTAAAACTCATTGATTTGGACTTGGGACATAACTGAGTTGTCAAGTTGCCCACCATGCGCCCAGCAAGACAAAGCAAGCAAACAACCCTCATTCACTTATCTGCTCTTTCAACACATATTTACTGAATTTTTGTTTTGTGTAAGCATTAGCTCCTGGGAAGTAGAAAGTTAAGCAGGTAAGTTTTCTATCCTTATATAGTTTACATTTAATGGTACAGTTGACAAATTAAAAAGAAAACTGATTATATTGGATTAAGTTCTATGAACTATACAAAGGGAATGCATGCTAGGGTATGAGGGGTAGCAGAGAACTTACATGAATAATCAGTTCACACAGTCATCTGATCTTTGGTGAGTCTGACCATATTCATGTCCTCTGCCTCCTGAACTGGTGCTGCACTGAATGCTTTACATAGATGTATGGGCAAAAGTGAATGCTGTCCTTTAAAAATAATTTAGGCAATTTGGGAAATGACAGTTTTTTTTAGGTTCTAAATTGTTCTTAGAGCCAGACAAATGAGCAGGAGTAATAGAAGGCTGACTTCTCATTACCTTTCCATAATTTGGAAGATACTTAGTAACTTTGAGCCTTCAAAGTTGGAGAGAGTGTGGAGTGTGGAGAGAGATCTCACTGGTTCCTAAAGTAGGAGAGTTATGTTTCAACTCCATAGCACTAGAGTTTCTATTAATTATATAAATAAAACATAATTGAATCTTCTGTGTTGTTATTTAGCTTTATTAAATTTCATGAAGCATTTTTTATATAACAAGACTTTTTGAGGGTGAGAATAAAAATGTGCTTAGCAAACTAAGTCTGTAGCAATGTTAATAATGGATTTGTGAGATTAGAAGTTAAACTTGTATGCTAAGGATTGCTGTTCGCAAAGGTCATTTGTTCTTTCCCAGTGGACTAAAGAAAGCAGCTGAGCTAAACGGAATTCCAGTTTTTCTAGCGGGTTGTTATAACGACAGGAGTTGGTTACAATAATGTCTATTTACTCATCTTGGACTCTTGGTTACCTTCCTCATGACCCTTTGGAGCCTGAGGTAATGCATTCTGCATGGTATCTTGGGTCTGAGAAGGTTCTAAGAACTTACTGACAATTATGCATTGTGTTTCAGTATTTATCACACTGGGGTAACGTGAATCTCTCTGATGTCCTCTCAGGCTGAGCTGAGGCCTCTGTTCACAGGAAAGTCATGAGGAACCTTAATCTTTTTTCAAAGCCTGCCCTGCCTCCTGTATTTTCATTTTGAATAGTAGGAATAACGTGTTTATGATGGGAAACTATCGTCTTGTTTTCTAGAGCTTGACTCTGCTCTAACCTATTGCCTTTGCTGTACTCAGTGTAACTTGTGTTATCACAGATTTAGGATATTTTCTCTGGAAAACTTTAACATCTTCAAAGTGCAACGGACTAGTCAGAAATGTTTCTACAAGGTCAACTGCATTCCACCAACACCAGAAGCCTGCACATATCTGGCATTGTAAACAAATAAGGAACACGAGGGATATGATGATTGAAAAAAAAATGTTTGTTCTTGAGCTGTCAAAATTGGTTGGAATGTGTATCTATTTTTCCTACTCGCTTTTCCAAGCTGTGGAAAAATGTAAAATTCCTGGGCTTTTCATAAACTGATGTCTCCATCTTCTAGTGGATTTGTGCAACTTATTTTAAGTTTACTTAATGAAAAAGGTTACATTTATTTATAGCCTTTCAAATTCAATAATAGAAGAAATTGCATATTATGTGCATATATACTTACAGAGCATAGATGGTTTCAAGCATAGGAAATTTAAATTCTATGCCCACTGAAAAATAAGGACTATTAAATATAAGAAATAAAGATTCTAGAATATTCCAGTGCCTAGGTGTCATTTTCTGAGTTCAAGAGGAGATTTTTACATTAAGTCAAAACTTTACAGCAAATGCAGACAGTTGTGTGGCTAGTTCCCATTAGCAGGGACTGTCTGAGCAGCCTTCTATGGATGTAGCATAAAGGTGACAATTGTGGCCTTTCTGCTGTTGAGTTTGAGGAGTTCTTTACATATATTGAATATTAATCCTTCATCAGTATTGTGGTTTGCTAATATTTGCCCTTATTCTGTAGGTTGCCTTCTCATTGTGATGTTTGTTTTTCAGACTGGTTTTTGTTGGTTGGTTTTAGTCTGATACAGCTCCCTTGCCTATTTTGCCATTGCTACCTTTACCAAGATGGAAGCTTTTCTCCTACATTGCTTGTAGGAGTTTTATGACTTCAGATCTAACACTCAAATCTTCCAACTATTTTGAGTTTTTATGTATGGTGAAAGAGAAGAACCCAGTTTCATTCTTCTCAGCACCATTTATTGAGTAAGCTATCTTTTCTTTATTGCATATTTTTGGCACATTGGGAAGATCAGTTGACTTTATATATGTGGGTTTATTTCTGAGCTCTTTATTCTATTCCACTGTCTATCTGTTTTAATGCCAGTAGCGTACTGTTTTGATTACAGTAGTATAATACATATGGAAATAACGAAATGTGATGTCTTGGCCTTTGTTCTTGCTCAAGATTGCTTTTTCTGTTTTGGGTCTATTATGACTCCATATGAATTTTAGTACTGTTTTTCTATTTCTGTAAAAATATCTTTGGGATTTTGACATCAGTCACATTAAACTTATAGTTTGCTATGGGTTTAAACCACATCAATCATTTTGGACACAGGATGACTTGTTATTTATTTTTGTCAGTTTTAATGTCTTTTGCCAGTATTTTGTAGTTTTCAACGTCCAGGTCTTTAACCATCTTGATTAGATTTATTTTCCTATTTTATTTATTTATTTATTTTTTTGGTGCCATTGTAAATGGGATATTTTTCCTCTACTTTAAAAAAATAGTTAATTTGGGTAGTAAATCCCTTTCTAGTATTGTGTTATGTATTTGTTAGTGTGACTCTGTCTTATATGTTCTTGCTCAAATCTATAGCACTAGCACTTCAAATAATGCCTAATACACAATAGGATTTTGATAAATATTTGACCACTTACCAAGTGAATAAATACCTGGTGCTCTAATGATAAGGGGAACATAGCAATTTCATTAAGGATATTTGTAACAAAAAGAACCATAAGAAATGATACAAGGATCAAGGTGTAGAATGATAAGAATAATTTAAGAGACAAAATTTTGGAACTGCGATTTAGAATTCATTTTGGAATTTTCTAGAAATAAAAGATCAGAAGATTCATCTCCTTAAGAGGGAGGATGCCATCCAGAGCTTGAAAGTGCCCAGTCCAGCTATATTTTCATACTTTTTTCTTAAAAGTTGGAATGCATTTATTTTTATCACATGAAAATCCATTCGTTGATGCATTCTGAGGCAAAAAGTAAAGCTGTGTTTTTTACAATTTCAATCACATTTGGAAAAAAAATTATATATTTAGATCTTTCTCAGTTATTTGGAAATTGTTTTTCCAAAAAGGCAAGTTGAGGTAAATGGGTGTTTGCATTTCTCTGATCAGTAGGAGGAAGGTGACTTCAGCGGCTTTTGAAGAGAGGAACAGAAAGCTGGACGTGGACAAGCTGAATGACAAAGGGTACAAATGAATATCTTCTCTGAGAAGGTGTCAAATAGATGAGTGTGACTATTGACAACAAAAGACCAAAAAGAAAATAGCAAAGAAGCAAGCAAACTGACAGCAAATGTTGAGGTCTGAAATTTTTCTTTCAAATGGAAGAACTGGAGAAAGCTTAACAATGTGGTAGTAAATGGAGGAAAAATGACAAACAGAATTTTTTTACTTAGCTTAGAGTTTTGGTTCCACTTTTTTGTCTTTCATTATATTTCCTTCAAAATAAAATGAAGTTGTTATGTGCATGAGATAATGTTCATTCAGACATTGGTAAACTGCCAATTGAAACTGTTAATTGTCAATGAAAAAACATTAGAGCCTTTGATTTGAACAGTAGTGGGATTTAATTAATTTTAGATGACTAGAGTATCTGTGGGTATGAAGGCTCTTCCTTTGGTTTGCGTGCCACACTTGAGAAGCACTGCTCAGGCGACTTTATCATGGGAAAAAACAAATGATTAGATCGACATGAAAATTATTAGGTGAAAGGATAAATACTTGGGAAATTTAAACAGAAAGTTGCAAGTAAGAAGCCAAAAGAGAAAAAAAATCCATGTATTATGTCCTGCCATACATTAGAATATGAGTGTATTTGAAGAGTTGAAATAGTTTCTGAGAACTTTTAAAGTCATGAGCTATGTGACATTCCCAGGATGACTCAGCATGGGAAACGGTCAACAGAAGCACGCAGGGAGTTTTGTGAGTGGCAAAATATGCCTGAATCTGAGCTTCCTGGGAGCAAACAGTGAATGAGGAAGAAATTTGCTCTCTGAACTGGGGGGAAAAATGACTTTAAAAAGATGAGGAAGGAGAGGGGGCAATTTAGTAAACAGAACTTTATTACAGTGAGCTACTTAGTTATAGCAAAAGTTTTAGATCTTTTAATGACATGAGTCATTGGCATCAATTACCAAAGACAAACATATGCGAGTATCTGAAATTAACCCATATGATCAAAATATTTAAAAAAACTTGTAAAATCTAGACATTTGTAGCCAGGAAGCCTGAATTTGAATCCCAGATCTACCACCCACTTGCTGTTGTTGAGGTATTTATACAAAACATATATAAATTATGGTACAGCTCAGTGACCTCATTAAAGAGACATATACGTTTAACCAGCACTCACTGAGAATCAGAAAACTACCAGCATCTCAGAAAGCCTCATTGTCCTCTTCTTACTGGCCCAATTCTCCAAATTTCCAATACGAGTGTATGTTGCCTGTTTCATCATTATTTTGCATGAGTAGAATTATTCTTTCATACTTGGTATCTTTTGCTCAAAATTATGTTTGTGTAATTCATTAACAATGTTGTGTCTAGGCATAGTCTAATGATTTTCACTCAGTTGTATTCTATTGTTTAAATTTCTGTACTACAATTTATACAATTGTAAAAGTTATTATTGTCCTCGATGATATTGCTGGGAACCCTCTTGAGAGTTTTGTGTGCTTTGTTTTGTTTGTTTTTGCAAACATCTGAATCCATTTGTACTAGTCGGCTAGAAGAGGCATAATCAAATAGCAAAGACATGATATCTTAAACAACAGAAGTTGGTCATCACAGAGTTCTGGAGGTTGGAAGTTCAAGTTTAAGGGTCATGGGTTTAGTTTCTCCAAGGTCTCTCCGTAGCTTGTAGATGGCTGTGTTCTTACTGGGACGTTATGGGCCATTCCTCTGTGTGCATGCTTCTTGCGTCTCCTCTTTCTCTAAACATGCCTGACACCAGTCCTATTGGATTAGTTAAGACTTCAACATGCGAATTTAGGAGATAGGGCACAATTCAATCCATACCACATTTCTGTGGATAATATACTTAGGAATAAGTGCTAGGTCATTAGATATGGGTACATTCAGCTTTAGTAGACACTGACAGTTTTCTAAATTAATTAAACTAATTTGTGTTCTCAGTAGCAATAGATGAGGCTCCCACTTGCCTCTCTTCTTACTGAATATGGTACTGTCTTTTCTTTTTAGCCACTTTGGACAGTATGAAAATAGTATACCACTATGATTTAATTAGCATCTCCTGATGATTGTTTAAACACTCTGCATATGTTTATTCGTCACTTGTGTATTCTCATTTGTGAAATGTCTATTCAAGACTTTGGACCATTTTCTAAACTTTATTGCCTGCCATTCTTTTATTGTCTTGTAGTTATTTTTCCTTTTTTATTGGTATGTATGTAATACATTATACTTACATTCATTTTTGAGTGCTGGTACATGCACATATCATATCTTGCTCATTTTCCATCCTCCTTCCCCTCTACCCACTCCTCCTTCCCCTTACACCCTTCCCAACTCCAAAACATCTGCCTTTATTTTGCTCTTTATTTATATTTTAGGTTTCTTATATGAGAATCCATGCAATAATTAACTTTCTCACCTGACTTATTTTACTTAACACCATGGACTCAAGTACTGTTCATTTTCTTGCAAATGGCATAAATTCATGCTTTTTAATGCTGTTTTCATGCATTCTACAAAACAAATATTCTTTATTGAATGTGTGTCTAACAAAAATCTTCTGCCTGTTTATGTATTGCCCCTTTAGTCCTTACATATTCTGATTAATATGAAGTTTTAATTTTAACAAGGAAGGTTAATTTATAACCTTTTTTCTTATGGCTATTGTATTTTTAAGTAATCTTCACTTGACTTAAAGTCATGAAGAGTTTTTAATATTTTTAAATGGTTTCATTATTTTATCTTCACATTCAGATCTTCTAAACATCTAAAACTGATTTTTGTGTATCATTAGAGGCTAAGAAGGGGGCTATAATTCACCTTTTTTCCACATAGATATTCAACTGACCACATTAAATTCATGTAAAAAACCATCTTTTAGGGCTTGCCTTTAGATGTTCCCTTTAAGCCTCATATTTTTTCAGAGGTAGCTGAACCTAGAGTGTGTAATTGATTCATGGTGGGGCTAGGCCCAAGGGCACTAGGATTAAGGGCATAAATGCTACCTGTCCTAAGTAGTCTGAATAAGATAAAAGGACCAGAAAGAAGCTGTTAAGGTCTCTTGTTGCTTTTGCTGTCTTCAATTGCCAAGAACTGTTGTCCCTCTTCCACCCTGTCTTGTAGCCAGCCTATTATGGATTGAAACCTCTACAAACTGTAAGCCAAATAAACCTTTCCCCTTTAACTTTGAATGTCAGGCATTTTGTTTCAGCAGTGGCAGAAAAGTAAATAACACATGGTCTTTCCCACTGCACCACAGAGTTTGTTGTCTTTGTTACTGGTCAGTTTCTGGGTTTGCTCTTTTTTATTTTTTTTTGTTATTGGGGATCAAACTTGGAACCTTGAGCCTTAGAGGAAGGTGGTGGCATCATTGGGCTAAGTCCCAGGCCTTGGATTTGTTCTTTTTTTACTCATTTATTTATTTATCCTTGAGCCAATATCACACTCTCTTAAATATGATAGCTTAACTCTTGTATTTATTTATTTTGTGGGTCTGGGATTCAAGCCCAGGGCCTCACACATACTAGAAAAATGTGTTAACATTGAGCTACTCCTGCAGTCCAAACTTGGCTTCTTATAGGAATCTTTATCAAGGACTGTTGTTGGATTTTTGTTCTTTCAAAAGCTTTTCAGAATTGGCTTATCCTTTTCCATAAAATACCAGTTCAATTTTCCTTAGTATTACATCCACCTTGTGGTTTAATTTAGGAATAAGTGATATATAAAAATTATAAAGTACTCCAATTCTTGAATATGGTATATATCATTTATTTAAATATTCTTTTATTTCTCTTGGTTAATTTTTGTAGTTTTTTATAAAGTCATCTTTCTCTAGATTTATTCCTAGATATGAATTTTAAAAAATATTTCTGTAAGTTGATCAAATGTTGTAATTAATTTTCTTCTACATCTCTAGCTGTGTAGATTTAAGATAATTTTAGATCAAATGGAACCCAAAATGTTTTAGGCCAATCATAATGATGAAGCGGTGTCTTTCTTCATCCACATACTTATTCACTGAATAATTATTACTTTTATGCCTTTTGTACACCAGGCATAGTACTAGATGCTAGCATATAAAAACAAGGCAGTTTTTATTCCAGAGGAGTTAGCAGCCTGTAGTACAACAAACAGTAACATGCAAAGGATGATAATCTGTAGTAGAGAGAGTCACAAAGCATTACAGAAGTAACAGAGTATGACTCCTACTAAACCAGCAATGATGCTGAGGGATTATCAAAATTCACAGAAATCATATTGAAAATTCACATAGATATATGCGCGCCTATGTTTAGAGAGGCACAGTTTGTAATAGCTAAAACTTGGAAACAGCGCTTATGCCCATCAGTTGGAAACTGGATAAAGAAGATATGATTTTTCTATAAAATGGAATATTACTGAGCCATAAAGAATGAGAAATTAGATTCATTCACAGGAAAATGGATACATATTGAGGATATACTCCTAAGTGAAATAAATAAGTCACACATGTGTACATACCAAATAGTTTCTCTCGTGTGAATAAACTATAATAGTACATAAGATCCTAATGATATATGAACAATGTGAAATAGGAAGAAAGGGGCTAAAGGTGTAGGGAAAGTAGGAAGGGTAGGGGAAAGGGAATAAGGGAAAAGAAAAAAATATGAGAAAATGAAGAAATGGAAATGAAGTGTTTGTGAAGGGGGAGAGAGGGGGGTGAAGGGAAGGCAGGGAAAAGGGGAAAAAAATGAGAACCAAGACCTGTCATGTAAAGGTACAAGATCCCAATAATGAATATATCTGTACTGTATAACTAAAATGTACGAATAAACTCAATGTGGAAAAATAAATAAATAAATAAATAAATAAAACAAAGAAAATTCATATAAAAATAGTGCAGTCTAATAAATAAGATCAACAAACCCTTAGTTAATCTTATCAAAAAAAGGAAAGAAAAGGCTCAGATTCATGCAATCAGAAATGAAAAAGACGAAGTCACAGCAGATCCAAAAGAAATCCAGAGGATCATGAACACCTACTTTGAGAATCTGTACTGTGATAAAATGGAAAACACATAAGAAATGGACAGATTTCTAGATACTTATGAATTTCCAAAGTTGAACGAAGAAGACAAAAACATTTTAAACACCCCAATCACAATCAGTAAAATTGAAAATGTAATTAAAAACTTACCAAACAAAGAAAAGCCCAGGCCCTGATGGATTCACTGCTGAATTTTACAAGACATTTAAAGAAGAACTACTACCATTACTCTTCAAACTTTTCAATGAAATTGAAAGGGAAGCTATACTTCCAAATTCATTCCTGGAAGCAAGTATCACTTTGATTCCCAAACCAGGGAAAGATACAACTAAAAAGGAGAACTACAGACCAATCTCCTTAATGAATATAGATGCAAAAATCCTTAATAAGATACTAGCAAACAGAATACAGAGGATTATTAAGAAGATCATCCATCATGACCAAGTCGGATTTATTCCAGAGATGCAAGGGTGGTTCAACATACGAAAGTCAGTGAATGTAATACATTATATTAACAAAGTCAAGGACAAAAACCATATGATCCTCTCAATAGATGCAGAAAAAGCATTTGATAAAATTCAACACCCATTCATGATAAAAACCCTGCAAAAAATTGGAATAGATGGTCTATACCTCAATTTAATAAAGGCTATTTATGAAAAACCATCAGCCAACATCATATTGAATGGCCAAAAACTGAAAACCTTCATGTTAAAATCAGGAACAAGACAAGGATGCCCACTATCGCCTCTTCTCTTTAATATAGTTCTGGAAACATTAGCCACAGCAATTAGAGATGAGAAAGAAATTAAAGCAATAAAGATAGGAAAGGAAGAAGTTAAACTATCATTATTTGCTGATGATATGATACTCTACATTGAAGATCCAAAAAACTCCACCAAAAAACTTCTAGACTTAATTGACAGATTCAGTAAAGTATCTGGATACAAGGTGAATACCCAAAAATCAATAGCCTTTCTATACACAAATAACAGACAGACAGAAAGAGAAATAAGGGAAAAAATTCCTTTTACAATAGCATCCAAAAAAATGAAGTATCTAGGAATCAATCTAACAAAAGAAACAAAAGATCTCTACACTGAAAACTACAGCACTCTGAAAAAAGAAATCGAAGAGGATATAAAAAAATGGAAAGATATCCCCTGCTCCTGGGTAGGAAGAATCAACATAGTGAAAATGGCCATACTACCGAAACTGCTATATACATTCAATGCAATGCCAATTGAAATTCCAACACTATATTTCACAGAACTAGAAAAAAGAATCCAAAAATTCATTTGGAACCACAAGAGACCTAGAATAGCAAAAGCCATTATAGGCAACAGTCACATGGCACCAGGTGTAACAATTCCCAATTTGAAACTATACTACAAAGCCACTGTGATAAAATCAGCATGGTACTGGCAAAGAAATAGGCCTGAGGATCAATGGAACAGACTGGAAGACACAAAAACAAATGCAGATGTACTCAGCTACCTCATCTTCGACAAAGGAGCTCACCATCCTCAGTGGAGGAAAGATAGCCTCTTTAATAAATGGTGTTGGAAAAACTGGATATCAACCTGTCACAGATTAAAATTAGACCCTTATCTTTCGCCATGCACTAAATTAAAATCCAAATGGATTAAAGATCTAAATATTAAGCAGAAACATTAAACTTGCTGGAAGGTAAGTTTAGGCAGAACTCTGGAAGACATTGGTATAGGAAAAGACTTTATGAACAAATCCTCAGTAGCACGGGAACTAGCAGATAGAATCAACAACTGGGATCTCATCTTACTAAAAAGCTTCTGTACTTCAAAAGAAACCATTAGCAGAACTAAGAGACAATCTACAATGTGGGAAAAAATTTTTACCAGCTGTACCTCAGACAAAGGACTATTATCAAGGATATATAAAGAACTCAAAACAATCAGTCCCCCCAAATATAAAGACCCGATCCAAAAATGGGCATCCGAAATGAACAGACATTTCTCATACAAAGAAGTAAAAGCAGCAAGAAAATATATGAAAAAATGTTCCACATCACTGGTCATTCGAGAGATGCAGATGAAAACAACACTGAGATTCCACCTCACCCCACAAAGAATGGCTGCTATCAAGAAATCACACAATAACAAATGTTGGCGGGGTTGTGGGGAGAAAGGAACCCTTCTCCATTGTTGGTGGGAGTGCAGACTAGTGCAACCACTATGGAAATCAATATGGAGATACCTCAAAGAGCTTGAACTAGAGGTTCCATTTGACCCAGCCATCCCTCTGCTGGGTATCTTTCCAAGAGAACTAAAAGAATCATATCACAGAGAAGTATGTGCACCCATGTTTATAGCAGCACAGTTTGTAATAGCTAAATCTTGGAAACAGCCCATTTGCCCATCCATTGGAAACTGGATAAAGAAGATGTGGTTTTTCTATAAAATGGAATATTACTCAGCCATAAAGAATGAGAAAATAGATTAATTCATAGGAAAATGGATACATATTGAAGATATACTCCTAAGTGAAATAAATAAGGCACACATGTGTAAATACCGAATAGTTACCCTGGTGTAAATAATCTGCAACAATGCATAAGATTCTAATAAGATTACTAACATTTAGAAATGGGAAGAAAGGAGCTAAAGGTGTAGGGAAGGTGGGATGGGTAGGGGAAGAGTAAAAAGGGAAAAGAAAAAAATGTGAGAGAATGAAAATAAAGTGTTTTTAGATGGGGAGTGGAGGAGGGGGTGAAGGGAGGGCAGAGGTAAGGGGAAGAAATGAGAATTAGGACTTGTCATGTAGAGGTACAAGATCCCAACAATGAATGTAACTGTTCTGTATCCCTAAAATGTACCAATAAACTCAATTAAAGCTGAAAAAAAAATAGTGCAGTCATTCTGTATGGGGGGGCAATAAACACAAACTTGAACATTTGGGCAAAATGAATTATAGAAAGAAAATTTGCTAATATAATATTTGAATTTTCAAGTACAGCTATAAAGCAAGGCTAGAAAACTTCTCACCGAGTCATAGCTCCCCAACTTGATGATACATTAAATGCTAGTAAGAAAGCAGAGCCTGAGAACGCTATGTGATCAGCATGGCCTTTATTTAAGGGATTTATGAGTAGCAGGAGCCATAAACAAAATTTTATGAAGTCACTGACTTCATCCAGGCTGAGGCCACAAGAAGGGGCTTGTTTAACTCAGCAAAAGGGATTCCTCTGGAAGCACTGGGGATAAGAAATGAGAGCAAATCAGCTCCATTATTATTTACAAGGCTGCTGTAGAAGTGTGGATCCTTTTGTCCTCCAAAAGGACTGCAAACAAATTTCTGTTGTGCTTGTGTATATAAAGGGTATCCCCAAATTCTTTAAGTAGACTCTTAGAGATAAAATATAGTTTGACTCAGGAGAGTTGAGGTACTCACAGGTGTTTCCAATGTCAAGACATTTAAGCAATTTGAGAATAACTAAAGTAAGAAAGTGAAAGTTATGGACTGCACAGTGAGGATTTTTGAGCTTTCACTGTTTCTGAGAAGTATGTCTAATTAAACCTGAAGATAAATGGATATAGTCTTGAACTAAGAGTTACAAGTGGGCTCAGTTCTTACACATGCTAATGGCTACTTATCTTATCTTTTAGATTACTTAACCTCTGGGGCTTTCAGTTTATTAAATAAACAATATTGCCCTCACCCCAGCAACTCACATGACAATTGCATTTAAAATGGCAAAAATAAATTAGTGAATGGATTGATGAACAACTAAATAAGCATATAGATGATAATGAGTTTTAGAGAATCTCTGTTGGGCCATAGTTTCTCTCTGTCTTTTCATATATATATTTGAGAATGAATATGCATATTTGAGAATGAATACAATTAATAATTATTCAGTGAATAAGTATATGAAAAAAGGAAGGAAGATATTGTTTGATCATTATGATTGGTTTAAATCATTTTGGGCTCAACATTATCTAAAATTCTCAAAATGCCCACACATAGATATGCAAATGGAAATGAATTTAAAAATTTGATTAAAAAAATATATATTTAAACAATCTTATACTCTCCTGTGCTTTAAGTTTTATGTTTGCTTTTGGTTCCCAAATGTATCTTAGAACATTCTTTTGATGTCTAGAAGTCCAGTTTTTCCCACTGGATATCTCCAGTTGGATATTTCATAGTTCAACCTGACATGCCTAATCTGAACTCATTGATTTTATCTTCTTCCCAAGAGTCTCTTTCTGTGCAAGTATTCATTCAGTTGCTCAACATAGAGTTAATCACAGTTTCCTAAAGATGTTATCTTCTGAGTACTTCTTGGAAGCATCTCTCTCTCTCTATTCATACTCCTACAATCATTAGCAGGCCACAAGTAGCCTGAACAATTGTAGTGGCCTTTCAAATAGGTCTCTCTGACTTCAAAATATTTATTCCCTTTGACTTGATTGTACTATTTCATGCAAAATGATCTTTCTGAACACCAACATAAATGTCATTACACCTCACCTAACATCCTTCCAAGGTTAAAGTATAAAATCTGAAAGAGTGCTTAACATCTTCCTGATACTCTTGTGTGGTGGATTAACTAATGTCCAACTTTTAATTGCCCCACTGAACTGATTCAGAGTGGTTTTGGGCACCAAAGACCCACCTGAGGATTGTTGTCAAGGGCACAATAAGAGACCTGGAGAGGAAAATGGTTTGATATTTATTTTCTTGGAGAAGCTTGCTGTGGCTGGTTTTTATGATACAAGCTTGGTTGTTCTCGTCATCAGAGAAGCTTAGTTCCTCACTCTTACTGGGATGTCCACTGTTCTTGTACTGCTCTTTGCCTAGAGCATCTCTTCCTGGCATCCTGGCTCTAGTGTAGATCTCTCTTCCAGTTGGCACAAATCCTTCACCCCACCAGTGCAGGCCTTTGGGCCTTCCCAGTTGATATGGACTTGCATGAGACATTGCCATGAGTTCTGGACCACTGGCTAGACTCATGGAGGACATTGCCTTGGACTCTAGGCCTTCAGCTGGACTTGTGTGGGACATTGTTGAGTTCCAGACCCTCAGCTGGATCCTTTGAACCTCTGGTATGTGGATAGATCTCTTGCACCCTCTACATTTGACTTTTTGGGTCAATATTCTAAAATAACCCTACAAATGATGAATCCTATATTAAATTGATTCCCATGTAGACCCTGACTGCAACAAAATACCAAACTTCTGTGTTAGTCACATTTCTGCTGTTGCTGAGACAAAATACCTAACACCCAAAGTTAAAGGGGAAGCGATTCATTTAGCTTACCCTCTGTAGAGGATTCAGTCCATAATCAGCTGGCTCCAAGGCAAAGTCGCACATGGCAAACGGGCAACAGTTCATGGCAGCAGAAGACAGCAAAAGCAGACAAGCAAGGGAATTTAAGTGTCTTTCTGTTCCTTTTGTCTTATTCAGACTACCTAGGGTGTGTAGGACACTCTTAATTCTAGTGCCCTTGAGCCTAGCATTGCATCATAAATCAATTCCAGCTTCACACATGCTAGGTAAAGCAGCCTCTGCAAAAGCCTAAGACTACATGAGGCTTTGGGGCCCATCTAGGCATAAACCGTAACACTTTGGTCTTCTTTCCAGCCTCATTTTTCCAGTGGTTAGAGATTTAATTCTAACTCCTGCCAGACTGAGCAACTGTTCTTACTTTCACGATCTTGAGCATGATGCTATTTTTATCTGAATGCCTCTTTCTTCTCAGCTTCATTCTCCATATCTCAGCCACAATTTCTTCATTGTCTATATGTGATCAACTTGGAAATCATCTCTCTGATAAGTCTTTTTTGATTGCATCCTCCCCTAGGTCCTTCCTACAGCTGCTACTCCTTACCCTTATTCTAGTATGGCATGTTCTCATTGCAGTAATGTCCATTATCTGATTCCTCCACCAGATCAGAAAACTTTGGGAGTAAGTGAATATTTATTTGTCTGCTTCACATTCATTGTACATCTAATTGCCAGTCTCAATTATTTATTAATAAATACTCTATAAGTAAAATTTTTTCTGTTGCAATATTAAAATACTGAAATAAAACTTTAAATAAAAATCACAGAGGCTGAGATGTTAAAGAGATTGAATTCAACGGGGGTGAAGATGGAGAAAAAAAGAACCCACTGGGGAAGAGAGGTGCATTTTTGTATGATGTCAAAACTAAAAATGTGTTGCACTTTGTACAGGATTCTGGGACTAAACCAGAGCATAGCCCTTCTGCTGCTGCTGCTGCTGCTGCTGCTGTGATGTATGCCCTAGGAATCATGATGATAGCTGTGACTTAGGAAAGGAGACTTTTGGGAATTGGCCTTAAAATTGGGGATGTTACACAAAAGGATATGACATATTTCGCCCAGTGAATAAAGTTCTTCAGAAAACTTCCAAAAGGAAGCTGTATCTGCTTCAGCAGTTTAAGAAGGAGCTTTCCAATAGTACATATCCTATGAGCACTGTTTTCTCCAAACACAACATTTTAAAATCAAAATTTGATAATTCACTGTTTTTATTCAGGGATCTTCAAGTCTCCAAGACTTCAGTTGCTAAATAGGAGAAAGTATAGGAAAGCAGAGAATACACCAAAGGCCAAGCAGAAACAAGAACAAGATTTGCTCATGAGTTTCTTATTTCTAATTTTAGGATAGGTCTTCATGAGTCATTAGAAAGCTGCTTTTCTTCCCAAAAGCATATTGTATTAAATCAATTTGCATATGAAAAGATGGTGCTAGATATAAAGGAACTCCATCTGCTCTCCACCAGAAGGGAGTGTTCCTATCTGTGCAAGCAGTTTAGTTTTTTTTTTCCTTCACTTTTACAATTAGAGTGAAAAATTTCTAAGATGTATCAATTCATTCTCTACCTTGTAAATGATATAATTAAAACTAACTTTTCTTGATGATATGGTGTTATTTAAAAAATGAATGTGTATTGCTGTACTGCATGATAATGAATATGGATTTCTCTTTGGGTTTGGGTTTTTCTGTTGCTGCCTAACACGGCTTCTCTGCCTTACCCTAACAACCTGCCTCTATCACTCTCCAGACACTATTATTCCCATTCTCTGGGTAATCTGCATTGGGTGAATAAATCTGGTAACAAATTATAATATAAATAATATGGTTAAGAGTGTCTATGTTATTACAAGTTTTACGAAGTATAGGTAAATTGCTTAAATGCTTTGAGGGTATTCCAATAAAGTGCAAGTCAGCTTGTTGTCATGAAGATTAAATAAGGTAAAATAAATAGGCTCCTAGATGGGGCCTGGTATACAGTACAAAGTGAATAAGTGTTAAGCACTATTATGGTTAATGTCATTAAACTGACACTAAAGAACTAACAGATCCAGTGAGAGGTGCTATGTGATGGATCTGCAGAAGTGAGCTGTATGTACAAAGGTTTTCCAGAGTTGCTTCTGGGGATGCCTGCATGTGCTGCGTTGAATTGCTCCAGTAGGGGAAGGGGTTCCACAGTACATCTGAGACATCCTGTCAATCAAAGTCCTCTATATGTTGGACCAAATAATCTCATTTGGAAATCCAAAGTGTAGAACTAATGCTGCTGCGTAGGTCAGAGTGGAAACTGTTCTTTGAGGACAGTGACTGGGATGAACTCTCCTTTCCTCAGCAGTGATCTTGCTATGTAACTCAACAGCTGCTGCACTTCAGTAGCTCTTCAATGTAACCTTTAATTTTTGTCCTGTTTTACTTTTATTAATTTTTAGTTACTATGCAGTTGTGGGCAAATGGGGCCAAAAGTGACACATGGCAAGCCAGTGCATCCTGAGATTGCTGCTATGACTTTGGGCTCTGTGGGAAATTGCAGGACACAGATCCTTTGCCTGGGATAAGGCGTGTATGATAGATACCTGCATAGATCTCAGTCAGGCTGGATACTAATGTTGCAACTCCAGATGTGGCAAGATATAGATCAACCCACTTTCAGAAAGACAATCATATGCCCATACTAGGAAAACAGAATGAGCTCAAATAAACAACCTAATTGTGAATCTTAAGCTCTTATAAAATAAGAGCAAGATAAACCCAAAGCTCATACAAAGGAGGAAATTATAAAGATCAGAGCAGAAATCAATGCAATGGAGACTAGGAGAATGCAATCAACAAATTGAAGAGTTGGGTTTTCCAAAGGATAAATAAAATCCATAAACTCTTATTAAAAAAAAAAAGGGCCAGGGATTTAGCTCAGTGGTTTCACTACCTGCCTTGCAAGCACAAGGACCTGAGTTCAATCCCTGGTACAAAAAAACAAAACAAAACAAAATGAAAGAAAAGACTCAAATCTATGCAATTAGGAAGGAAAAAGGTGAAGTTACAGCACATCCATGAGAAATCCAGAGACTCATCAGTACCTACATTGAGAATCTGTACTCTAGTAAAATGAAAAACACAGAAAAAATGGACAGATTCCCAGATACATATGAATTAACAAAATTGAATGAAGAAGATATAAAAATTCTAAACATCCCAACTACAATCAGTGAAATTGATAACATAATTAAAAATTTACCAACAAAGAAAAGCCCTTTGTACAGGTCTTGCTGTCTACTGAATTCTACAAAACATTTAGAGAAGAACTATTATCACTACACTTTAAATTCTTCAATGAAATTGAAATGGAAGCAATACTTCCAAATTCATTTCTGGAACCAAGTGTTACATTGATTCCAAAAGCAGAGAATGACCAAAAAAAAGAGCTATGGGCCAATCTCCATGATGAATATAGATGTAAAAGCACTCAATAACTTACTGGTAAACAGAATACAGAGAGTCATCGAAATGATCATACGCACCAATGAAGTATGATTTATTCCAGGAATGCAAGGCTGATTCAGCATATGTATATCAATGAATGTAATACACTATATTAACAGGGCCAAGGCCAAAGCCATATGATCATCTCAATAGATGCAGAAAAAGCATGCAACAAAATGCAACATCTCTTCATGTTAAAAGTCCTACAGAGAATTGAAATAGATGGTCTTTATCTCAACCTGATAAAGGCTTTCTATGAAAAACCAATAGCCAACATCATACTAAATAGTCAAAAAAATAAAAACCTTCATTCCAAAATCAGGAAAAAGACAAGGATATTCACTATCACCACTCCTGTTCAATATAGCTCTGGAAACATTAGCCTGAGTAATTAGACAAGAGAAAGAAATAAAGGAAATAAAGATAGGAAAGGAAGAAGTTAAACTGTTGTTATTTGCAGATCATATGATACTCTACATACAGGACCAAAAAAACTTTGTCACAGAAGTCTAGATTTAATTGACAGATTCAGTAGAGTAGCTGGCTGTAAGGCCAACACTGAAAAATCAGTAGCCTTCTTATACACAAATGATAGACTCACTGAGAGAGAAATTAAGGAAACAATTCCTTTCACAATAGCATCCCCTCCCCCAAAGAAATATCTAGGAATCAATCTAATGAAGGAAGCAAAAGACCTCTATATTGAAAACTACAGCACTCTGAACAAAGAGAGCAAATAGGATATAAGAAAATGGAAAGATATTCCCTGTTCCTGGGTAGGAAGAACAAACATAGTGAAAATGGCCGTACTTCTGAAACTGCTATACAGATTCAATGTAATCCCGATTGAAATACCAACAATATATTTCACAGGACTAGAGAAAACAATCCAAAAATTTACTTGGAACTAGAAGAGACCTAGAATAACAAAAGTAATTCTGGGCAACAGAGACATGGCTGGGGGTATCACAATACTTAACATGAAACTATACTACAAAGCCACTGTGATAAAAAGTGCATGGTACTGGCAAAGAAACAGACCCAAGGATCAGTGGAATAGATTTGCAGATACAGAAACAACTCCAGACATACTCCTCTACCTCTTCTTTGACAAAGGAGCCAACCATCCTCACCGGAGGAAAGATAGCCTCTTTAATAAATGGTGTTTGAAAAACTGGATTTCACCTTGCCAAATATTAAAAGTAGACCTCTATCTTTCTCCATGCATTAAACTAAAATTGAAGTGGATTAAAGATATAAATATTAAAACAGAAACACTAAACTGGCTGGAAGAGAAGTTAGGTAGAACTCTTGAAGACACCGGCATAGGAAAAGACTTTATGAACAAATGATCAGTAACACAGGAACTAACACAATGAATCAACAACTTGAATTTTATCTTACTAAAGGGCTTCTGAACTGCAAGAGAAACCACTAACAGAACTAAGAGACAACCAAAATGTGGGAAAAAAATTTTACCAGCTGTTCCTCAGACAAAGGTCTACCTACTATGTGGAATATATAAAGAACAACAACAACAACAAATCAGATTCCCCCAAATATAAAGACTCAATTAAAAAATGGGCATCTGAAATGAACAGACATTTCTCAGACAGCGACATAAAAGCAGCAAATAAACATGATAAAATGTTCAAAATCACTGGCCATTCGAGAGATGCAGATGAAAACAACACTGAGATTCCACCTCACCCCACAAAGAATGGCTGCTATTGAGAAATCAACTAATAACAAATACTGGCCGGGTTGTGGGGAGAAAGGAACCCTTCTCCATTGTTGGTGGGAGTGCAGACTGGTGCAACCAATGTGGAAATCAATATGGAGATACAAAGAACTAGGACTAGAGGTTCCATTTGACCCAGCTATCCCTCTACTGGTATCTTTCCAAAAGAATTAAAAGAATTATACCACAGTAATATGTGCGCATCCAAGTTTATAGCATCACAGTTTGTAATAGCTAAAACTTGGAAACAGCCCAATTGCCAATCAACTGGAGACTGGATAAAGATGATGAGATTTTTCTATAAAATGGAATACTACTCAGCCATGAATAACGAGAAAGTAGAGACATTTATAGCTAAGTGGATGCACATTGAGGCAATACTCTTGAGTGAAATAAATAGGACACACATGTGTAAGTACCAAACAGTTTCTCTTGTGTGAAAAACTAAAAGTGCAAATAAGACCAAAATGTATATTTGATATTGTGAAATAGGAAGAAAAGGCCTAAAGGTGTATGGGAACTAAGGGAGTTAGTGGAAAGGAAAGAGAATGAAATTATCATGAGAAAATGAAAAAATAGAAAGAAAGCAAGTCTTTTTAAATAGTGAGGGGTGGAGGGGAATGAAGGGAGGGCAGGGGAATGGGTTAAAAATAAGAACCAAGATACATCATGTAAAGGTACAAGATCCTAGTGATGAATGTAACTGTAATGTATACCTAAAATGTACCAATAAACTTGAAAAAAGCAAAGAAAGGTATTCATGGTGCTTCTGAGAAGTTTGCAGAGCTGTGTCAGCCAGTATACATTCTACAGAGTGGTGCCCATCTAGGACTAAGTATCCCAAAGTCTCACCCAAGGCCAGGGCAGTAGGAAACAAATGTGCCTGTGTGTCCTCCAAGTAGGACTCTCCTTACCTTCCATCCTGCAGAGAGTTTGAAAAGGAGTAGAGTCATCACCTGGTGGACTTTGGAAACTAGGATTGTAGTACTTCTGAAAGTTGAAGCATTTTAATTTGGGGGAGGTAAGTCTGCACATTGTAAAACACAAATGTATATCTGAAAAAAATCTAAAAGTCATTTCATTTTATTGAAAGTCAGAAACCACCTATGCATTCATAAAAAAGATGCCTGATAACTTAAAAGACAGTATTTCAGCCTATGGGCTAATTTCTTTTAGACACTAACCATCTTCAAAATTACTAAGGCATTCTGAGGAAAGTAGATGTAGTCACAAACATGGTTCACATCCAGTTGGAAATTTATTACATGTGACTATTGAATATATTCACTAAATATGTACTTTTGATCCCTTTCATTCTCTTCTTTAAAGAGGTTTCATTCATTCTTAGTACTAATTTCTAGATAAATGAGAATTAGGGTAATGTTTAAAAGTATAGAAAGCTACAACTTAAATATTATCTAAGGCTCCGGCTTTAGCCTTTTGCTTGTTTTAGTACTTGCAAGTGATGCGTTTCTGCATGCTGTATTAGAGAAATAACTGTAAGTACATCCTTTATAGGTAAAATTCATCTGCACGTTATTTTTATAGCTGCTTAATGAGGAATTTAATTTTCTCCCCCGAATTCAGTTTGGTCTTTTGACAGTTTCCTGAGTAGTTCTCCCTGAGGCAGGCATTGTCTATCTTTCCTATTCTAGTGTCTATCACTAAGTTGGGCTTAGCACATGCTTCTTAGGAGTTTCGTGTAGTCAAATGGTACAGGTCAGTGTTCCTCAATCCTTTTTCTCAGTGTTTGTGTGGAGCTCTGTGAAGGATGATAGCCTTGAAAAAGTAAATTTAAATGATAAAAGACTAAAATACATGTAAAGATCTCAAAGCAAGGGTCTCTTGTGCTTCTACTATAGAATTTATCTTTTCCCATTTTAATGGGTTGACACCAGATGCCTCACAGAAGCTATCATGTGTGCAACACCCTCTAACTCCCACAATTTTATCACACATCTGCTAAGTTACTGAAGAGTACCCACCTCTTAGAAACAGAAATGACTGTTCTATAAATTGAAATTTCCAAAAGTTGACAAACTCCAGTGAAATGCCACAGATGGGAATCCTTGAGATTGAAATTAGCACCCTCTCCTCATCATGTGTAATGAGAACGTGTTAAATGGAGCAAATGAAGAAAAATTTGCTTTGTATTTGTTAAATAAAGTAACTGTAGATCAGCTTAAGGGAAAAAGAAAAAAACCTCTACAAGGCACACCTCTTTTGCCTAAAAGGTCATATCTATTTATATACTTGCTAAGGCTGTTGTCTGCCTAACTGGAATAGCAGAAACACCAGATAAACTAGGCAATAGTCTAGCTGTTGAAAATTGGAAATATTTGCAACACTTTCTTATATTCATAGCATTTTAGCAGAAATGTTTCTCTCTCTTCCCACACCGTATCTTGACTTTGTAGTAGGAAGGGATACTGTGGTAATGACATGTGTAATTTTCATCGGATTGTGTTCTTCGATGACATTATGAACAATTTAATGTTTAGAAAACATGCTACTAAAGTTGTCTCTATAGTTAGGTTGTTACAGGAAGAAATGCTGCTCTGTCTCATATCCATCTTCTAAGGTGGTCTGACTAGATACTTGCTAATTGTGATTGTTGATGGAAAATCCTTCCATTCTGGGAGAAACCACAGTCAATTGCTAGTTTTAGCTCTAAGAGAGGCTTTTCTGCCCTTCATCAACAAACCTAGGCAAGATTTCACAAACAGCATTTTTTCCTGCTTATTCACACTCAGAAGTTTTTAATCTATTCAGGGAATAGGAAAAATGCAGGGGTCTCCATTATGAATCCCTTAGAATCAGTCAAAAACTCTTAAAACTCAGCTGTGTACAGAAATGAGTGCAGTCAAGAGAAAGAAGCACCGCATATGGAGATGGTGAAGACTTGTGTTTTTCTTTTCATTCTTCAGTACAAAATTCTGAGCATACAATCTTCAAACTTTTATTACCAAAGTGAGAAACTGCATTACACAAAACTGAAAATAAGGCAAATATGAATTTGTTTTTCGGATAGATCGCTTCATTACTTTCTTGTGGAGTTAGGAAAACAGTGTAATTTAAAAATTATATTCTGATCAAGGATTTAGCTGAATGGCCCGGTGCCTGCCTCAAAAACACAAGGTCCTGAGTTCGATACCTGGTACTACCAAAAAATAAATAAATAAATAAAACAAAAAAACAGTAGAGTCATAAAGTACCAGAAGAGGAACAATAAATGTATTCACTGAAAGATTTTGAAAAAGATAATTAATGATCACTGCTTTACAGCACGTATATCATCACACTACAAAAATAGAAATGTCAGGAATTGTCTTTTAAAAGATCATAGGCAGACCAGCATTGTTAAGAGGATAGGTGTTCTGTCAAACTATTTGGCTTTGAATGTTGGCTGTATCACAGAATTTGGTGTAGTATTAGGCAGTTTGTTTCAGTTACCTTATCTGTTAGAGAATACTCAAGTTTCCTATTTTATCCAGTTGCCTTGAAGAGTTAATAATTAGTGATATTTTAAAAAAAGAGCCTGGAATAACAGTATTCAATAAATTAAATTATTATTGCTATGGTTCACTCTCTAATACTTTAAAAGAAATATTGATCCACATTGAACAATTGTACTATAGGTCTCTGAAAGCCTTGTCAATAATAATAAATAATAGATGTAGATATATTTCTACTGAGAAACTGTATTTAGTAATTTCTTAAAAGATTACTATAAATTGTGTTTCAGGATTAAAACATTTTCAAAGAAATAAGCAAGTTTTTTTCTGTGTGTGGGTTTTATTCTGTCATTTGAAAGGGAGACACTGCTTTGGGGGAGTGGGAGGCTGCAGTCAGAAAGCCCATTCACACTGACTGCAAATGTTGTGGGAGGAAAAGCAGAGTGCAGGTTCATCATGGTTAAACCTAGGAGCTGTGACAGGTCTGCTTTGGGTTTAAGTCTAAGGAAAGCTCTTCTCTTGTGCAAAATGTTTTTGTTTTGCTTTACAGTTTGGTCCATTTTTTGTAGCTCAGGACTGACAGAGCAGTTACTTTATTGTCCTAGAGACTTCTATCCTATTTTACTGCGTACATTTCAGTTTCCTTTTAGTTTAAGTCTTGATCATAATCACTCTGCAGATCATCTGTGGTCATAGGGCATCTAACTTGCTCCTCCTGCAGAATACTTAACTTTTGACATTATTTCCTCTTTCCTTCAGGAGAGTATAAATAAACTTTTCCTGTACAATAATTTTTCTTCAAAATGAACTAGTTTGTGTTTGTTACAGCCTTGTTCTGTATTTCATGGAGAGAAGATGACATGCAGCTCTTAATTTAGTGGCACTTTTTGTACAGATTGCCAGATAAGGCACAATGCACGTTTTAAATATAAAGAGGATGGGCTGTTTCCCACAGGGCATGCTGGTGTTCATAAGACGAGAAACTGGCTCGGTGGTGTTTGATAAAAAAGGAATTCTTAGCACGGAGCTATTTTTAGCACATTTGATGGAACATTGGTCATATCCGCTTTTCCTTAACATTTGCTATATTCTCCCTACAGTTTTTCAGGATTGGTTTATTATCCTAAGTGCCAGGAAGAAATCTGTGAAGATTTTTCTGTCACCATAAGGAGAAAGAGAAAAGCCATTATTATTATTGTATTAGAATATGTTTATTTTTTTGTCAAAGACATAGCAGCATTTAAATCTCTGATAAAAATTGTCACAGACAAAAGGATGAACAGAATAGTCTTGGGTTTTTTATTTTGTGACTGTAACATCAGTACATCTCAGTCACATATTTATTTCTGTCTCCCTTTTATATCTGGCTTCTAGTGACTAAAAATGAGAAGTTCATGTTTGATTTATTGCCTCTGCCTTTTCTTAACAATTGGATTTTGTTTTATTAGTCATGGAGACCTTGGACAAAAGATTATGTATATGTGTGTAGACACAGGGAGATATGTACTTTAAAACAAAATTTTAAAAACTGTTAAAATGGTCAAAATATAAGCTGATTATCCATATATAAAAATGTTTATTTTATTGTAATTGTAATTGTAATTGTAATCTTAGACATGATTTACAGAAATCTTTCATCTTTCCAAACCTGCAACTGTGATTCAATACTGCTATTTAATTGCTAATCACTTGGACAAAATTAAAATTTTGTTCCTATAGAGGCACATATCAAATTTGCAGTGATGCAAATGGGTGGAAATGATTTTTGGTAATTTCCTTTTGAAAATAACTACTTTGTCATTGCTCAGTTATCTCTTGCCAGAGTTTATTTCTAAGACTTTAGTAAAGATATCTGTTAAAAAATTTTGGATTATAAATGACAGTAGTTGGAAAATGTGTGTGTGTGTGTGTGTGTGTGTGTGTGTGTGTGTGTGAGAGAGAGAGAGAGAGAGAGAGAGAGAGAGTGAGAGAGAGAGAGAGAGAATGATCCAACTATAAAATCCTTTTCTAAAAGTTAGGTACTGGAGGGTTGAATATCATATAATACCACATACTCTGAGATACAAAAAGCCAATGAATTATGTATATTTATAGTTTTAAGCTTAAATTTTTTAGTTGAAGTTTTTGGAAATTCTATAACAGCTTACCACCAGTTTTTAAAAAAGAAAAGATTCACAATAATGAAAAAGTGAAATGACTAATAACAAAGTCTGGCAAACCAGACTTCGTCTTCACAAACTAGGTAAGTAAACAGTTTATTGTATGTTTCACCAAAGGGAGAAGGTGCAGACCTACTGAACATCTTTGTTTCTTAAACAATCAAGGTACATTTTTAGGACATTGTATCAACACTAAAGTTGCCAGTGGTGTGTTTTCTTTAAAAGGTTATCTCTTTTAAAAGTATAGTGATATTAACGTGTAGATGCTATTTTTTCCTAGGGCTTCAGGCAGCAAATCTGTTTTATGGTTTATAAACTCAGAGGAGTGAGACTGCCAGTAACTTCTGGAAAGATTTTAAAGGTTCTCCTTCAAAAAAATTTTCTCAGAAGCATAGGAATTAATTTCTTTTCTGTCAGAGAAATGTCATCCAAGAGGAAAATACTTTTTCTGTTTTTGTGACTCCTTCAAATATTTTCCCTTTTGTTTATAATAAGTTTCCCAGCTTCACCATTCACCCAAGCATCACTATTTCACTTCTCTTTCTGATTCATGGATAGAGAATTCCATTTCCATATTAAAATGAACAACAGATTTGATTCTCAGTAAGAATGAATCCATCCTGGGTATACAGAACACTATCACTTTTAAGACCTTGCTGAGGGTTAGGAAAACATCCTGGGTACCTCATTGGCTTCCTGAGCTAAGATTAGGGATTAGGATGAGAGGTGTGGCTGGGATCTCTTCCTGCAGATTATGTTCTGAGACACAGAGGAATCAAGACTAAAGGTTCCCACAGCACAGCCAGAAAAATAAATAAATAATGAATAGGTTTGCACCTGACATTTAGCCACTTCCTTGGGTATTGTATCCTGGGCCTGATATATTTTGTTTGCCTAGTTTAGTTGTAACTATTTACAGTACAGAACAAATATTTTGTTCTTAGCAAGCACATTTGTTTTTTCTAAACTCTATAGATAGGAAATAAGAATAATAAGCACAAATTTATAGTCTGCTGTCCACTGACAGTGGTGTTGTTTCTCTCCCTTGCTAAATAATCTCTGGGATTGTATTTTCTCATTAATTCCTTCATAAGAATCACTTCGTAGATTTTATTTGAAATGAGGATTTGTGCTAAAGCTTTATTTAACCAAACCATTTGGGGAAATCTGTAATTACCACAGAAAAATCAGGAAATGCTTAAAATTGGCCAGAAGTTCACCTGTTCAATTCAACAAAAGCAAATAGTCACCTATGATGAACATGTCTGATGTGGAGGTGCTAGAAGGGTTAGAAATGTATTCTGGGCTTCCTTTCTACAACTGGGTTTCTGTTTATTTCAAAATTAAAATATTCAGGCTCTTGGGGAAAATCTAATAGGGGTGTTGGAAGTAGACAGATCTATATGAATACTAACACTAACAGTTGTGTCACCTGAGATCACCATCCAATCAAAGCTTGGGCTTCAGCAAATGAATGCAATCTCCATTTCTCTAAGGCAGCATGTGACAAGAGTTGTGACCTGTGCCAGGGTTCAGGCAGGGTTCCATAGGAAGCATCCAGAAAATGGAGTTGATCTTATTTCAAGCATTAAGCAAGGACAGACTAATATCTGCCCTCAGAAGGGAGAGATCTCAAATTCACTATGCATTTTGTATAGCTAAATAAGTCATTCTTTCTTAAAAATAGAGTTAAAACTCCAAGTAGAGCTGAATGTTGACTAAAACAAGCAAGACTAATAGTTACAATAGAAACTCTGATTATACTGCTAGGCAGGCACTTATTACAGATGGAATTGAGAAATGACCTCAGTGTGTTTTTGTCATGTTCCCACCTCTATTCAGGTGCCTTTCAACTCTTACACTCTGACTTCCCAGTGCTGTGTTCTATGCCTTGATATGGTTAAGGGGACCAATTTAGTAGGAAGCAGAGACTCTGAGGTGTTGGCTAGTATTGTCAAATCCCTGTTAACTCACCAACTGCCCTGAATTTTTATATCTTCTTCATTCAACTTGGAAATTCATATGTACTAGGAATCTGTCCATATCCTATGTTTTTCATTTTATTAGAGTATAGGTTTTTGTTTTAGTTTTTGTTTGTTTTTGGGTACCAGGGATCGAACCTGGGCCCTTGTGCTTGTGAGGCAGTTGGAGAAACCACTGAATCGAATCTCTCGCCCTAGAGTACAGGTTTTTGAGATAGGTATTGATGATCCTCTGTATTTCTGCTGGATCTGTTGTAATTTTACTTTTTTTTTTTCTCTAATTGCACGGATGTGAGCTTTTTCTTTCCTTTTTTTCATAAAGTTGACTAACAGTTTATCAATTTTATTTAATCTTTCAAAGAACTGACTCTTTGACTCATTGATTTTTTTTATTTTGTTCTCTTAGTCTACACTGACTTGATTTCTGCTCTGATCTTTATGATTTCTTTCCTTGTATGAGCTTTGGGTTTCTTTTGCTCTTCTTTTTCTAGGAGCTTAGAATTCAGCATTAGGTTGTTTATTTGAGCTTGTTCTGTTTTCCTAGTGTGGGCATTCACTGCTATGAATTTCCCTTGTAGAACTGATTTCATTGTGTCCCATAGATTCCTATATGTTGTATTGGCATTATTATTTATTTGTAAAAACTGTCTAATTTCTTCTTTAATATTCCCTGTGACCCATTGGTTGTTCAGAACAGTATTATTCAATTTCCACGTGTTTCCAAAGATATTGTGGTTTCCTATGCTATTGATCAGCAGTCTAATTGCACTATGGTCTGATAATATACATGGGATAACTTCAAATCCTTTGCAATTACTTAAACATGTCTATGAAATAATATGTGGTGTATTTGGGAGAATGACCAGCTGAAAAGAATGTATATCCTGATTTGGGGGGGGGTGATTCTCTGTATTGTCAATTTATTCAAAAACTTGGCTCAGTTCTAGTATTTTGTTGTTAATTTTTTTTTTGTCTACATTACCTGTCTATTTGTGACAGTGGTGTATTTAGGTTCCCTGCAACAATTGTATTAGTGCTTATTTGGTTTTTCATGTCCCTTAGTATTTGTTTTGTATAGTTGGGGGCATTAGTATTTGGTGTATATATATATTTATGATTGTCATCTCTTCCTCTTGGTTTGTTTACTTTACAAGGATGCAATGGCCTTGTCTTAATTAGTTTTGGTTTGAAATTTACTGTCTGTAAATAAGATAGCTACCTCTGCTTTTTTCTGGGTTCCTGTCTCATGGAGAACTGTTTTTCATCTTTCACTTTCGGTGTATGAATTTCTTTCTGAACTAGGCTTATTTCTTTTATGCAGCATATTTCTGGATTCTGCATCTTAATCCAACTGCCAGTTCATTTCTTTATATGGTTAATTGAGGCCATTAATATCAATAGTTATAACTGATATATATTGTCTTATCATCATCATGTTATTTTCCTGCTGTTGGCTTTTTAATTCCCCCTTCCCCCTTTACTTTTTTGCCTTGTCTGATGGATTTTGCCTATGGAGTTGTCTTTTTCTAGGATATTGTTCAGAATTGTTTGCAGTTCTGCTTTGGTATTCATTAAGTTTTTCAGGGGTTCTTTGTCATGGAAGTATCATCTTATTTTCCCATCAATTTTGAAAGATAGTTTTGCAGGTTGCATCAGTCTAAGTTGGAGGTTGTTTTCTCTTAGGGCTTGAAATATCTCACTCCAGGCTCTCCTTGACTTGAGGGTTTGCATTGAAAAGTCTGCTGTGATTCCAATGGGCTTTCCTTTGCATGAGATTTGTTTCTTTTCTCTTACTGCTTGTAGTATTTTGTTCTTCTGTTGGGTTTCTGGGATCTTATTATTATATGTGTAAGTGTACATTTTTTTTTCTTTTGATCATGGCTAGTTGGAGTCCTATATGCCTCACTTATCTGTATGTCAAGTTCTTTTGCTCTGTTTGGGAAGTTTTCTGTCATTAATTCTGTGAACAGTTTTTTAATGTCATTTGTACTTTCTCATGGACCCCTATAAGTCTTTTATTCTTCTTGTTTGTGTCATCTAGAATCTGGTGCATTGATTTCTCATGTTCCTTTATTATTTTTAAGAGATCTCTCTTTTCATGGTCACTGACCACATTTGTATCTTCTATATCTGATACTCTGTCCTTAGATTGGGTCACTCTGTTGTGTATACTTCCAATATAGTTTTTTAAAATCTCCTTAATATCTATTTGAACCTGTTTCATGGATTCCATTTCTTCTTTCCTATGGTAGACATTCATGGTTTCCATATCTTTCCTATGCTGGGCATTCATGGCTTTTATTATGGTCCTGAACTCATATATTTATTTTTTTAATCTGTTTCTGTTCTAATCACATCTTTCATTCTGCTCACCATGTCTGTAGTTAGCTGGGAAATTATGTCTATTTTATATTTTTCTAGAGCCTCATTCATCTGTTTTGTTACTTCCTGTGCCATCAGTTCAGGGTGTCCAGGTGGATGACAAATTTTTCCACCTTGTTATTCTAAGAGTTTGCCTTTGTTAAGCTGGAAGTCAGTGTTAGTGCTTTGCTTAAATGTTTTCTCATTTGTATTTTTGTTGTTAGTACTGTCCTTGTTTCAATTCCTGGGTTAATACTTTGATATTCTAGATATAGCTGGGCTTTCCTAAGATCAGGCATGAAAACTGATAATATCAACCACAACACCTTAGCCAAATGATATAATCAGCAACACAGTAGTATCAAGCACAGCTTAGAAAATGAAAATTTATGGTAGTTATTAATCTGTCACCTTTAACTGTGTGAATTAAATCAAAATTGAGGACTGCCCAAAATATATTTATAGTGAGTAAACTCTTTAATAGTGAGTTTATTGTGTTATTTCCTAAATTCTTCAAAATGGCATCAGAGACACCTATCACTATCCTTTTCTCAACTGGATAATAAAACTTACCATTCATTAGTAACATCTCATCATTTCACTGTGTATGGTAGTAATTCCATGAGGAATGCCCTTCCTTACTGCTCATCTCAATTCCACTCATTTTTCCCATTATATCTGTGTTTATTTATTCACTATATGTATTCATTTGGCATATTTACATATATATTTTTAATTAAAAAAAATTAATTTTATTGGTAGATTTTAGGTAAACAATATATGGCATTCACCATTGGAAATTTGCACCTTTACATAATCTATCTTGGTTCTGATTTTTTTTCTCCATTCCTCTGCCCTCCCTTCATCCCTTCCATCCTTCAGTGTTTTTCCTATTCAATTGTGGGATTTGTATTTATATTTTCATTTAAGTTTCTGCCATCTGACCATATCTACTATCTAACATTACATCTATTTCTTCTCACAACTGTAGTAATTTTCCTTGGAATCTTTAATTCCTTTTCAAGTTTCTAAGATCTATCCTAACCTTGTTGGGGGTCAAGTCTCCAATGGTGGAAGTGAGTGACTCTTGTAACCCACTAACCTTCTTTGACTCTGTCCTGGAAACTGGTTCTTGGCCTTATACTGGGAATTATAATTTGTGTTTATAGAAATTAGATTGCAGCTTTACTAGTAATACTCAAGGTCTTATTATTTGTCTCTACTTATAGGACTATTGCTGGCTGCCTCCAGGCTCATATCTACCTTAAAAGGTTATGAAGGCTCATTCCTCAGTTCTACACTCCAGGCTGGGTCTCTCATTTGAAGATATTTCCATGCTGAAGCTTTCCCTCTGTCTTTTCAGGTACTCATTTTCTGAGGATGGTACTTCCCATAGTTTTTCAGCTGTTGCTAGTCCTTCAGCAACATAGGTTGCAACATAGGTTTAAAGCTGTGTCCTTCCAGAGCTTCACATGAAGCATTGTGATGTACTTTACAGAACCATGTGTAAGACGTTTTTGTACCTTACAGAAATGCAGTTAATATAAAAATGGAAATTATGTGAACATTTTGCTTTGCTCTAAAGAGTCAAAGCTGTGAGCTATCTGGAAACAAGCCTTTCATTCCCAGTAAATGAAATATATGACTGGGAGAGTTTTACATTTATAAACGCTATAACAATTATGGTCTCCATTTTACATACAGAGAAACAGAAGGGTTGAGTTATTCACCAAGAATCCCAGAGGTGGGGTTTGAACACAAGTTGTCTAGAATCACCATCAGCAACAGTACTTTATTTCAACTTTTTGAGAAAAACTTGTGATCATGGTAAAAGAATTTGAGGATAATTTGTATGTCATAATGAGCTTGTTATGAAGTGAAAAGAAATAGATTGGATGGAATATATATGAAATCAGGAGGGAGCATAGAGGCAGAATTGAAGTATTATGTGGATTTCTATATAATCATTTAAAAGGAACTATGTAAATTTCTAAAAGCTATTCTTTGCTTATGAGCCATAAATAAATAGGGAATCAATTAGATCTGCTTTGTAATCTGTAGTTTACTGACCTTGTATTAAACTAATACTTATAAGAAGATATACGACTATCACTATTAATTAAGGATTCTAAAAGAGTATAAAACTTTTTTTTTTTTTTTTTTTTTT
>NW_022900918.1:14920354-14951035 GCF_012274545.1 Fukomys damarensis
CTGGGGATTGCTTGAGTCCTTGTGCTTGCAAAGCAGGCCACCGAACTGCTGAGTTAAATCCCCGGCCCTAGAAAACTATTTTGAAGTTAATTCAGAGGTTGGTTAAATTATGTGTATAAAAAGGTAGAGATGATTTTTTTTTTGTACTGGGGATTGAACTTGAGTCCTTGTGCTTGCAAAGCAGGCCACCGAACTGCTGAGTTAAATCCCCGGCCCTAGAAAACTATTTTGAAGTTAATTCAGAGGTTGGTTAAATTATGTGTATAAAAAGGTAGAGATGATTTTTTTATTTTCTTAGTAATAGAACCTCTTCCTATTCCCCCATTCCCTTCATCGTATGAGAGAATTGTCTTTGTTTTGTAGGAAATCTTTGATGAAGTCTGAGACAGAAATCCCAAGAGGCAGGCTTAAGAAACAATAGATGACTTGCTTTTAGAGTGGGTAGGAGCAACAGCTAACTTCTGATTTCTTTTCCTTTCCTATTTTTTTAAACTTCTAGGGGTTTTCAGGCTGAGAGTCAAAGCTAAATTGTTCAGAACAACAGAAGAAAATACAGAGGTTATGTGCGTATTGGCCAGATGAGCATGGGGTTAAGAAGCAGAGCAACTTGGAAAGGAAAAGTGTTCTGAGGAAAGAACAGTTATAGTTTTAAAGGAAAACTTTAAATTATAATGATTTTTGTCTTTTTTTTCCACAACATCTTTTGTTTGCTAATGTTTTGTTAGGCTAGGACTTTTTCAGGATAAAGCTTTATGAAATGTGAGGAGCATCTCATTGTGAACAGGGTAAAGCCAAAGCCACCTATGAAATATGGTGAGATTTCTGAGCTTCATGAAAATTTTTCATTGATTGATAGCGTAGATTATGACTCAGAAAAAATTGGTTCGGACCTAATTTTAAAAAAATTATTTAAAATAATTAGTGCAAGTTGGGAAGAAGACTTGGAGATCCTGGGTTTAAACTTGTCACTCCAGATGGCTGACTGCACTCATCAGTTGACATTTTGGGCCAGATAACTCTTTTCAGTAGGGGGTCTGTTCCTTGAAGAGTATTTAGCAGTCTCCCTGGATTCTACCTCTATTCCTTTTCACTCTATTCTGACAACCAAAATGTTTTATGGTCTACATTGCCAAATGTCTCTGGGAGGCAACACATACTAGTTGAGAACCATTGTTTTCTGTGGACAGTTTTAATTCTCTCTGGTGACTCTAACAATAACAACAATGGATAGGGATTTGGCTTTGTGAGAAACCTGATGGAAAAAGGAGCTGGTGCAATGTCAGTCATTTACATAAGGATGTAAAAGCTGCAGTGCGTATACACTAATAAAATATGAAGGGCTCCTTAAAGATGTGTGATCCCTGCTCTCAGTCTTGGCACATAAATGAATATTCTTAGCAGCAGACTTTGGCCCTTAGAGGTATCAAACTTTATGTTCATTTGCTTGAAAACTTCATCCCTGGAGACTGATTGCCTGTCCACACACCTACTTTTGTACCCTATTTCTTTAATCAACTCTCGTGTATCTTTTCTCAATCTAATATTATTCCTGAGTATCTTTCCTATGGCTCTAGACTGTCTGGATAGCACTTCACTAGGCTCTAACCTGCTGAGTGGACTATTCCCTCCTTAAGGTCAAAATTTTCAGATAAATACTTATCTTGTACACTCATATGTTCCCAGGAAATAGCATGGTATCCAGCACATAATCAACTATCACAAGCTATTTATTGAACAAACAAGTAATTGCTTAGAGGAAATAGCCACACTGAATAATCATATTTATATTTAAAATGTCTGTATTTCAAATACTACATAGAAACAAATATCATTTTTTAATATCTTTAACACCTTTGAAGTCATTGCTGTTTATTGAAATAATGAAGGGATATATTATTTGGAAGCAACCTGATAGTGGAAAAGTATCAAGTAATGAAGCTAAAAACTTGAAGAGGCTTTGCTTCATTTTGAGTAGAATATTATTTTCTTCTGTAATTTTCCAAGATTTTGCTAGGAAATTATTTCCCCATTTTATTCCCCATTATTTATTGTCCTGCTCAGTGGATGTTTTTCCCCCTGAAGGGTCTATTTGTGCCAGTTTGCCCTGAGGGAAAAGATGATACAGAATTCTCATCTGTCTCTGTTACTATGTATTATTACTTGGGAAACATCAAGGCAAATGCCATATAAATAAATAAAACAAGCCAGAAACTGGAGCTTTCACCAGTAGGCAGCAGGGAGGAAGACTAAATGTTCAAGTTTAAGACATAGACTTAATAAAAAGCTGCCATTTTCAATAGTAATGGGGGCAAAGGATGCTCTTCTCAAGCATATGTAATTTGGTGTTGAGGATTAATAAAATGTTCTTGAGTCTTGGTTCATTATCTATTTGTAAAAACAGTTATTTGGTTTATCACAGCCTAGAAGTCATACTTCTGGGATTCGTGTACATATTCAGCTGTTTGGCAATATAATTAATCTAATGTAAAAGGTATAGTCTTATTTAGTTGGGGTAGGCAAAGGTGACATATTTTCCATTGTACTGAGGACTCATTGTTGGTTAATCTTTTTCTGGTTCTGTCAATCATATTGAGTATCAGTAAAGTCTGGTCAGATTTACCTTAAACTCTACAAGAGGAAAACCAATTTACTCTCAGACATTAGATTTTAACTCTAGAGAATAGGCCTGTTCTTCAAAACTGCTCAAGTCTAGCTCTTTACCTGCTCTGGCTGTGTTTCTTGCTAATTTCACAGATACTACATTGAGTTTTTATAATATTTTTTATTCTTCCTAACTTACCATGATCAAGACTGATTTTTGCAAGTAAAACAGATCTCATTTAATACAGTGGCCTTTTTCTAAATTATGGCAGAGTGTAAATGCTAATTTCACCAGTGGTGTTCTATAGAAGATGTAAAGCTCTTTAGTTTGATTGTAAGCTCCTAAAAACAGTTTATCTTGCCATTTATTCAGATATTATAGCACAGGACATAATTTACAGTAAATGCTCCACAAAAATGTGTTTAACTAAATGACCATGGAGGATTAAACTAACTAGACATCCAATTCACCCAGCTTGATTCACCCAATTATTTATGATCTCCTAGAATCATTTTCACCACTTTTACTCATTTCTTTGCATGTTTAGATGCAAAATACTTAATCTTAGCATGAAGAAGAAACAGGCATTTTTGGTAAATGAACTATGGGCAAAAATATACACCTAAAATTACTTAGTAAGGGCTTAATGTTTGGGACATCAATCAAACAACAGCTGGATAATCTTTAAGGTTTCTGAAAACAAGACTAGCTAACAACTTTTTCCTATGTGTGTGCCCATGTGTTTCTTGATTCTTATTTTTGCAGTTTCTTTCAGATGACTGGATTATAGGAATTCCAATGATTGTACCACTGAGTCAGCTCAGCCCGACTCTAAAATGTTGATATCATTTAAATTATACATGAGGGTGAGCATGTTCTCATTTAACTTCCAATTCAAAGACAATTATAGGGGTTCTAAAATACAAAGAATCTTGCAGGTTTCTGTCATGTCCATGGACCTTTGCTTCTTAGCAGGTTTCCATAGATGCACTGTGGAAGTTTATTATAGATCAAATGAAATGAATAGATTAACTTTTCTTTTAGCCAGAGAGGTCACTATCTACTATAGAGAATTCAGTCAATAATAACCAGAGCCGAGGGTTCTGCAACATTACTAATCCTCTTTAGTTTAATAAATCATGGTCAAGACAGCTGGTTCTGTTTTACTTTGATCCAGATCTTTGTTGAATCATGTTATATTCTTATCTGTGTATAATTATTTTTCTGTAGCTAGTAGTAGAAATAGTATTATTAGTGGTGAATAGGGAAGGGTGAATGCTAGACTAGGTCAGGGTAGGGAGACAATATTGAACATTACTTCTTGAAATGTAAAAGAGTATTAAGAACAGAATAACAGAGATTGATAGAAGAATGATTATCAATTAAGAGCTCACTTTCTTTTACTTTTCCTCTGCTCTCAAACAGTCATAATTTATCTTTATACCTTTGTATACTTTGATAAGAAATCTGGAAATGATGCATAATATTAATATATCAATCATGGATAAGCTCAAAGAATCTAACTTATGTTTAATGAGTTTTGAGTCTTTTTTCATGAAAGTCACAAAATCAAAAATAAAATTTTGAAATCTGAAGAAACTTTAGTAATTATAATTATTAATTTGTCATTAATATTAATATTTATTGTAGTTTGACCTTACCCAGATATTTCATTTCATTTAATATGTGAGAAATAATGAGTCTTCAAGAAAAAATGATATTAAAGTTATTTGAAAGTTACTGCTTAATTCTGACATTGTGAATATGTGATGATAATATTTCCTCAGGGTTTTTTGTAGCTTGTTGACAGGTGAAAAGTATATGCAATGAATTTATATATTTATTGGAATTTGTGACATCAAATATCCTTGAGTCTTGGAATTTACTCCCATAAAGATTATGCTCATTTGCTGAAATTAATATACAAATTAATTCCTCTAGTTGACCTCGCTACCAGTGTTGGATATAGTCTGATTTCTAGAGATTTCTGGTTAAAAAGAATTTTGTGGGAGATTGTGAACTGAATTATAGTTAACTAGAGCATTCTGAATATACTTCTTTACCATTTTATATTATTAAAAATAAGTTACTAGAGTTTTGGTTAAATAACTATACAGAGTAATAAATATTTAGAGAAAGGTATTTCAGCTAAAACTTTTTGTAAAGACATTTATTTCAAGCATAGAAGCTGGATATTTTCCCTAGGAAAAATCCAGGATGGATATTTAAATGATTTATTGCTTAAAGTATAATTACTATCTATCACATGGATTCCCTGAGATATTTGGAAAAAGTCGTATTAGACTAAATTCATGCCCATCTTTCATTGATTTAACTGCTTGAATGATCAGGAATGCAAAGTAGTTATTTGAGAAAAGTTAGGGACATTAGCAAAGCATTTGAAGCTTTCTGAGATTTTGATGAAAGAAACTGGAAAATACAGACTATATTTAAAATATTATATATTTGTAGAAAGAGCTGAATTTTATTCAAAGAATATTCATATATTGTAATAACCTAGCAGCTATCATTTCATTAACATTTATTGTATGTCACCGTTGTACTGCATATATACATTATCTTATTTAATATTTCATGTAATATGTGTGTGATGTGTCCCTATTTTGCAGACACGAAAACTAAGAGATGAAATAAACTTTCCAAGGTCACTCAACAAGCAAATGGAAATGCCATTATAGGAACAGAAGTTGTGTAACTCCAAGACCATGCTCTCTGCCACTGGACTTATACCATAATAGAAGGTGCCTGGTGCAGTTCTTGCCTCTGCTTAATTCAGAAAAATTACTTTTTCAAATGACATATGAAGGGCATATTCCAGTGAAACATAATCATATAACTTTATTTAATCTATTGGTAGTACTAAATTATGGATTTTTGTGTTACTGCCAGTTTTACTTAATGTATGCCATTAGTAATATTTGATTGGGTTCTCTGACATTATCAGGATCCAGAATTATACAAAAATTGTTATTAAGTTGAAATGAGCAAATAAAATTGAATGAAAATAAATTTAAGAACTGGCCAGTGGGACCAGGAAAGCAAAGCAAACATATGTGAAAGGAGCAGTATACAGGTAGCATATATCAAAAATCTTTAAGGCTCTGACTCACAGTAAACTTCAACAGATGAAAGGTTGCATGTTTCAGAGAAGCTATGTGATCAAAAGCTTATGAACAGAACTGTAGAATAATGAAGGCAATGCTGCACAACTATTTTCATTAATCAGGACATCTCTGAAATATTGTTTTATATCTTAGGCATCTTCCAGCAAGTATATCAGTATATGCCCACGTGAGATTGCTACAAGCGTTGAACTCCTGACATAAAACAAACAAAAATGTTTTCTGGGATGTGGGGGAGGAGCATTATAGCCGTCTTTACATATTAAAAGATTTTAGAAGTAGAATGTATCCAAAACCCACTGTACAAAGTATAAGGGTGGGATAAATGAATGAGAATTAAGGCGAAGCATTTTGTTTTAATGAAATTATTTTGATAATTTTAGTAGCCAGAGCTATTTCTAGATGGCGCAGACTTAGACACTGAAGCAGATAAAGAGCAAGCCAATGTTAGGAACTTGGTAAGCAAGGCATCTCATCTTTGAGAAAACTGTGAATTATATGACAAGTCATAGCATTGGATAGGAAGAATAAAAGGGGCCAGTAATTTTGTAGACCAAGACAGCAGGGGCAAAACTACTTTGATGGGCTTTTCTGAGCTATTCAACCTACTTGATTTGCTGGTGTAAGATATTTTGCATATTTAAAAACATAGCTTTAGAAATATTTGTCCAGAGTGACTGTGACCTACCCTAACTAACAACTCCTAGACTTTAGATAAATAAGAAAAAATGTAATTGATTTGATAAAACATATTGAAAATACAGCCATGTTAGGTCTTTCCTAGTCCACATCTAATCCCCTTCTTTCTCCAATTTTTCTTTAAATAAAATGAATCTGTAACACAGCTTCTGCAGAAGGAACCACAGTTGCTTTTCCTCTTATTTATTATTCACATAGCTTTTGGTATGTTAAATCTACTAATGTCCATGAGAGTAATGTCTTTATGGTATTTTGAATAAGAACGGATACTGGGCAGTGTGGTCTGATTCTTTCTATTCTTTAGGGAGCACACAGTACAAACATGCTTTGGAGGAAAGTATCAAAAAGCTGTTTGTCTCTTGACTTTTTGACTCTTCGTTATACCCTTACCGTCCCCCATCAACTCCCTTCTACCAGACTCTGGACTTGAATGTATAATTACAAACCTTTGTCTGCAGAGTAATTATAGCCTAATTTGACTTGTTGCAGTGCAGGATGACAAGAGAGCTGGCTGTCAGGCAGGGTCAGAGATCAGCCATTATGCCCTGGCTTGCAGGCCATGGCCTCATCTGTCCTCTTGCGGAAGCCTCTTCGTGACAGTGGGACGTGCCTGCAGCTGTCCATACCTCTCTTCGTGTGACTCTAGATGAAAACATGGAGTGTTTTCAAGACACAAGATCCCAGCATGCAATTTGACTTCTCAGTTTCTTATTAAAGAGATGAAGATCATTCTGAAATGAATGGACCTATTTCTTTTACTTTTTTATCAATTTCAAGTGGAATACATATGTAAACCAAAATTAACATACTACATCAGTTATTCTTTACTCAGTTACGATTTTAAAACTGAATCGGTATGGCGAGTTAAAATGAAAACTGTGCGTTAAAAGGAGAATAACTTAGATGTAAACAGCTAAATTGTATTCACAAACAAAATCCTCATAGATGTTATAAAAAGATTATAAAATCACTGAGTAAAAATAAAAATCACATTGTATTCCAGTTAATATAATCTTAAAAATACTAAAGGTATATCCCTTATATATTTTTCTCATGTTCTGTTTCATTTAGACCTAAGTCTATGATAGAATGTAAATTCAGATATATTTCTAGAGATTCCCTAATCCCATTTTCAAATATTCAAAGTATTTAATAGTAGATCTCTAAACTTTAGGACAAAATACTGGTCTAACTCATGGTAATTTCAACAAATGGATTAGTAGAAAATATAATGCTAATTGTTCATCAAATTTGCAGATGTCACTACTCTAAGTGATAGTTCCAATATTCCAGAAACCAAAGACAAAAAATGCTGAAACTTCATTTCATGTAAAACTGATGGCATTTAGCAAGAACCAATGTAAGGCAGATAGAGACAAAAAAAGTTAAAAAGGAATACTGGGCCAGAAAATAGACTAGGAGATTTAGCTTTCAACATATTTAATAAGTAGTAAGAATAGAGTGAGTTTATGAAATGTTCTGGTGTTATATTATAATCCATTCACTATTTTAGATAATAGAAGGTCATCCTTACTACTTTGGGCTACAAGAGGGGAATGTTGTGCTTCATGTTTACTACTGTTTCCTTACTTCATTCATGATGGAGAACTGTAGTGTACTTATCTGAGTTTAGGCCAGTGTTTTACATCCTAAAAGCCAAGTAGCAATCAGAAAAGTCATTTTTAGGTGACCAGGTCAAGGGAAAAAACAGAGAAATTCGGATGTAGTTTAACACTGAGGCAGCAACTAGGAAGCAGAGCAGTGAGGTGCAAGGCAGGCTGAGGTAGGTGTCACGGCAGAGCTGGAAACAGGGAAAATGAGAACCAGGCTGTCACGGCAGAGGCATTAGCACCAGGGATGTGTGGGAAGCCCGCAGTCCAGCTTTCTGCTTTTAACAAGGGGATCTGAAACACATGATGATTTTTGAGATTAGGTCTCCTCACCTAAATTTTCAGGTTAATGATAAAACGACTGCCTTCATATTCATTTAAAAAGTATCTTTTATTGAAGGCTTGCTAAATGCCAGGTCATTGTATAGAAATACATTCACTTTTTTTCTCCATTCTTTTATTGTATTAATATGTATAAAACTTCATTGTCCAGTTGCTGGGATGATTACTAGGATACAAGGGTGAGTAAAAATAATCATGATCCTTGCTTGTTCTCAGAGTAAAGGTGAGACCGATATTATCATTAGCGTGTATATAACTTAAATAATAAAAATATACATATAACTTAAAATGTGATAAATTTTATCAGCAACAGAAAGTGGTGCTAGAAATCTAGGTGCCCTGACTTGGTCTGAGAATGTTCTGTAACAGGAAGTGTTCTCAGAAAGAGCTGCAGGAAGTGGGCGGAATGTGTGATCTGGACAGAGAATCTGGACAGAGAGTCTGGACAGAGAGTCTGGACAGAGAGTCTGTCCAGAAGGACCCAAGAGCAGTGAAGTATTAGAAAGAATCCCACATAGAGGCTGGAGATGGGGAGAGAGCCAGATCACACAGGGCCTGGCAAAATATTTTAAAGAGCAATAGGAAGTTGTTCAAGGTTTTCAAGTACCGGTTTAACATGATCTAATATTTTTTAAGATAACATGGTCACAGTGTCAAGAATGATTGGGATGAATATACAAACTGGCTAAGGGGCTGATTGCTTGAACTATCACTTGATAGTTAAGGAATAAAGTTTCATTTGATACTGTAGAACCTGTAGAACTCTCACTTTTCTGAGGAATAGAAAGAGACTTGGAGTTTAATTCCCAAAGTCACATACTACAAGGTAAGAGATGAATTATTTTCTGTTTTCTTCCTAGTCACATACTCACTGAAACAAGATTCTTAGGAAGGTACAACTAGAACAGATGCTTAGTCCCTAAGTAAATTAATTTATTGATTAGTGCAATTAGTATTTGTTGAGTGGTACACTCAGAAATGAATAAGAGCTCTGAAATGACTCCCATGACCTTTGTTACCTGGAGTTATACTGTGATTGTTATGTTATGAGGCAAAGGACACTTTGCAGATTATTAATCTATTGATTTTAAAATAGGGAGATTACTAGGTGAACCTAACCTCATCCATCATAGGAGTCCTTTAAAAAAGAGGCAGAAGAGGAAGTCAGAGAGATTCTTGGTATGAGGAAGATCTGAGGTATTTCTGGATGGAAGAAGGAGGTCCAGCGACAGGAGATAGGGATGAAAATGAGGACTTCGGCCCTGTAAGCATAGGGACTGAAGCTCGCCAACATGCTGCAGAGCATGGAAGAGTGCTGTTCCCCAGAGCCTCAGACAGTAGGATGGGCTGCCTGATACTCTGAGTTTAGTTTCATGAGTCTCTGAGCAGAGAATCCAGCTGAGCCTACCTGGCCTTCTGACCTAAAGAACTGTGAGACAGGGAATGGAAGGTGGTATAAGCCAAATCTGTGGTAATTTGTTGCCCATTGTCACAGAACTAGCACTCCTATGATATTCCTGACACTATGGTGGGTTGCTACAAGCTATGAATGAGGTAAGTTTGCAGTAATTTTGCTTTCAGGGTGAGGCCTGGGATGGATCTGTCAATCATCTCTATAAGGAAAAGAGGCAGAACTGGGTGCTGTCTTGAACTTCAACCAAATCGTTTCTTCTGTGTGGGAGGAAGTAGCCAGAGTCCTGATTCCTTCTTCTTGTCTTCCCCTATAAAGAAACAGCACACATTTGAAAGTTGCTTGACTAATTGATGTGTAGCACTTCAATTCACTATCTTAATCTGTATAGACTCCATTAACACTCTAAGCTGAAATGCTATATGATCAACAATGTCTAACATTTACTCAATTCCATTATTATAAAAAAAGTATCCCCAATCTACATTTGTAAAAAAAAATAAATACAGTATATGTAAATATGATTGCTTGGTACTATCTTTCTAATGTGCAAATGTGAGACAACAGAGAAGATAAGTCCCCTAAGGTCTTATTTAGTACTCAACGGAAACATGTATGGCACACCTGGGGAGTGGTAATGTTCCTGCATGCGCTTATTTTAACTGAATGAACAATGTGAACTTTAAAATTATTTTGCAAAGTGCCAGTGCATGGCTGTGAACTTTGTTACTAATGATGCACTATAATTTTGATCAGATATATCTGCTTATAATAGAGAAGCTTTTATTCAGTGATTGTTCCAAATGAGCACACCTGGCAGGGGCTATTCACCTACTATCTTCTCTAATGTGTTAGAATGTGGTAAATGATACATTGGAGTGAAGGATCTCTGTTAAGAGGAAGTACTATCACATCACCGTCAAGAAATGATAGGCTTGTTACTGGAAGTCACATTCTTTACCCATTAAAGAGACTATATTCATGATCTCCCTCTCTCTCTTTCTCATAACCAAGTATAATCAAGCATAGCCATGTGACTTGTTCTCACTGGTACACTGTACATATCTGTTTTTTTTTCTTTTTTTGCTTCATCTGCCACCCATAAATGCAGAGAATTATTAGGCCTCGAGTGGACAATGGAATCAGCAAATAGAAAGAGTATGAATCCTCAGGTCACCACATGGAAGGTGGTAGGCTGACCAGAGTACCTACATTGGATTATTGCAAAAAGTCAAGTAAATTTTATTATTTTTAACCATATATGTGTGTATGCACAAAGCATAAAATGTATACATAAAGTGTAAAATGGTTAATAACCTGAAACTTTGCATATAATAATCACACATCTAATTAAAATCCTCTTATAAAACATCACAATGTCACTAGTATTTCAAACAAAGAAAAAATATAGTCAAAATTATACCCATTTTGGAAAAATGAAACAAAATTTTAACTGTGATAAGTCATTTTTGGATACTGTGTGCCTTATAAAAGGCTATAAAATAAGTTCTAAAATAAATTTTTAATGTGAACCTGCAGTGAAATATTTTGTTTTTGTTAAAGACTACTTCTTTGCCATATACCACTCCAAGAAAATGAAATGATTTTGAAAATTTTAAGAGTATTCATAAGACTATAAATTTTTGTGAAAGAGGCTTAAGAATGAGAAAAAGTGAATTGTGATAGTCTAATATATTCAAATACAGTATATTTTATTAGATAAGAATTCATGATATTTTTTATTATGTTATTATTCTTTTGGGTTTATTTAACAACTCACTTGGGCCTCTCTGAAAGCATAGCTTCTCAACATGATTTGACTTTGTTTTTTCTGTGCTAACTTGCCACATTTCCTTTCTCTAGACTTGTTTTGTTCTTTCTTTCTTCAATATTACATGTGAATACAGTCCCTGCAGAATAATAATTTCAGTTGTAGTGGACTAAACAGAAAAGTAACAATGAAAGTGGCAATGGTAATGGAGTGTGAAACACAATGTCATAAAAAAAATGAGAAAATTTGTATCTAGCAGGAGTAGATCACCCAGAGGTGACCCAGGAGGTCAGAAAGTCTCCTGGAAAAAACTATGTCATGCTGAAGCCCAGGCCTGAAGAAGAGCATGATGCATGGTTCTGGAAGGAAGTTACCAGAGAATTCCCTAGAGGTTGTAGCGCAAAGCAAAAGGGCAAAACTGGGACATAAGCACAGTCCAGTTCACTTGCCCTGCTAAGTCCTGTTGAGAAGTTTGAACTTCATTTTAGGAGCAAAGGGAAGTCAATAATGGATTTTATGCTGGATAAAAACATGGTTAGTTTTTTGTTGTGAGATGATGACTCTTGCTGTAAAGACCAGGGAAAGTGGAGGTCGACTGGCTAGTAAGTAAGGTAATTGTTCTTGATATGGAAAAGTTGACGTATTCAAGAGCCCCAAAAGGAAAGTCAACTGAATTTAGTGAGTTTGAAGAGAAGAGTGAAGTTTGCTAATAGTTTCTAACCACATATTTTAAGACCAAATGGGATTCTGCTTAACTCTTGAGACCAGGTCCTCTTTTCATGTTAGCCCCTTGTCTAATCCCAATCTGATGATTTTAGTTCTGTCTGTGATGCGTAAGTAAAGAGAAAAGTCCTTAAATCCTTGTGATGTGGTCTTACATCTGATTTCCCTACTTCAATCCAGGAGTCAGGGCAACAGTCCATGTCTGCATTTCAAAATAACTCTACTTGTTGTAGCATAGGATTATTCCATTTTCTTTTACGTGCTAAGAGTTTTAAAGTTACCCATAATTTATGGTTTGTGGGTCTTAATGTACCTGACAGATAAAGTGCACTTTTTTCCCCTGCTTATTTAAGTTTTCCTCCATGCTCTCCAAGCCTGCATGTAGTAACAACCACAGTTTAATGCCATGACAGCAATGAAGAACTTAAAACTATCAGTCATTGTCAAATACTCTATAAATGGGGTTTCAGATCTCTGTGTAACAAAGAGAGAAGAAAAAGGTCAGTGATATATCATGTGGTATAGGATTTTCCCTTAAGCAAGCCTCTGCTAAGACTTGCTCATAGCATGGAAGCTTTTGTTTGGCTGGAGACTTTTAATCCTAAGACTGCTTCTTAGTTTAGCACTATAGATATTGAAGCCTCTGCTCTGTATAGTAGTTGAGAGAAAGAAGAAATCATTGCAAGCGGATTTTGTGGAAAATTAATTTTTTCCATACATGAAGGATTAGAAACTAATATTAGCAAATGTTTAACTTATGAAAAATTAATTAGATGACTTATAAATTATGTATGTGGGAAAGAGAAAATCTGTCAATGGGTGTTTTGAGGATTCAGAAGTGCACTTAAATTGGTAACAAAAGGTATTTTGTGCAGTAGGTCACATTGGGGAGGGCTTTTGCTCTTCCTTTGTGCCTGACAATGGTGAATACAGAATTGTTCCAATGTAATTCCCCAGTAGTGAGAGAATCGGGCATTTACATAGAGCATTTATCATTATGTGTTTGCCTGCTATTTGGAAGCATAGAAAGCAGTAGACCAAGATTTAATGGGAACATCAGAAAAGAAATTAGAAGAACTAAAATATCTGAATATTGAACTCCCGTGCCTAGCAACACAGAAAAATGCTATGGCAAGCCCTTCTCCCAGATCTCCTGAGAAAAAATAAACAAGGTGACAGTGGACATCCAATACCTTCACATAGTATTAAAAAGTAAATAAGGAATAGCTTCTATTTCAAGACAAGTTGAGATTTAAGTTTTAAAATTTTAGAGTGTTAAACATATATTCTTAGACTCATTTTAAAGGAATGTTTAATATATGGTATTTTTGGGTTAATTTTTTCTGTATCAAGGAATATATGTAGTCACAGATCCACAAATACTTGCAAATTAGAACATTGTGTGTTTATAATATTTAATCTCATTTTAAAAGACATTGGGAATATGAATATCAACTAATATATTTAAAAAACTACATAAATCTATTTCTGGAACATTATTTTGAATAAGTAAAAAATATATAGTTTATATTCAAAAGAATTTATTCTAGTTTAAATTTTATAATGGAAAGAAAAATAAGAAGCTATAATTCAGAAAGCAGTTATTTTGAGTTAATGATATTTGAATTTTTGTTTCCAATCTTGGTAAATATGATTGGAACTTTTGCATAAATTAAATCATATTCTGCAATTAGTGTTCCACAGATGATTAAATATGGTATGAAATCAAATTCCTGGTATGATCTGATTTTCTACAGCTGTTTCCTTTCTAGTCCTTTCCTTAACCTTTCTTGAGAAAGGACATACAGCTTTCTTATCTTATAGAAGATAGCTTAATTCACCTTAAAGTGCAGTGTATTAAATAAAATTGATATAAATCGATTATTTTGGTTGGGAATTGTACATACTTCTAAAGGAAAGTATAAATACACATAAAAAATTGTCTCCAATCCAGAAAATACTTTCCTACACATATTTCAGTGAACAGGTAGCCACCTATAATTCAGATGAGTGCAGCGCCTTTCACTTTAGGCAAGACTGACTATGGTTTTTGCTGCAGTATGGACTGTACTGCAGTATGCTTTTCATGATAATATTACTGTTGAGATTTTAATTATGATTTTATGAAAGGAGTAATGCATAAAAGCTGTATTGTCAATTAGAAAGTCCTCTTTTAATTCAAAGATGCCTAAATATTAACTTAAAACTGAATGATTGAAATATGTCCATTATATTCTAGGCATTTGCAATATCAAATCAATCCTATTAGAGACAAAGGGCCAAACTACCATAAAACAGAAGCTTAATTTTGTTCACTTACATTTTCAAATTAATTGCCTTGGATAGGTGACACATCCATCAAGGCAAACTCTAATTTTATATGCACAGTAATGTGCTCTTATAAACTGGTCTAATAAGGTTTTAACTAAGTTTTCTTCTTGACCTCACTGAGCTGAAATATGGCAGGCTATATGTTTTTGCAGTGTCTCCAATTAATTTCTGACCTTGGTGCTGCTTGTGCACAATGAGGCAAGTGAAGGGTGGAGATCAGATTTAATTTTGAATTTCCTGACTGCTGCTGGTTTGTATCTCCACTCTAACAGTACTTAAACATGTTATTTTTGGTCAGAGATTTTCTGTGCTGCACACTGTGCAAGTGCAATTAAGTGCTCTAAGTTTTGTTCTCAGCTGTCCTCTAAGCTCTTGTATGGGAACTTGGAGTCTCAACAGGAAACACCTGTATGGTACTTGTATACCAAGTCTTCCCAGACAATTAATATATATCATTGTTCCTGGGCCTCAAAAGCTTTTCCCCTAATAGAAAAGCTCAGTTGAATGTAAAACTGTACTTTTAATTACCAGTGAAAATACAATCTTTTGGCTTACAAGTGAACCCTGTTAAAAGGGTTCATTATGCTTGACAATATCAAGGGTAAGGCATATCGTTCATGCATGTCATCATTTAATAGTAGGAGTTTTAAAAATCCAATTCACTTGTACTTAATGCTTTCCCTGTGTACAGATTGTGGAGGTACACAAAGAAATCAGATTTGTATAACACTCAGGAGATATTAACAAGAAACATGTTAAAACCCAATTAAATTCTACTTAGAGACAACCAATATGTATTTGAATAGGCTACTTGCTTTGTGAAAAATACATTGAAAAGATGCTGTTATTACCCTCTATGACCTTATCTTTTTAATCAAAGTGATTTATTAAATATTAAAACCCACAAAATCTAGAGATGAAGATTAAATATAATGAAATTACACTTTAAATTTCATAGCTAATCCGGAGAAGTCGGATAAATCTTCAAAGACAAAAAAATAGGAGGTTACTGCAACAAAAATGTTAACTGAAACTGTGAGGCTGAAGTTCTGGTAAATTTTGCAGATTTGCCTCACTAAGAGATTTGGCTTTAGTAGCTTAGTGGTCTCAGAAAACAATGTCTTGGGCTCAAGTAAGTGATACATACTCAGCCTAGCCCTCACAGTTTCAAGTTAAAAATAGACAAAGGATTTAAATAGATCTCACCAAAGAAGATATACAGATAGAAAATAAATTAGGAGGGCTGGGGGTTTAAGCTCAGTGGCACCGCACCTGTTTTGAAAGTGCAAAGTCCTGAGTTTAATCCCCAGTACCAAAAAATAAAAAGTTATGAAAAGATGCCTACCTCTATGTATCATTAGGGCACTGCAAACCAAAACAGCAGTAAGATAATACTATATATACATTTATAATGAAAATCTAAACACTGACAATATCAAATACATAGAGGATATGGAGGAAGAGAAACTCTCAAGGGTACATAGAAATTTAAAAAGAAGAAAAGGGCTAAAGGTGTAGGGGAAGTGGGAAGGGTAGGGGAAGGAAATAAGGGAAAAGAAAAAAACATGAGAAAATGAAAAAAGTGGAAACAAAGTCTTTGTAAATAGAGAAGGGAGGAGGGGGTGAAGGGAAGGCAGGATTACGGGGAAAAATGAGACCCAAGATCTTTCATATAAAGGTACAAGATCCGAATGATAAATGTAACTGTACTGTATACTTAAAAAGTACCAATAAGCTCAATAAAAAATGAGACTGTTACTTTGGAAGACATTTTGGCGATGTCTTATAAAGCTAAAAATCGTCTTACTATATGATCTAGCAATTGTATTTGGAGGTATTTATCTAAAGGAGTTGAATATATGTGTTCATACAAAACCTACATGTGAATGTTTATTGCAACTTTATAATTGCCAAAACATGGGAGGAGGAATTTATCCATTCAGTAGATGACTGGATAAACAAACCATGGTACATCAATACAGTGGGATATTAGGTAATGATGGAAAGAAACCAGCTATCAAGCCATGAAATGTCATGGAGGTGTCTTAAATGCATATTACTTATAGAAGTCAATCTGGAACAGTGTGATTCCAACTAAATGACATCCTGGAAAAATACAAAAACTTTAGAAATAGTAAAACCTGCCAGTGATTGTCACAGGTTGGGATAAGAGGGAAAAATGAAACACAGAGAGCTTTAGGAGTAGTGAAACCACTCCATATAATATTGTAATGTTGGACCATGATATAAATTTATCAAAACCCATACAACTGTCTAATACAAAAAAAGAATCCCAATGTAAGTTACAGACCTTAGTTAATATATCAACATTGATTTGTCAACGGTACTAATGTAGCACTCTAATGTGCAATACTATTAAGGGAAGAATTTAGGGGCCAATGGAGAGAAGGAGAAAGAAATAGCTGTACTTTCTGCTCAAGTTTTCTGTAAGCTTAAAACTTCTCTGAAAAAGATCTATTATTTTTAAAATAATTTACATAAAGAAAGATACCATAAATGAGGCTCAACTAGAACCTCTGACCATGTCAAATAACTGATATATTAGATACTGAATATAAAATTAAAGGGTTTTTGATTTTTAAAATGTAAATTTTAAAATGGTCAAGAAATAAGATTAATAAGGATAAGAGGGAAAAATAACAATACTTGAATATTAGCCAAATAGATATTCAAGCAAAAATGTTACAATTGAACTTTAAAATTTTGTAGACTTAGATTTACACTTTCAACCAAGATGTGTATCAAGAACTATATTTACCCTTATTCTTAAAATAGCTAAAATATAAAATATATGAAAGAATGGTTTCCAAAACCCTAGATACCAGGCACTGAACGACAGTGAGATGAGAAAGGACAGTCAGATGAGAAACAAGTAAGGCGAATCCTATGATTTCCTCAGATTAGTGTCTTGAGAGACTTTCCAAGCTTTTCTGCAGGCAGGGGAAGCCAGAAGTGTCCAGCAGACTTCCTGAATTGAGAAAGAGTGAGTGGATACCCCTGAGGGGAAAGATAGCTAGAGAGAATCTCCAAGCAGAGGGCACCCAGTGAGGCAATTCCAGAGATCTGTAGAAGATCTCTGAGTATGCAGCAGAGAGTCCTGGTCAGTCTATACATGTGGCAAAACTACCAGAAGCTGTTAAATCAACCCCAAATATTAGAAGTAACAGTGCCTGATACTCGTGAGAACTGAAATAGTGTCTGTTCCCACCAGAGAGACTGGGAAGTTTCAAGATTCACAAGACATTAGGTAGAGCAGAGAGGAGCGTCTCTTACTCTTCTCCATGTGGAATAAATAGCTACGTATTGAGCCTTGCCCCAACACGACAGGAGAAATATTTAAAGCAAACCAAAGTGACTGGATGATTTTCGAATGACCCAGCTGGAATAGAACGACATAATATTTATAATAAAAATAGCAATCACTTAGCAAGGTGAAAGTCAAAGTGTTTTGAATACTACAAAAATTTACTAGGCACACAGAAAACAGGAAATTCAATCCAGATAAAGGAATAAATTCATCAGTTAAAACCAATTCAAAGGAGACACTTATGTTATAATAAATATACATGAATTTTAAAATGATTCTTATGACTATTCCATATGCTCAAAAAATAAGTAAAGATGAAAAAAGCAAATTAAACTTTTAGTGATGAAAATTTTAATTTGTTAATTGAAACATATATAGATTCAATAGTATTAAAGATAAATAGTCATTGTAAAACATAATATCAGTAAATGTAAAGACATAGCAATAAACTACCCAAAATGAAACCCAGAGAAGAAAGAATTAATTAAAAGAAGAACAATGTTAGGAGTTGTTGATCAATTTAAAATGAAATAAGATGCATATAATTGGAATTCCCTAACAAGAAAATAAAAATTAGAAAATACAAAACATTGTTGAAATTAAAGGACTAAGAAATTTAAAGATATACCATGTTCATAAATCTGTAATGGAATATATTAAGATGTTAATCATACTTAAACTGAAACCTAGGTTGAACACAATCCATATAAAATTCACAACAGGCTTTTTTTGGGGTAGAAATTGACAGTGGATTCTAAACTGATATAGAAATGCAAAGAGCTTATAATAGCCCACATGAGTTAAAAAAAAAAAAGAACAAAGTTACAGGACTAAGATTACCTGATTTCAGACTTATGAGGCTAAACAATAAGCATAATGTTCTATCAGGATGAAAAGCTGACCAACTGGAACATAACAGAGTTCAGAAATAGTCTGGGAATAATTTTGATAGTTACAGAGATAATTTATTTAAGAAAGAATGAATTTTCAAGTGGTACAATAACACTTGGTGATCTCCACCTGTAAAAATGTAATAAAAAGAAAACTGATTCATACCTTACACCATTTACAACAGTTAACTCATAATGAGTCCCAGACTAAATGTAAAACAAAACTATAAGAAGAAAGCGTAGTTAAAAATCTTTTAGACCCAAATTAATAAAAATATTTTGGCAGTATTGGGAATTGACTCTAGGGGCTCACACATGGTAGGCAAGCACTCTATCACTGTGCTATATCCACTGTCCTTTGCATAGTTCATATTTTTATTGTGAGACAGTATCCTACTAAGTTGCCCAGGCTGGATTTGAACTTGTAATATTATTGTCTAAACCTCCCAGTTAGCTAGAATTTCAGGCACTCACTACCATGGTTGGCTCAAAAATATTTTACTTACAGTACCTAAAGCACAGTGTGAAAAGAAGAAATTGATAAATTGGACTTAATGTTAAAAACTTATAAACATTGAAAGGCAATAGTTAAAAATTGAAAACAACCCAAGTATCTGTTTCAGTTCGAATAGAAAACTAAATGTTATCATGAAATGTCATTCATTACTGCAACATGAATAACCCTAAAAGTAATTATGCCAAAGAGGGAAAGCTAGACATAAAAGGGTGCATACATTATGGTTTATTAACATAAAAAAAATCATTAACACGAGGGTGGCTCTAAGTCATCACAGATTTTATAAAACCGCAATAACAAGAGAAGTAATAATAAAATGTCTAAATTAAAGAGTATGAAATAAGATGAAATCAAAACACTAGAAATAAATAACATTAAGAAATGAGTATAAATTAAGTTGAGCATGGCTGAAAACTTTTCTCCACTATGTTCTGGCCCAGTTTAGATGGGGAGGATACAAAGAGTTGGATTGAACTTAGTGTGGAGGTTTTTTTCTGTTTTAAAAACTTTTATTAGTATATATGAATGATACATCGTGCTTCTTCTTTATGTCACCATTCACTTCCCACCTATCAGCCCTCTTCCTCCAACATTTCTAAGATTGAGAGAGCAAGTATGTGAGAGAGGGTGTGTGATAGGAAGTTATAATCAGAGATTAAGGAATACAGGCTGAAAGAAATGAGAAGATTTAAGGGAAATAAGGATCAGTAACAAAGTGGAAAATCCCAATATAGCAAAAAAATATTGAAATTTGAGTACTAGAGTGAGCAGGGAAGAAATGGTGAGAAGTAAAATGCACATGCGATAAAGAAAGGGCTGTAAGTTTGGGGACTGTCAAGCTTTAGGCTCGCTCTTCAAAGCAGAGAATTCAAGGAACAAAACCAGCTGTGACGTTCAAAAGACAGTTCACGTAGATACTGAAATCACCAAGAATAATGACAATCACGACAGAGTGGCAGTCATCTGCTAAAAGAAACTTCTAACAAGTGGCAGGAAAAGCCTAGGGATTTGTGACAAAGTATAATAACAAACTACGATACCAAGAGCTTCAAAAATAAACCTTTTTAGAAAGTAAGGAAGGGTAGGCATTTGGAAATAGCAGTGATCTGTAAGAAGTACTCCTCACCATCAGGTCCAAAAATGGGAGGATGGGAGGAAGAAAACAAAACAAAACAAAAAACTACACTTGAGTTGATTGCCAGGGAAGAAAGTTCTAGGGGACAGCAAGATTTCCTTCAAGCAAAAGGTAAAGGAAACATTCAGAAAAGAAATTATGTAGAAAATTTCATTGTTGTCAGAATGTGGGCTCTAAGAAATGTTGACATAACTGTTTAGGAAGAATTTTTGTTTATCTGAAGACTATGAATAGATTTTGTTTTGTAAACTGTGGACTAAGGTAGGTGTTTATACTAGATGGTGGTTGACTTCCTGTTGAATAAAGACATTTTCTTTATGGTCAATGCCATCATTTATAACATCAAAGAATTCCCAAAGCAGTACCTATATGAGTAACTCATATGTTTTACATGGCTGATTAAGTTTACGACCCATTTTTAAATCACTAGATAGAGAACAGAAGCATAACTTAGCCATAATGTAATTAATATATTTTAGCTAGGAAAGAAGCATTAACTGTAACTGACAAGAACATTGATTTCCATGGTTTCCTGGTTACACACAGATCTCTCTCCTAGCATTTCTCAATACATGCAATAGGTTATGTTCATTACGAGTTACTGGAAGATACAGTTCCCTTTTCAGTGAATCCCGGTTCCCTTTTGCCTCATTTTGCACAATGCAATGTGGATTGCAGGTGCACAGGAAGTCGAGGGGTGGGGTAGTAATGTTGACTCTTCCAGGTCACCACTTCCTCCAGTTTTCCTGAGATTTACCAAAGACAAAGGGAGCTACCAGTGCCAGGAGCTGGCTCCCACACAGCAATAGCCCACCCCTCAAACAGGTAGGCTGAAGAAGAGAGTTAATTATGTTCCAACAGCATCCCTGGCTGGGTCAACTCTCTCTTGGGCAGGCCATGGAGGCAAAGAGCTTTGGTATTGTCTCTCCATACAACCGTATGCATAGTGGGATCTTTTCCTAGTTTTCAAGATCAAGAAACCTACTACCTTGTCCTGTGTGCGATTAAAATATTCTAAAATATTACCTGCATTATATAAATTGAATACTAGATATTATTCCATGAGTGAAGACTGTATTATTCAGCCTTCTTATAAGTAAAAATCTTAAAAATCCTAGCTGCCATACATCCAAATTTTCAGTATGACTAGATTGAGTCAGCTTATGTTTTCATTTTTACTTAATGAATCACTCCAAATATACATTCTTCTTAAAATTTATAAGTCCCAGTTAAACTTTCATAATGCATCTCTTTTTGAAATGGATTCTCCAATTTCACTATTCTGCAAAGAGGAAAGAAAAATCAAATAAATATTTGGTCTAAATTTTACACTTTCAGATCATCCTTGGAGAACACAAGTTAATGCTTTCTACAGAGTAAAATATCAAGCTTGTTCTTTAAAGACTACATAACTACTAATACAGACAGTAAAAAAACAGAGTACTGTGGCATATTTTTCTGTCATTGAATCAATTTATAATTTATTTTCATGATTTTCATCAAAAACCATACTGATATTCCAGAATTATTTTACCAGTTTTGCCTGAACAAAAGTGTTTAAAACATATCTGTTGGTATGCAAAATATCTATCATTTCCTAAAATAACTATGTATGTTATTGTTTCATCATTTCTATCACCACAGATATCACACTGGTTAAGAAAACTCAAATCATTAAAATTATTCAACCTTCTATCTTAAGTCTTCTTGTGCAATCATGCAGATCACTGTGACTAGCTTTCTTATTCAAATGTATGTAAGCTTATCTAACATGAAGTAATATATAAACACATAATACTGCTAATGTTTTTATTTTTATAAACATAATATTTAGTTTTGGTGGTACAGCTTTCATTTTTTATTTCTATGTGCTATTCTGAGAAAAAATGGTAGATTTAGCAGAGTAATTTCTTTAAATTAAAAGTTTCATTCAGTATTGTCTTACAGTCTTTAGGATACGATATACTACTTTGTTATCAGTAAAGTTACATTTGTATTGCTGGACTTTTCTTTTTTTATACTCAATAAAGAGATTTGTTTATTTCTGAAGCACTGATTATGCACCCAAGCACACCCAAATAGCTGATGACCAGGTCTCCTTCTGATGATTTACTACAGCATGTACTAAATAATTGTATCTGGCTCATGCACTGGTTCCCTACTGACTGGTGAAAAGACAGTGTTATCACAATGGTCTATCAGAGTCACATAAGGGACCCAACCATTCCAGCCCACCTGCTACCATTGTCTGCCTCTGACCCTCCCTGCAGCCCACTCTCCTTAGCCACATTCACTGCCTTGCTCTCCTCAAATATGCTCAGTACTCAGGGCTTTTGCAGTCATTGTCCTTATAATCTGCGATTCTGTTTCTTCAGATATCTAGGACTGCCTCCTTCGCTCCCTTCTAAACTTTGTTTAAATTATCCTTTGATCAGAAAGGCCTGTTAAGCCACTCTCTATACTGCATTTATCAAAGCTCTTTCCTTCTCACCCTGTTTCGTTTTCATTTTTGTTTTTTGTTTTTCATTTCATGGATCTCCATCAGATGTATTGCACATGTATTTGTAGTATTGGTCCATCTTATAGCATAAAGATACAATCTCCATTAAGTCCGTGTTTATAATATAATAGTCACTGACTTTCAATGGAAAAAATTACACTAATTCATAAACTGCAGAAAATCATTTTCTTTCTAAATATACTGCTCCTCCAAATTTCTTTTAAGTGATTGACTGTTCTTTTCAATTGCTGTATCCTGGCAACATGGAAGGGATATTTAGCATTGTAAATAATCTATGAGGGTATAATTGCAAATAGTCAACGTTAACTCAGTGAGGCCGGAACTGTTTTGCTTAGTTATTAATATACCATTTGCCTTTTTGAAAGCAAACTGATGCCTTTTTGAAAAATTAAAAGTAGGTCAAGTCTATATTTTCTACATAAATCATAAATATATTTTAGGTGGTTGAGAAACTTCTCATAATGTCAGTGCATATTTTGTTCAAAATAGTTGAAGTATTGAGTATGTTTTTATGAAACTTAGTGAAAGAATCTAAAGAACCAAATTACCCAATTAGTGGAATAGGACTGAGAGAAAGATTTGATTAAAGTTTTATTCATGAGTACATAGGTCATCTCATAGCAGTGGCAAAGGTAGAAGGGAGGAAACTCAAGAATGTGAGCACCTTTCATGTCCTGAGGCATCCAGCAAAACTCTTTTCCAAATTACAGGACTAAGTCTAAAGTCCAAGGGTAGGAAAACATTTTCCTTTTCAGTCCAACTTCAAAATTTCTTGTACATGGGTTTAGAGGGGAATGCGAGAGCCACACTAACTCCACCGCAGTCAACAAAAAACACTGCAATCATAGGTATAGCTTGATGATTGAAATGAAATCATGATGAAACCAAGAATTAATCTAATTTATGCTCAAAAAGAAGGTTATTTCTGGTCCAATTCAGAAGTTGTTGAATATCGTAGCCATATTTTAAAGTATTCCTCCCATCAAAAGTGTCCTTGTTTCGTTCCTTTTTCAGAAGTCCTTTTGAAACACATGTCAAAATTTAATCTTTTCTCCTTTGACACTAACCATTCATCTCTAAGCCATGCATTTGAATTGATGAAGAAAGCAACTATTAAATCAATATCTATAAGTGGATGTACAAAACAGGTATTCCATTATTAGAAGCAAATATCTTAGATTTTTGTCTCTGAGATATTTATATTGATAATTGCCATTTGTTTCTTGGTATTTGCCACTTGTATTGCTTTCTTTCTTTTTATTCCAACTTCATTTGAGAAGTGCATTCATTCTTTTTTTAACAGTCCCACCTGGTAAACCTGTCTTCTTGTTGTTGTGTGATTTTTGCTTTGGAAACAAGATCTTGCGCTGTGGTACAGGCTCACCTGGGACTTACTAAATATCCCAGGGTGGCTTCTGACTTGCAAACTTTATGTCTCAGCTTCCCAAATGCTGGGGCTACAGGTGTGGTTCACCACCATCAGAAATAATCTGCCTTCAATCAGAAAATATAATCTACTATTTTTATTATGTTTAATAAATCCATTCATTTACTTGGAGTCTTATCTACCTTATAGTTTTTTTTTTTCATTTTCTCTTTCTCTTGTTTTTGTTTTGTCTAGTAGACTTACTTGGTTTTTCCACTCTTCTTTCTTGAATTTCATTGGATTAATAGTATTTTTCTTCTTTATTTACTAGTTTGGAATATACATTTCATTTCTATTCTTATTTTTACGTATACATTTTACTATCAATTTTTTCTAATTAAAAAGTTATTCTATATCCCTGCATATTTTTAAATAAAATAAGGCAGTATATTGAAACTGGCTTTTGATCCCCACCTTTATTGCAATTTGATTGGTGTACCTTCAAATGTAGTTAGTTTCTATTGTTTCATAGGATTTTCTCACTTTCTTTTTGATCCTGCATTTCCACCATTGTGTATCCAAATGACTTTGTTTTTATTTAACTGACTTGCTTCTTGGTGTTTCTATTTTAGTGCTTGCAAAACTTTTTTATCACTCATGCTCTCATTTTCTGCCATTCCCTCTATTTTCTTTTCCGGAGTGCCAGTTATTATGTGGTGAGCTTTCACAAACTGTTTCCCATCTGTAGTAATTGTTTTGCTTTTTTAGCTTTTTAATATGTATTCCTCTGCAACTTTATGGCAGAATGACTCAGTACTTTTTCCTAGTTCACTGTCTCTATTCTTGGAACCAATTTAGATTTTCTCATTTTGTATTTTAGTTCAGTTATTTTATTATCATATTTTGACTTCACTATTTTTCCTTTTTTCCTGTTTTCTCTGTTAGCATTTTGTATTTTCTTTTTTTCCAGCAGTCTTTTGCCTTCTTCTATCTCCTTGAGGATCCTTAACATGTATTACTTAAAATTGATTGTCATATTGTTCTGTTATATTCTCTAATTATCTAGATTAAATTCATCTCATGGCACTTGTTCCTAAACTGGAATTCCTCATGCACTTTGGAATACTAGATTCCAGATTCATCTTGACCAGAAGTCTTTCATGTTCTATATTTAAATATTGCAAATCTAGGTCCCACATTAGTGAATGGTGTGGGTGAGATCTCCACCCTCATATCTAGGTTTTATCTACGCTCCTAGGTCCTTCCACTGATACAGTTTTATAAAAGCTCTAACCATCAATTTCCATAAATGGTGAGCTGTCCAGAGCATCCACTACTGGAAGGTGGAATCCCACTGTAGGAACTCATCTTAGGCTGTGAGTTCTGGTTTAGAGCCTCCTCCTAGGGGCACTTTGAGAGGAAATATTGCTAGCAGCCTCATCTTATTTTTGCTTCTGGAACCAGCAAGCCCCATTTACTGCTTTATATTTCTTTTTCACCTCGGATCCAACATGTGTATATTTGAGAATGGTTTAACTATTTAATTTCTTCCATTTTTTTTCATTTAAAAGTCCAATGTAATATATGCATGGACTAAACATTGTTCATTTTTTATAAAAGGAAAATGGCAGATATATTTTATGAAACTCATGTGTATTTTACATGTCAGAGTTGCTAGTTTTAATGTCCATGTCAATATTATTTAGACAAATGCCTCAGAGGCCTTTGATACAATTCCTCTATAATAAAAATAGGATAGCTGATTTGATTTTTAAAATATATAGTTTATTGTATGAGCCTTTTTTTAATCCTAGTATTTCTTGAGTTTAATGACACCTTATTTAATTTTATTTGTTGGAAAAAATGGCCTCACTGTCTCCTAAAGATCAGATATTCTTAGCATAATATCCAGGAAACAGGACCAAAATATGTTTTGAATATACTTTAAAAACTTGTTATAAAAGTTTTCTTTCCTTCAAATGTTCACGTGACTGATATCTTATCAATGTGTTTTGTATTTTACAAATGAACTTGTCAGAAAGGGATTATAGATGCCCAGGAACCAAAGATAACTTAACCTTGGGATCTATTTCCCATGTCTCAACCTAGGATAAGGTGCAGAGCTTTATTAGGAAGAAAAAAGTTTTCATTATTGTCAGAAAATAATTATCACAATAAGTTCCATAATAACTGAGATTTTACATGCTGTAAAGTTTACTGTATTTGTATGCTTGGAGGAATGCAATTGCAATAAGTACAGTGTGGTAGGTTGATTTTAACTCATAATGTGAGAATAACATGTTTGAGGACATGCTTGAAAGGGAAATCTAAGGAGTACTGGCTTGACTCACCTCCTAAAGGGAACTGAAAGGTAAAATGGTTGACAAATTCTTATTGCACTAGGCAGGAGCAGACATTTCCATATATACTATTTTAAAACATCATTTGTTTTCCTGAAGTTTACAGTTAACATTTTCAATAGCATGTGAGCCAACTTTTCTTAAAGCAAAATTTAAAGGTATTAAACAGTTGGTATTTTTATTTTTTTTATTTTTTGGTACCGGGGATTGAACTCAGGACCTTGCACTTGTGAGTCAGGCAGCAGAGCCACTGAGCTAAATCCCCAGCAAACAGGTGTTATTATTGTACAGATTTTTACCAAAAAGTCCATAAGAAAAAGTAATTCTCAGGGAGAATAGAAGAGACATCCATGAAGAGTTCATAGATGCTAGACATTCATAAGTAATTTCAAAAATAAATGTATGTCTTAGTCTGTCTTCTTTGTAATACCAAAATGCTCTAGATCAGGTAACTAAAAAAGAATAGAAGTTAATCTGGCTTGAGACTTGGAGATTTGGGAGGTCTGCAAGCATTGCATTTCTCTTTCTTTGTAAGTGGAGTAAATAAGTCACACATGTGTAAATACTAAATAGTCTCTCTGGTGTGAATAAACTGTAATAGTACATAAGCTCCTAATGAGATAACTGACGTTGTGAAATGGGAAGAAAAGGGCTAAAGGTATAGGGAAAGTGGGAAGGGTAGGTGAAAGGTAATAAGGGAAAAGAAAAAAAATATGAGAAAATGAAAATATGGAAATAAAGTGTTTGTAAATGGGGAAGGGAGGAGAGGATGAAGGGAGGGCGGGGACAAGGGGAAAAAATGAGAACCAAGACCTGTCATGTAAAGGTACAAGATCCCAGTAATGAATGTAACTGTACTGTATACCTAGACTGTACCAATAACTTTGCTCAGTATATAGTCAGGGCTTCCTTGCTGCATCATAACCTGGTAAGGGAAATCCCAGAAAGAGACAGAAGAAGCATATGTCCCCTCAGATCTTTCTCCCTGTCCATATAAAGCCATCAGTTCCATTGTGGGGCCCTGATATGGCTGATCTTATCTAGTCCTCCCAAATGCCCCCCTCCAAGTACTATCACGTATGAGTTGGAGGTTATGTTTCCAATAGGAAATTTGGGGGACACATTCAAACTGTAATGATATGAAATAACAATTACAATTTAGGCCCAGTTAAAAAGTTGATGAGAGAGGGCAGAGGAAGGGGGGAAAAGTAAGAACCAAGATACATTATACAAAGGTACAGGATCCCAATGATGAATGTAACTATATTGCATTAAGTAAGTTGTACCATATACTTAATGGAAAAAAAGTTGATGAGCTTATTTTAATAGCCAATAATGTTAGGTAGGTCAAGACCCACTATTAAAATATTTTAATGGGGAGGATAGGAGGGGGTGAAGGGAGGGCAGAGATGGGAAAAAATGAGAACCAAGACCTGTCATGTAAAGGTACAAGATCCCAATGATGAATGCAACTGTAATGTATACCTAAAATGTACCAATAAACTCAATGAGAGAAAAAATATTTTAAATAAGTATCTTTCACTATCTATTACTTGCTACACTTTATTTCCTCTCTTCTTTCTGAGAGCCTGCTATTACCAAGGTACTCTATGTGAGGAAATATAGCATCACAGCCAAAACTCAGGCTGTGGATCAGACCATTGCTTATATGATCTTAACAAGTCACTTAGTTGCTGCATATCTTATCTATAAAATGAAGATTAACAGTCCTTATTAATACTCAAAGTTTTAATATATTTTAAAATACACTTAAGGTACTCATATGTATAAACTTTAAATAAATAAAGACAATTGGATTTTAATTTCATACATGGTGTTTTAGATTTCATGAATGTTTTCATACATACTGTTATTTATGATATTTCTGTGAAATGTATATTGTTGATTTCACATTGCAAATATTTGATCTGAACAAAAAAGATTGATGAAGGTCACTGAGACAATAAAGCTAAATTTGAAAAAAGAGTGAAAGTCTCATGGTTGCTACTCCAGGAGACAACTAAGCTTCACTATCCCTTGTCAATTGGATAAAAAACAATGCACAGGTAGGAGGCAGGTTGGCAGAAGGAGGTCGCCAACTTGTTGTTTTGTTTTATTTCTCATTGTAGATTCTCCTCAGCTTACCATGGGGCTACATCCTGATAAATCCACTGTCAATTGAAAATATATTAAATAAATATGATATTATACTAAATAAACAAATATCATCTGTGACACCTTTGCCTAGCAAACATCATAGCTCAGCCCCACAGCACACTGTAGAACATAAGTGGCTGACTGGTGCTGAAACTCATTGCCTTTGTCTAGCGATGTATTGTTTATCACCAGCCTGGGAAAAGAATCAAAATTCCAAGTATAGTTTCTGGTGAATGTGCATGTTTGTGTACCTTCATGGAGTGAAAAAAAAAATCGAAAGCCAAATCACTGCATACTGAGCACAGTGTCAGTCAACAGCTAAGGAAGAGACTCAAGTCCCGCACCTATGCTGAGAGGATCCCGGAGAACTCCCACAGGGCACCTGGGCCGTGGCTGTGGGGCAGGTGGAGTCACAGACTGTGATACCACTGAGGCAAGCAAAGGACTGACTGTTGACAATTAAATCCTCTAACACTTTATCTTGTTGGGTTCTCAGAAACAAATCAAGGACAGCACAAACCTAATGTAAACTGACCTTTGCAGAGTTGCCCTGTTACAATTAGCAGATGGGCAACCATAATGCAGGCCAGTGCAGCAAAAATCTATTTACATAATGAAACGTGTCACTGGCATGTCTACGTACTCTGGAAACTACTTCTTCACTTTCCTGTTCTCCTCTTAAACTGGCATGACTCAGGAAAGGGACGCTTTACCACAGTCATGATTTCCAGCATTGCGTTCCTGAACCTGGCTGTCCTGAACACAAAACAGGAATAAAGGGACATTTCAAGATGTCAGCAAATGAAATAGAAATATAGTTAATGCTATAAGCTTTCCTGTAAAATCATTAAGATAACTAAAGTGTCTTTGCTTTGATGTAGAATCATGAAGCATTGACAGCGTGACTCAAAAGAATGTCACTTTATTATTTAATAAATATAGCATCTGAGAGAGCAAATGTATAAAAAAATCGAGTGAGAAAAGGAATTAATGTGTGCTTTTTATGGCAAGGAATGTAAACATTATGTATTATATTGACTCATAAAAAAGACTGCGTGTCATACAATTTCAGGAACATGACAGTCCAGGCTGTAAAGCCACGGTGACAAGGGGTAGATTACTGGTTGCTCGGTGTGAAGCCTGTGTATCCCTGTGTTTCCATGGGGTTATTGTTCAGTGACATGGCGTGTCTGTGGATGCTGCAGAACTGATGGCGGTAATGGTCACACACTCTGATTATGCTGCAACCATGCGGTTGTATGGCTTAAATGGGTGGATTTATGACATCAAACTCTATCTCAATAAAGCTGTTAAAAGTAAGAAAGAAAATGCAAAAATAAATGAGTTATATAGAAGAGGAAGTCAAAAAGAGAAAGACATACAACATATTCAGAATCTTTTTCCAGCAGAGAGATAAACAGAGATTAAAAAGGTCATTTATTTTCAGAAGGAAACAGTAAAGAGTAGGAGGTCCAGGGAACCACAAAGGAGGAAACACTGAGAAAATAAATGCGTAGCATGCGGTAGAGACTTATCAAGGCCTGGAAATCACTGTTTTCAAAGTGACTTGGAATTAGAAGAAAGGATGTTAAATTTTGCTTGGCCACCCAAGTCTTCTGTTCCATATACCAAAGTATACTTCATTGAAAAGATGGAAGACATTTTTAAGAGGTATTTTTCAGGATCTCTTTGCAATACAGATTTAAGGAAAATCCCTATCTCTTTGTAAGCAACCTTTGTAGTAGTTGAAAGTTTATGAGCATATATATATATAT
>NW_022900918.1:14951090-14962298 GCF_012274545.1 Fukomys damarensis
ATGGATTGATGGGTAAGTCCTTAACATTGCAGTTTGTATTACATGCACTCAATAATAATATTCATCATCTTATTTGAGAGGGTATGCCTTAGAAAATCCAGAAAAACCAGGTTCTCATTTATAATTATAAATAAAAATTATTTGAATATAAAGAGTTTCTAAAATATAAAAGTAAAAACCAATAGCCCTATAGGAATTAGGATTGAGCTAGAAATATCTATGATTCTAAAATAATTTGAAGTTATAGTGATGCTTAAAATGAAAGAATTTCCTCTAATTTTTAAATGAGATACAGAATATGAAAAATGTTAACAGAAAAAGAAGTGATGTTTTAAGAAGTTGTGAATCATGTGAAAAGGCACTCTATCTCACAATAAAAAATTTGCAGGTTAAGGCTGACATTCCATTTCCCACTTATTACTTTGAAAGTTTCCCCCATTTGAAAAGTATCAGGTTCAAGAAATTATGAATAAACATGTAATATCATTTATAACTCATAAGAATGTAAAGGGAAGAAAAGTTCTAAAGGAGTAGGGGAAGTGGGAGGGGTAGGGGAAAGGTAAGAAAGGAAAAAATATGAGAAATGGAAAAACATGGAAACAAAGACTTTGTAAAGAGGTAGGGTGCAGGGCGTAAAGAAAGGGCAGGGGAATGGGGAAAAATAAGAACCAAGATATGTTATGTAAAGGTTCAAGATCCCAATGATTAACGTAACTGTACTATATACCTAAGTTGTACCAATAAACTCTTTAGAAAAATTTCAAAAAATAAACAAAAATAAATTAATCCTCATATTCCACCCCAAAAAAGCAAAATATAAAAGCCAAAGGAAGGGATATTAGCAATAACTAGCATCATCATACATAAATACATCTTCTGACCAAGTGAGATAAATTCTAGGAATCAATCAAAACAATATATAAAAATACTTGCATTCAAAAATATTTGATTCAGCACCATTTCAAAAGCAAAACACTACAAGGAAAACCTATATTTAGAACACAAGTAGAAGAAAATATGGTGGACCCCAAATAAGGAAGTACCATGCAGCTATGAAAAGAAATGAAAAATGATACTATGTACTACAATGATGGAGTACTGCCGGAATATAAAATGTCCCAGATGCACACATGTGCACACACACACACACACACACTCCAGCTTTAGAATTTGACCAGAAGAAGCAAAAGTGCAGACAGATACAGAAGAAAAGTTCATAGAATCTAAAATAGTTGATATAGTAGATGCATAATTAAGAATTAGGAGTATTAGATTAGCAAATAGGGCAGGAATGACAAAAAACACTGAAGCACAAAGTTAAGTAGAGTCATAATATCTAGCTGGCTATTTAATTCTATGACATTTAGAGTTAATAGATATATTAATATGAGTACTAATTATTTAATGAAATATGATATAACTAAAACAGGACAACAAGATGTAATGATGAAGGGTAAGTCCTTAATATATGATGTCTGAAACTAATCAGGCCATAAAACTAATCAAGAAACATGTACCATGAAAACATGGAAGCAGTTATAAAGTTTTTGCCTCCATTAAATTGGACTGAGTTATATAAGAACATCAACACCGTTTAAATTTATTTTAAAAATCATGTGAAAGTATTGCATAGATTTAGCAAATAGAAATAAAACTTTAAAGATGTTAAAAAACAAAAGCTCAAAATTGAAATATGCTGGCGTACATAGGGTCTGGACCATGAGGGAGACCCCAGTCTCTGTGTCAGTGGGGCAGACCTCAGGTGGTGTTTACACTGTTGTTCTGAAACCACTGTGGTTTTGGAATTCTCTTCAAAATTACGACCTCTTGTTGATAGCTTCTAAACTTCTCAAATTTAGTAGCTAAATTGCAATAGCACAGTATTTCAGAAATTTGAAAGTGGTAAATAAGAAAGTACTTTTGTAGCTGTATTTCAATTTAAGTAATTTTGAGTAAAACACAGCAAAGACGTTGGTAGTTTTGCATCTAAGTGTATTCTAGTTATCAATCATGACTGTGCAATCTAATCTGTTACTTCATTTATCTAGTCAATTTTGGCCAAACATTCAGAGCCACAAGGATAAACACTCTTTCTAATACAAAAGGGTGGGTATTCTTCCTCTTCTCTAAGAGAAAGTAAAGAGAATTGCCGTGGCACCAAAAGAATAATCTCTGTCACAGACATCTCATCAATATGCCAGTTTGAGTCAGCTGTAAGGCAAAGACACTGACTAGTGTGTTCCTTTGGTCTGGGTGTCATATCTTGGCATTGCCATAGCCCTGTTGGAGCTCAGAACATGGTACCCCAATATGCCACTCTGGCATGCTCAGTATTTTGAACTGAAGGAAATAACCTTCAGGAACAAGTTCTTCCTGGGATTCTTCTGCCCTCCTCTCTCCTTCCCACAGCTTTCCCTCAAAGCAGATCATAAAAATTAAGCATCCTATCATTGAAAGAAAGCCAAAAAATCTACAACTGTTGTTCTGTAAATTTCCCCTACTCTTCTGGAGACGCTTAAATGGCAAGTTGCTGCCTCAGGGAGGGAATGCTTCAAAAAGAGAAAGAAAGATCTACTATCTAGAATATATAAAGAACTAAAAAAAACAGCCCCCCCCAAATATAAAGACACAATTCAAAAATGGACATCCGAAATGAACAGACATTTCTCAGACAAACAAGTAAAAGTAGCAAATAAACATATCGAAAAAATGTTCAACATCGCTGGTCATTGGAGAGATGCAAATGCAAACAACACTGAGATTCCACCTCACCCCACAAAGAATGGCTGCTATCAAGAAATCAACCAATAACAAATACTGGTGGGCTGTGGGGAGAAAGGAACCCTTCTCCATTGTTGGTGGGAGTGCAGACTGGTGAAACCACTATGGAAATCAATATGGAGATACCTCAAAGAGCTGGGACTAGAGGTTCCATTTGACCCAGCCATCCCTCTGCTGGGTATCTTTCCAAAAGAATTAAAAGAATCATACCACAGTGATATATGCTCACTCAAGTTTTTAGCGGCACAGTTTGTAATAGCTAAAGCTTGGAAACAGCCTAATTGCCCATCAACTGGAGGAGACTGGATAAAGATTGTGTGTGTGTGTGTGTGTGTGTGTGTGTGTGTGTGTGTGTGTGTGTTTTATAAAATGGAACACTAATCAGCCACAAAGAACGAAAGACTAGAAACATTTAAAGCTGAATGGATGCAAATTTAGGCCATACTCTCAAGTGAAATTAATAAGAAATGTGTAAATACTGAATATTTTCTCTGGTATGAAAAAGTAAACATGTAAATAAGAATCAAAATGTATAACTGATACAGTGTAATCAGAAGAAAAGGTCTAAAAGAGTAGGGGAAGTATGAGGGGTAGGGGAAAGGTAAGAAGGCAAAAGAAAAAATATGAGAAAAGGAAAAACATGGAAACAATATCTTTGTAAATAGGGGTAGGGTGGAGGGGGTGCAGCAAGGGCTGGGGAATGGGGAAAAAAATAAAACCAAGATAAGTTATGTAAAGGTTCAAGATCCCCATGAGGAATGTAACTGTATTGTATACCTAAAATGTACCAATAATAAAAATAAAATATGCATTTATCTATTAGAAAAAAAAAAAGAGAGAAAGAGAGGCTCTTGAACAAACAGGTCTTGCTGACCTCCCTCAGTGTCCTACTATTACTTTTCAGGTCACACTACTTTTTCCGCTCAGTCTACCCAGTTGTCTGAGAAAATTAATATTAAAATGCAGGTTTCCCTAGGTCTTTTGCTCTTCATTTCTGATGGCACTGTGTCCTGTAAAATTGTGTTAAACTTGTTACAGTTTTCTATTGCTAATCTGTGTTTTGTTAGTTGAGCTTCAGTCTGGACCTTTGTGGTGGATGGGAGGATGGTATTTCCTTTTGATTTTTACAGCCACAAAGCACCATACCTGATAGACGTTGAGTCAATGCTGTTGGATGATTAAATGAATATCATTTCAATGACTGCCACTGATTTGATTGTACAAAAATTAGTTTTCCTTCTAATTATTCCATGCATACTGCACTGAAAGTCACAGAATATCATCTTTGCAGAGGAACACCTTTCCACAGTGAAGCCTAAATAAATAACAAGGATCGATTGCGAAGCCCTCTAATACAAGTTAGAATGAATTTCAACAGCCTATTTTGCCTGAGCCATACAAACGTCAAAGCCAGATAAGAGGTTCAACAAGAATTAAAAAGAAAAAAAAAACATTTTGGTTAATACCCTCAAAAATTATAATAAAGATCTAGCATTACCTGAAAACCATCAACTTTTTCAATAACCCTGTTTCCCCAAAACAAGTTCTAGTGTGATTTTGTTTTCTGAGAAGGATTTAGTTTGGGGGAAGGAAGTAGAACAACATGGAGGTAAAGTGGTTTTCCTAATTAGATGTACTTACCTGAAGTCTTTCACTTTTCTTTCTAGTCTGGGGCTCCTGGCCATAAGATCACTGTGAGCTCTGTGACAAGATGCACAGGGCTACAGAATTCCTCATACTGCAAACTTGGAAAGGCTTTACACACTTCCAGTGCATTCCCCAGAGGCTGCAGTGTTTATTTCAGCCAGCAACAAATGTGACAAATGATGTGCCACTCCGGAATCATCGTCACTACTCTTTGGAAGTGCTGGCCCAGCAGCAGCTCCAAACCCAATTCCCACAGGTCCCTTGCCAAATTATTTGAAGAAACCCAGGCACGTTTACAATTTTTGTTTTGGCTGAAAATGATCTCTTTCTCTTGATAGTCTAAATAAACCAAAGCTTTCTAGAGTGAACTGTCACTTCCTATACCTAATAATTTCTTCTAAGTATTTTTAAAAACTAACCTTATTGAGAATAAATTAAAAGCTATCTTTATTATAATTTACACACTACACAATTTGTGCATGGCTTTTAGAATATTCATGGAGTTGTGAAAACATTACCACAATCAATTTTAAAACATTTACAACTATCCCCCAAAGAAGCCCTGTACTCTTCAGCCAATGGTTTCTAATTATCCTATCTCCCTTAATCCTAAGTAACCATTTATGTTTTCCCTTCCTCCCTGACTTGGGATTGGTTGCCTGTTCACGATCTGCTTAGTGACATGAGAGACTGTTTTACTAAAATCTATCTGGGCCCTTCCTGATACTTGCCTTGAATATTCTGCGAACTGCTTCTGCAGCTCAGCCATGAAAGCAGAGTTCCCTGAAACTGACTCCAGAGGGGACCCCGATAGATGGGACATCTGGGGGAACACTCCTCTACATTATGCGGCCTCCAATGGCCATGCCCACTGTGTCTCCTTCCTGATCACTTTCGGTGCCATCTTTGCCCTGGATAATAACTTACAGTCTCCACTGGATGCTACTGCCAGCAGGGAGCAGGGTGAATATGTTGCCCTCCTGGATAAGGCTGCCACCACCCAGAACGTCGTAAATCCCCAAAAGATCACCAGGCTGAAGGAGCAGGCTCAGAAGAATGCCAGGAGGCAAATCAAAGAATGTGAAAAGCTCCAGGAAAAACATCAAAATAAGATGGCCGTGTCTACAGCAAGGAGGAATCTGAGGCTTTTCCTTCTTTCAAGAGCAAGTCCTCCAGGTCTTCCTTCTCACGTGCTCCTGCTTCCAGTACATTTGGACCACTCTCTAAGGGTATTAAAGACACCTTCAGGTTGAAGTTCAAGAAAAGCAAAGATACAGCAGAGGAGATGGGGAAGGAAGGCAGAAGTGGGCAGAGGAATGTGATGGAAGTGTTCAGACAGGAGGAAGAAGACTCGTTAGCGGGGAACTTCACAAAGAAGTTTACATTCTCACCAGACGAGGACCAAGATACGCAACGTGAATCCGTTCTCAACCGTCCAGGTCTTGGAAATACTGTTTTTATGAGAAACCGAGTGTTGAGCTCCGAAGACCTCTCAAACAGCAAGAGCGGGTCAGGATTTCAAATGCCCAGGGAATTGCTCCAAAGACAAGGAACAGCAGAGGCTGATGAAGCTGAGGCTGATGTAGAAGGGGAAGAAAACGGCCTTGTAGGTGGTCTACCTTGGGTTGAGGATGAAATCGAGTGGGAGGAAGAGGAGGCTGATGCAGCTCTCCTGGGAGTGTTCTTGCAGTCCCTGCACCTGGGAGAATTCCTTCCCCTTCTCGTGAGAGAGCAGATTGATCTGGAAGCTCTGTTGTTTTGCTCTGATGAGGACCTTCAGAACATACACATGCAGCTGGGTCCCAGGAAGAAAGTCCTCAACGCCATAAACAGAAGGAAGCAGGCGCTGCCACAGCCTGGGCACCTGGTGGACACCAGCCTCTGAAGGGCTGTGCTGGGTCACCAGGATGAGCCTGCAGCCCCAAGAGATGCTGTGGCAAGGGGAGGCCCTGCAGGCCTTGCCCTTTACCTGCCCAATTCCACACCAGTGGGAGCCCATTCTAGGGTTTTGGAGAAGCTCATCAGCAAATGAGGCCCAGACTACTCTGAGAAACACCTAGACCTATCCAAATAAACTATCAGTGAGAAACTCCATGTACTGTGGAATAAGACTATGACATTTCTTTTCAATTTTCATCTTTCTATTTTTGAATAAAGAAAGGGTTAAATGGATGATAGAAAAGGGAAAGAAATTTTCTTTACTTTTGTCTGGGTGTAGAATGATAATTTCTCATCACCCTAGCCTAGTTTTTAATCCACATAGCCCAGGAATTCTAAGTCTGGTTCTGTCCTTAGCTCTATAACTTAGCTTGTCATTGGACATCGAAGTCCTTCATTGGCCTGAAGCTTGATGACCAACTTAAATGCATCTAACCCTTAAACAGATGCCTACATGTTTAAAGGGAGGGTGAAGAAAGAAAGGAGAGTGTATATTTGGTAGATTGAATTGTGTCCCTCTTAAAATTCATATTTTGGGGCTTTACCACCTGAACTGTTTTTGGAAATAGGTGATTAAAGGTTAACTGGTGTCCTAAGGTTGGAATCCTACTCCTACATGACTGCTGTCCTTATAAGAAAAGAAAAATATACAAAAGATGTGATCACACAGAGAAAAGATCGTATAAGGACACAGTAAGTGGGTTCTGTCTACAAGCCAAGGAAAGATCTCAGGAGAAATCAAATGTGTCACCATCTTGATTTGGGGCTTTCAGCTGCCAGAGGTGTGAACAAATAAATTTCTGTTGTGTAAATCATTCTGTCTGTGTTTTGCTATGGCAGCCTGAGCAGCCTAATACAATGCATAAGTAAGAGGGTGGTAAAAGAGAAAGAAGGATACAGAAAAAAGATTTATGTACTAATGTCTTTTCTAAGTGCCCCCTGAAATTAAAAAGAGAAAAAAATTAATTTGTATTGAAGATTTGCTTGTAAAACGAAATTTTACATCTTTGTAAATTTTACATATGTCTCTTGTTTATTATTGTTTATTACTATTGCCACATGTCCTAATGTGGGCAGGTTCCATGATATACTTTGGCAAAATTGCTATTGACATTTTTTGAAAGGTGACCCCAAATTCAAATTGAAGCCCTATGTAATAGCTAAGTTTGATTGGATTTTTATAGCCAGAAGTACACCACGTGGAACCTACCATTGTGTGTGTAGTGTAGCAACAGCTGATTATTTTCAGCAAGGATTCTAATTCCTATCTGTTTATGTTACATTGAGAGGTATCATGAAGGATATAAACTTCAGGATGATACAGGTACTTGAGTCCGATGAACAGTCACCTCATTCTTTGATGAATGTGCTTAGGAAGCTTGTTGGTCATTAAATAAGTATATTGCACTGGGGGATAATTATGTTTACAAATACTGTTTTGTTCAAGAATAAACTGAAATTGTACTTGTCTTCAATTAAAAAAAAATCTATCTGTGCTATGGAGTGAAACCCTTCATGTTTCTCCTAAAAGAGCATAGCCTAGGGCATGCATACAAATATCTGGGATGATAGTGGTCTAAGCAAGATCCTGGTTGGTGTCTCCTATGCTGACTTCTGTCTCCTTTGGTATCGTATTCATCTCTCAGGCTCCATTCATTACCGCATGATAGCTCTATTGTCCCTCAGTGTCTGGGAGGCACTGGTTCCAGGAACCTCAAAAGCAACATCTGTGGATGCTCAAGTCCTTTATATAAAATGACATAGTGTTTTCAAATACCTTGCACATATACTTCTGTATACTTAAATTATCTTTATTCATAGTGCCTAATATTATGTAAATGCAGTGTACATAGTTGTTATTCTATATTGTTTGGGGAATAAGGAGAAGGGGAAAAATTGGTAGTGTTTCAGTAGACACAATTTTTTTCCAAATGTTTTTGATCCAAGATTAGTTGACCTTGTGAATATGGGATCCAGAGATAAAAAGAGCAATCTGTAGTCTGATCAGACAGGGATAGTTCCTGCAGACAGTCTTTGAAATTTGCTTGATACCAGGTGGTTATTTCCTAGCCATCTTTTCCTATGGTTCCTTGGTGAGCTAGCTGACCTATGGATAAGCCATTTGCTGTTTTTTGTTTTTTGTTTTTTTTTTGTACCAGGGATAAAACTCGGGTTCCTGCTCTTGCAAGGCAGGCCACCAAACTGCCGAGCTAAATCCCCGGCCCCTAAGCCATTTGCTCTTTATGCTGTTATTTTCGCAAATGCACTTGAGCTTTAACTTTACCACACTGTTTCAAACAATGTCAGTTCCTTTGGACATAGTCTCAGAGTTCTCTGTACTTATGGATATCTTCTCTGTTTGGGCAAAATCTCTCCATCTTACTCCAGGCACTGGCCGGAAGAGTTAGCCTCTGGTCCTCTGGTTTTGTGGTTTGACTGTTCTGGTGTGGCATTGCTGCTTTACGCTTGAACTGAGTAAGAGAAGGGCAATCAGAACCTTGATGTTCTTACCCACCATGCACAGAATAGGCTCTCCTTCCTGAGAGTGAGCTGGGTGGAGGAATGTAGCCCTCCACCTTCTAGCAACATTTACTTGGAATTTAGCCTCTTTAACATGCTGCGGCCTGTCCCTAACTGATACAATATGGCAACCATTGATTGGTATCTGAGGGTAAAGCTCATCTTTGATGAAGGAGAGAAAAAGAGAACAAGTTCAAAGGATCAGGAATAAGAGGAATGACAGCTAGAGTGAGTGTGAGGGAGAGAGAGAGGCAATGCCAGAGAAACAGACTGGGAGAGAAATAGAAGTAATTGGCTCAAATGTCACAACTCATTGTTCTTACTTTTAGTAGATATTCTTTAATACATTTTATGATTTTTCTTTTGCCCATAATTACTGAAATATAACTGACAAATGAAAATTGTATATAATTGTATATTATAGTTATGTATTGTAACTCATATGATTATCTTTTTATATAGTATTCACACATTAGATCTATTCTCTGAATAAATTTCAAGTATGCAATGTTATTAATCTTTACACATTCTAGGCTGCAGAGTACATCCCCAGAACTTACTCTCATCACTAGAAGTTGGTATTTGTGATCAGTATCCAATATCTCCCATTGTCCCCCACTCCCTGATCACCGTCTCACTTTACTTCTATGAATTGCCCCTTGTGTAGATTTCACTTATAAATGAGATCATGAAGTATTTGCCTTTCTGTTCTGGTTTATTTCACTAATAATGGTCTCCAGAAATACTTGTTTCTTCATTTGCTAAATGCCTTTTGGATAATTTCAAGACTGTAAGTGGGCCAGTTTCTGCTTGTTTTTCTGCAGAGGGTCAGTAGAGCTTCTCAGGCTGTCATCTAACAAGTGAGATCTAACCCCTTCAAACATTTTTCTTGGTAGTTTTTCTTCTTCATTGTTTAGACTCTGTGTATGATGCTGAAACCAGAGGCAGAAAAAATTACTGTCACTTAATCTCATTCAAGCTTTGTAATTTGTTCTTTCTTTATTATTATTATTTATAGATGTAATGAAACTATGACTCAAGGAAATTGGAAAAAATGAACAATAGTAAAAACTCAATGTAACTCTAAATTCATTTGGAACATTTAAAACTATTTAAAGCTGGGCATAGTGGCACACACCTGTAATCCCAGCACTTGGGAGACTGAGGCAGGAGGATCACTGTGAGTTCGAGACCAGCCTGGGCTACATAGTGAGTTTCAGGTCAGTCTCAACTACATACTGAGACCCTCTTTCAAAAAACAAAACAAAACAAAACAAAAAACAAAACAAACAACAACAAAACAAATGAAAAACTACTTTAAAGCCACTAAATTCTCTCTATAAAAAATAACCCTTTATTTATTAATTTCAGTCTCAATATTGAAAGGAAAATATCATAGTTGTCTACAATTGTCTAACACTGTCCAAAGTAAAATATTCTAGAAGAGGTTAGGATCTGATTAACATTTATGAAAGCCATTAAAATGTAACTTTCACTAGCTTTGCATATAAAATAATGATATTAATTGGTTATAGTATGTAATTTAACAAATATTTCAGTGTATTGTTGTGATGATTAAGTGAAATAAAATTCATACATCAAATTTTTACAAGTCTGGCATTTTGGCCATAATATACAGTCAGTGAATGGTAGCTTATTTTTTCCCCAATGCTTTCTAGAAAGACTCTCTGGAATGTGACCCAAGACATATTTTTCTTTGTTCTGAGGTATTTTTTAAATTCAAGTATAGCTGAAGTCCTGACTAAAGATCACATCTCAGTCATTTTATACACAGAAACTGAGCTGGAGTTTATGTTATTCTGATGAAATTGGGAGAGGATTTATAACTCTGTCTCTTTCACTTGAATCTGAATGAAAAATTTCAAGCCAATCTTGGTTTAAATTTCAAAGTGGCCTGATAGAACTTCTCATTGCTCATATATATGCTATGAATTTGCAGTGGCAGCTGTTCAGTTATGTAAGTATTTGTTAAACCTCTCTTGTTAGAATACTGACATATTCATGTACTCATTTGGGCATTTATTCAACCAGTCAAATTTATAATATGTTAGCTGGCTATGCCAATATGAACAGGGCATAGAGCTTCTGGTAAGAATCCCATTGTTTATTGGGGGAGCTAAATATCATGGCTTGTGCTATTGTAGAGATTTTTCTAACCAATATGTAAGTAAGAGCAGACTTGAGTCATATAATGAATTGAGAAGTAAAAGCATAACACCCTTTTCCTGATTTTAAGGTTCAATTTCTGACCTACTGTAAATTTAAAGAAGAATGTGTGTGTGTGTGTGTGTGTGTGTGTGT
>NW_022900918.1:14962453-14964704 GCF_012274545.1 Fukomys damarensis
ATATATATAAAATAGAGCACTTATCTGGAAGACCATATTGTTTAAAAGGGAGGAAAAAAACTACAATACTTATATTCAGCTAATCAAAAAGGGAGGAAAAATCTATGCTATATTCAGCCAATCACCAAGTCTTTCAAGCCTTCTTCTAATTACTTCTGAAATTATCTTAGTTTTACTTTTCTCTATGATCATTTTGCTAACTAAAGTGATGGATGTTTACCCAGGCCACTTTCACAGCTTCCTTGTTTCGTATCCTACCTCTGCTCTTGTGCTCCGTAATGTGCTCATTATGTGTGTGTGCATATATTCACTGTACATAAAATAATTTTAAAAACTGAAATCTTACTAATGAAATGCCTCTGCTTAGTGCTCTTTCATAGTTTACCTTTTAAGTCAAGATAAAATCCCAACTTCTGAATATGGACCACAAGCTCTTGCATAATGTGATGTCAAACTACTTGGTCAAGCATATTTAAAGCCATTCAACCCTTCATTTCCTCTTCTTTGGCCACATCAGCTGCCTTTCAGTGGTTTGAAAGTACTTTTTCTCCCATCCTACTGCCTTTGCCAACATTTGCCAGGAACAAGCTCTCCACAGTAACCAGCTGATCCCCATTAGCACACACCTTGTTTGCTTGCCACATCTTCATTACCCAATCCTCTAAAATATTCTTCTAGGATAGCTGAGATCCCCTGTAAGGCAGTTGTCAGCTCTACGGCAGCACTTATTTTTTTAATGAATCATAAACTTTATTTCAAAATGTAAACATTACTAAACATGCTTATGGCTTAAAACAACGAAATATACAATTTCATTACTTTTTTTTTCATTTTTGCATTGGACATCACTACAATATAGAATCTATACCTTACAAAATACATACTAAGTTTTCTTTCAGCAAGCGGAGGCCAGATTGGGAGCTGTACAACTGTAATACTTCACTGTAGTTAGTGGTCTGGGGAAGATGAAATGTGGCCTTTGGAAGCATGGTGAGGAGCTGGTTAAGAAGAAAAGAAAGAAGTTCCTACAGCAAAGGAAAACGTGAACTTGATGGAAATGGTCTTGGACCTTTGGATTCTGCCTTGGGATTTTGGCAAAGGATTCCAGAGAAGCTCCTACAGTGGTTTTGGATGGGAAATGGTTGCCTAGGTGTAACCAACACAATCACAAATGCAAACCCCCAGAGCTGTGCAAGCCCTGAACCTGACAATGTGGTCACCCAGCAGAGCCTGGGGTGGACACTGATGAGGTCCCCAGCACTGGGTCCCTGAGGTCTCTTCAAGGTAGGCTGGGAAACAGTATCCCATTTACATAAAAATAGGCCTCCTCGAAGACATTCACCTCACGCAGTAGGCTTCCAACTGCCCAACTGTGTAAGTACAGCAGCCTAGGAACAGAGTCCCTAGGAAGACAACGGGAGAACCAGGGCCCCCAAACCCCAAGGAACTCCATACAAGCACCCACACCAATGCACAACACAGGGCAGAGGAAGCTGATTCTCTCCTCTTTGCTTTAAAATAAAAGTAGTGAAGTTTTAAGGCTGAATGAGAACAGGAGAGGCTGGGCAGGACCAGGTGGCTGCCCACCAAGTCCGGCAGCTCAGCAGAAACCAAGAAAGGCTTCCCTTCCCTGTGAACACCGGGGAATATGCAATTTCATTCTCTTCTGAGTGAGGAGGAGCTAGCCAGCAGGAGAGAGGTGTTACTCAGTGGTATGCTGGATTGTGCATCCGAATTCTGGTACAAAATTCTCTGGGATGTGTCCAAAACAAACCCTGGAAAGCTTCTGAATTAGGAAAGTTTGTTCAGAGGATCTGGACCTTCCTGGGGTCATACTGATTTCAAAACCCCTCAGCCCACATATGGATTCCAGCTTTGGAGGATAGGGTCACCAAGAGTCACATGCGCAAAAACTGGGCAGCAAAAGATGTGGGGGACCGACAAAGCACTTCTTACTGATTGCACCATGTCCAACACTTCAAACCTTCCAGCACTGTGCCTCTGACTGAATGACCTTTTAAAAATGGGTTAAAAAAAAATTCAGTGGCATCTGTCAGAAGTCTAAATCATCAGGTTGCCTTGTAAACAAAGCCACAGACAGGAGCTGAGGAATGAGGCCATGCTCAGATCCTGTTTTCCTGGTGGGCTCATGCTGTCCAGGGGAGATCCTGGATGAGGTCCCCAGAAGTGCAATGACCCTGCACAGTCCATCTTAGCACTTTCTTCTGGGAAAAAAAAAAAAAAAAAAAAC
>NW_022900918.1:14964782-14992154 GCF_012274545.1 Fukomys damarensis
AAAAAAAAAAAAAAAAAAAAGCCTGGGTCTGCTGGAACACAGCGATGGGAGGCAGAAGTCTTGATGGAGACCGGCTCTGTCATGCCTCACTTAGGACCAGAGTCAGCCACCAGCCCTCTCTGTCTGTTTGCACCCTGAACTACTCATCACTGCTCTGAGCCATTGCCCTGGCACAGTGAGGTCTGGGGTCACCGGTATGAATATGTTTGCAGCTGGAGGCTGCACCATGGCAAGTCCCACACCTGCCCCTCTGCCCTCTAAATTTGAGGGTGCGATGGGATCTTGTACCTCAAGTCTCATGGATGGGGTATGTGGCAGGATGCAGTTAGGGAACCTCCAGAAACACATTTCCATCAGGGCAATCCCTGCCTATCACTACACAGCACCCATAAAGACAGGACCCCCCTGTACCCTCTGCGGAAAGGACTGTGTCCATCTGTGTTTCTGGGTGGCTGTAGGATTCAGGAGCATTTGGGGAGCTGACAACTGTTCCCCTGATACGGCTGACAGTCAGAGGGGTTTTCTTGAATGACAGCATATATATTAGTGGTTTATTATTTGAACCCCTATTTCAAAAGCCCTTGCTGAATGAGCGATTCCAATATCTGTATATCCAGTTTTATCTCCTCCTTGGGGCTTCAGAACTTCTTGTGCCCCTCCTTCTGACTGTTCCCCTTCTTGTGTGCTCAATTTCTTCTAACCCTCTCACTATCTAATTGTCATTCAAATAAGAAACACAAAAGTCAGCGTAGAATTCTTTTTCTTCCTCACATTTACCACATAGCAATCTTCAAGCTTTGGTGATTTAGATATATTGTGCATCTACATTTTTTCCCTAGCCTCACAGCTCCTTTTAAATTCCTTGGTTATCTTATCATTCTTGTGCTCATCAGTGCTACAGGGCCTGTTTGTTTATTTACCAGTAGCTATTCAGTTGAAAATTGATTTATCAAACCACTTATCCTTTTATAATTCCAGTTTGAAAGAGGGTCAACAAAAACTAATTTGACCTTTTATGTTTCCAGGTCATAATAAAAGAATTTTCCTCAATGGAAAATTTTGATGCTAGTTTGATGAAACTTGATTCAAGGTAACTATTTTTTGGACTAAAAAAAAAAAAAAAGAGTTTCCTTTAAAATATACTGTAAATGGTTCTAGAGTTAATATCCAGGAAAAAGCTTATAAGCAATTTCTACTCTAAATTTTTCTGGATATTATTTCATCTTAGAACGATTAAAAGTCACATGACCACAAAAGCCGCGTGAGAGAGTGAACATGCAAACAGCGGCAAGACTATATACTAAATTGAACTCTGACCTACAAACTTCATAACAACCGCTGAGGAAGCTAATCCACAAATCCTGCAGTAATCAGCCCCAAACAGTCAGGATTTGCTTAACAACTGCAAGCCTTCCCAATGTTTGCCCCTGCTTCTGAGTCAGTATTAACAGCAGAAAGCCAGATATAACCTCCATACTAATTATATAAGATGCTCTCCTTCTAATAAACCTACCTACAGCTTTCCTATTCCAAAACTTGCAAGGAGAGTATGTGTCTGGAGACCTTGTTTTGCTTTACTGTAGCTTTTCCACTTTTGCTCTTGCACTGAGTCCCTGAAAAGTTCAAGTGACGGTGCTGACTCTCTTAGCATCAAAAGTTCCCCGTAAGCAGCCTCTACTTTTTTCTTATTTGGGTAGTCTTAATTGATTTCCATACCTGAATTAATATTAATTGATATTAAGATCAACCTACATCATGTCTCTTATTTCAGTTATTTAAACATGAAATTTTCAACAAGAAGAAGGTTTTACTTGAAGCAGTACATTTTGTTTGGAGTCTGGCTGGACTGGTTGAGGTCAGAGGGGCTGGTACCCTGCCACTTCCTAGGAGATTTGTGAGGCCCAGAGTCCCTTGTGTAAATTTCCTCTGCCCCGCCTTCTTTAACGAATTGAAGGGAACACCCATCCTCAGATAAGGCAAGTAAATAGTTCATTGTTTGCTCTAAATTTAAAAGTATCTTAAGAGCTTTTATAGGTACTCTTATCTCCTTAATATTTTTGAGATAGATCCTAGGCATCAATGGTGGGAAATATAAACAACTGTGTTTCCAAAAGAAGGCAGAAGAGTTAGGAACAGGGCAAGCTTTATTGGGAGGTAAAATATCTCAAGGCTTAAGTGTAGACCAGAAATGCTTTTCAGGAAAGTGACAGTGTTCCCAGACTTCTACCCTTAGTGTTGCTTTTAGTGAAAATGGACTGAAAAAGAGGATTCAATTTCGGATTGGAAGCCACTATATAACTTCTAAAGGAATCCCAGTATACAAAGGCTCTAATACCTGACAGATCTCTGTAATTGCAACAGGGGTATTGATAATATGAGGAACACTGGAAGTCTTCTCAAGGCCTCCCAGTTTCTGATAGGGCCAGATAGCATCAGGTCATGTCAAATTGGCAGAGAAACTGGTAAAAAATTGGCCTGAGAGGCTGGTAGGAGCTGATAGATCCAAGTTATAATGCTACTTTTTCCATTTGCTCACTCAATTAAGTGAAAAGTTAATGATACCTGTTTGCTTTTTCTTGGTCTCTTTCTGTTTTTTCAATTAATTTTAATGGTACAATCATGTAGAGAATATGCATCTTATATATGATACACTGTATATCTCGATTCCACGTTTTCTCCCAGTCCCCTTCCTTTCCTTCCACCTCTCCCCTCCTTATTTACAAAAGCTTTTTTCCATTTTTCCTCATTTTTTTTCTTTTCCCTTCCTGCTTTTACTCCTCCCTATCCTCAGTTCCCCTTTCCTTTTGAACAATTTCTTCCTATTTCACATTATCTATTATATATTTTGGTCCTTATTTACCCTTTCAGTTTCTCACACCTGAGAGAGACAATATGATAGTTACACCTGTGTTTCCAATTTATTTGATTTGAGAGTGTAGTTTCAAGATGTATCTATTTAGCTATAAAGGTCTCAAGTTTATCCTTCTTTATGGCTGAGTAATACTCCATTGTATGAAAAAAAAACCACCTCTTTTTTTATCCATTCATCATTTGATGGGTCATTTCCAAGATTTAGCTATTGCAAACCATGTTGCTATAAACATGGTGTGCATATAATGTTTTGGTATGATGATTTTAATTCTTTTGAGAACATACTCAGAAGGGGAGTACTTGGGTCAAATGAGATCTCTAATCCTAGGTTTTATCTTATTAAAGATAAAATGGATTAATGTGTTTGGGATTGTTGTTACATCTTGTCACCTGTTCCACTTATCTTCAGGTCTGTGTTTTTGCCAGTACCATGCTGTTTTTACCACAGTAGATGTGTAGTATACTTTTGAGTCTGGGATTGTGATGCCTCTTGTGTTTCCTTTGTTGCCCAGAATTGTTCTGGCTTTTCTAGGCTTTTTCTGATTCCAAACGAATTTTAGGAATGTTTCTTCTAGTTCTGTGAGGTATATTAATGGTGTTTTCATTGGGATTTTATTAAATCTGCTTAACTATTTTGGGAGTATGTCCTTCTTCACTATGTTGGTTTTTCCTACCCAGGAAGAAGGGATATCTTTCCATTTTCTCTGGTCAAAGTTCATTCTGTCCAGTGGCATAGGGAGCCTTGCATTGTGTGAGTCTTGGATTATTACTGAACATATAAAGATAGTATTAGTGACTGTGCCATCAATGGTACAAAATCTTCAACACGAGCAACTTAAAGAAGGAGTAGTTTATTTTGGCTCAAAGTTTCAGAAGTTTTAATCCCTGGTTGTCTGACTTCACGGTGGAAATGGCATGGAGCAAAGGCCTGGAGGAGGAAAAGGCCTCCTCAACTGATGGCAGCCAGGAAGCAGAGATGGAAGAGAGAAGCTGGAGACAGGAATATAGTCTTCCTGTTCATGTCCGCAATGACCACCTCCAACCAGGCCGTACCTCAGAACAGCACTTTCAGTCATGACTCCATCAAGGAATTAATTCACTGATGAGTATAGCGTCCCCATCATCCAATCACCTTCTAAAAGCCCTACCTCTGAGTATATGATACTTTGGGGCATACTTTAGATCTAAAGTATAAGGTGCTATCAGGTTCAGTAAGAAAACACACTAGGTCTTTCACAGGATGCTGAGAAATCCTCTATAAGCAAGCCTGTTTGGCATCAAAACCTTGGAATAACATAAAACATTAAAAATGTCCCTGGCTAAAATGACCTACAGGTGCTATGATTCTGATGTTAGGTTTTCACAGCCCTGAAAGGCCTCCCTCTTTTTCTCTTCATTGAGCTTGTTTATCTTTTCTCTCACCCTTTCTCCCAGGTCCTAGTGCTCTCAGGCACATGTCCAAGTCGTAGGCTGGCTCCTTGGTATATTCGAATTGCTTGGTGTATTCTTCAGCAATTACGTGTACTAGGTCCACATTTACTATTTTCTTTCCTTGAATAAATTTACTAACGGTAATACAATTATAAAGGCAGCCTTGTTTTACATTTTTTACAATCCCGGTGTCAACTGTCATAAAAAATATTAATGGGAACTCTCTGTTCCTTCTTCTGTTCAATTTTCCTATGATTACAAAATTGCTCTAAAGTCTATTGAAATTACTAACAAGTATAGCATTTTTTTATTTCTCAAATATAGTTTTCCTTTTATTGCTTTGACAGAAATCATCCTGTAAACTGATATTCATGGCTTTATATGGAAATGCAACACTATCTGTCAGGATCTGTTCTGGGAACCAGATTTTATGATAAGCATTTGTCATATGCAGTACTTAAAAGACAAATAGGACCTCTTCAAACATCTACCATGCCATTTAACAATGAGTGGAATTTAACATTTTTGTCTCAATTAATAGGATGAAAGGCTAATGAAGTAAATTGTAATTTTTTAAAAAATCAATTAATAATTTCTTAAATTTTTTTGAAAATATTAAATAAAAATTTGATAATTAGCAAGAAAGGTCCATCCAAATCAGTCAAGTTTTTATTCTTAGTTATATCATTTTACTTAATAATTATAAATATGTTTGAAGGTATAAATTGCTACACATAATTAAATTGATAATGATAGAGTAGCACATTATTCATATATTGGCTCTAGTGGGACTGATGGATCAAAACAAGACACTAGACAATTTACTATTTTCTGATCTTATTTAAAATTGTGTGAAAAGTTGTGATAAAAATAAATACAATTTGGAAAAGGAGATGTGTTCTTGCTCTGTGTTTTTATTGCCTGCAAGAAAAATTCAGATAATTGCAAAATATATAGTCCTCAATAATTTTTATTTTACCACGTAAGCCAAAGACTAGATGATATCACATCTTTTTTTCTAATTTCTATGTGTAGTTCAATCAGAGGCTATATTCTAGTTCAAAAGCAAGAGGAATTAGATAATACATTCATTTCTTCCTATAAAGGACTATTATGCCATAAAAAGATTCCATACTGTAAGATATCATAGAAGTTAGAAACTGAAAATACATATTAGGTCATCTGGTTGGTCTCTGTACTGAAGACAGCATTGTTTGGTCCAATATACTCTTCTCTGTTTTGTAATGTCAAAATACTCTATCAGACTAAGTCAAAGCAAAAATATCTTGTAACCCTGGAGTTGTGGAGTAAATCAAAGTGACAGAAGATAAGAATACTTTTCAAAGCACTATCTATGTTCTAAAACTCTATTAATGCATGGAGAACTCACTGAAAACAAGCAATTATTAAAATATGAACTATAAAATTTTGTTACACTGGAGAATTAAATTGGAGAAGACAATGTTTGATGACTTCTAATCAGGAGAGACTCACAAATATACTCCAGATGTACAGGACTTCTAGAGATAGACATCGTAATTCCTTAGAGATGATTAAAATAAAGGTATAATATTAAAATAAGAAAGCCTTCCCTGGGTATTATATGGCAAGGGACCAAAGACATCCAATGGTTGAGAAGATACTTTTCAACTTCCCTTTTAATTTCTTTATTGACTCATTGGTTGTTCAGGAACATGTCATTTAATTTCTGTGCATTTATGAATTTTAAAAAATTGCCCCTTTTCCTGTTTTTTAAAATGCATATCATTTTGGCTGGAAAGGATCTTGATATGATTTAAGTCTTTTAAAATTTATTGAATTGTTTTGTGTCATTATATATGATTTATTTTGAAGGAGGTCTATGTGAATTTGAGAAGAATGTGTTTTCTGTTGCTTTAGTACTGAAAGTTCTATAGATTTCTGTCAGGTTTATTTGGTCTAAAGTATAGTTTATATCCAATATCTCATCACTGAGTTTTATTCTTGGCATGTACTACAAACTGACATTATACTTTACAAACATTTTTCTTGCATCTGTGTTTGTTAATCTTCAAAGGAATGGGAAAATTTGTTTCTTTACCTCTATTCTTTATAACTGGAACAATGATTAGAACAGATTGGGTATTCAGTGAATGAATGAATTAATAAACAAAGAGCTTAAAGCCCAAAGTTACAAAATTTAATCTCTAATTTTCTTAACTCAAACCCAGTATGCATTCTGTTCTACCAAAGATGTGGCAGAATTTGTGCATATTTTGAAAATCCCTCTTGGAAAAATAAAGGAAGCAGCCTGTTGAGGGATGGGAGAAACTCAAAATCAGTGGTAATATTGAGAATTAAAATTTAAAGCTGAGGCAGGGATTTAGCTCAGTAGTGCTGCCACCTGCCTTGCAAGTGGAAGGTCCTGAGTTTGATCCCCATACCAAAAAATACAAAATGTACACACACACACACACGCACACACACACACACACAGACACACACACACAAATTTAAAGCTGATATGTTTACATGGGACTGTGTACGATTTACAATGCCTGCATCATGAATGTCTAATAATGTAAGAAAGAAGCGCTGCTAGCAGATATCATCTGCCACCAATTGATTACTGGTTTTCAGACTTAGTGCATAGGAAGGAATCTCACCCTCACTCCATTCCTAACTATGGTAGAATTTCATAGATTGGAGTTAGTAAGTTAACAACCTCAAAATTTAAATTCACCTGCAAAATAATTTCTTAATATTAGGCTTTTTGCTATAGAAAAACATGCTGCTGATTTTGAAACAGTTGTTGCTTTGTCCACATGAAAAATGAATGCAGGAGAATGAATAAACAACAGCACTCAGCCCAATAACCTGGCTTCTGAAAATAATTAGCAAACTTTTATGCAGGATCTTGGACTTAAGTACTATTTCTGAGACTATCACAATGTAATAAAATACATTATCTCTAATGTACACTATATAAACCCAAGGGTAATCTCTTTCTCTCTCTAATTTTACTATGGTGGATTTATTCTCTTTTTGGCAAAATGCAGTTCCCCCTTTCCAAATATTTATGTCAGCAAACTAGCTTCTGAAATTCAGAAGCCTGGAGACTTTAAGTCTTGGCAGATAAGAGATAATCCTCTTTGAGATTCTATGTTAGATACAATGAGTTTTGCATGTTCTAATGGAATCAAAACATAAACTTATATGTCCAGACTTATTTCAACATTCTGTATTACCATGCAAAGAGTGCATGGATGATCTTGAGACCAAAATGCTAGGGGAAATAAATCAGACACACAAGGTTAAATACTGTAATGTTTCTCTAATATGTGATACTCAAAATAGAAATAATTTTAAGAACAAAATAAAAGGGAGATGATAGGAAACAGAGAAGGAGAATCTGTGGAGATGGAAAGGCGATTCAGGAAAGGAGATGAAGGGAGGGTGGCAGAGGGAAGGGGGAGTAAAATGTCCCAAGTCCTAAAGATGATTATAATTACTATGTATAGAAAATATATGCTAATAAAAAATAAAGAGAGGTTTGGCAGATGCATGAAGCGGGGATCTTATATTAATTAGAGAGTTAGAAAAAAGCTCAATTTGCCTTCTCTTATTTTTCTTTCTGCTTTTTGAAGTGTGGGTGAGGTGACTGGAACTCCTCGTATCCATCCTAGATCACATAGCTACCTTGAGTAGGGTAAAGCAGAGGGATAAAGAAGTCTGGATATTTAGTGACTTTATGGAATGGCCATACCAGCCTTGGAATATTTGACTGTTTTTTTCTTTTGCATGAGAAAATAGATCTGTGGGTATTTGAGCCAAATGGACTTACTGTTATTTCTAACTTCTATTAGAACTTTCAAAAATAATGCTAACTTTGGGAGGGAGGAACAAAGTATAGTGTATTTTACTAGGTTGGCTATAAATAATCAACCACATAAGCCCCATAAATAGCCTGTGTAATAGCTAATATTCTCTTCACTTCAAATTATAGATGATAAGCTATAGGAAAGCACATTTGTATATTTGTTTAGAGTTAGTAGGAAAACAGAGCCACAATTTAAACTCTTATCTGTGCAGAGAGACTGTGCTTCGTCTTTTCTCATTTTACTCTACTTACTGATTGTGACAGTTTGTGCTCATCTCTGCACTCCCTGCCTTCATTAACATTTTTGTCTCTGAGTTTTAGGCCATTTTACTCTAAGTCTCCGTGTCCCTGTCTGTGAAATAAAATAACTAACAGTGCTTTTCGCATAGGAGTTGTTAGGAAATGGGATACATTAATCTATGAGAAAAACTTCCCAAAGTAGCTTACAGAGCAGTCTCAATAAATTTTCAGTGTGTAACTTCATTATTTTTATATTTCATTTATTCATATGCTTATCTTATTTAATAGATTCTAAATTCAAGATGACAGGAAATATACTTGTGTGATCACTTTATCTTTTGTAAATTTTAAACAATGCTTTTCATTTTCCATCAATGTGTTAAGCCAACTCACTTGGAGAGCAGTTTTGCTGGACATATTTCAGCTTGTTTAAACTTTATTTTATGCTTATTCAGGTGTGTTTTATGATCATTTTCATGATCCAGATGAGTAGTTAAGTTTGAAGAATGTGGTTTCCCTGAGAGAAAACAGATTAATTAGTTTAGCAATTAATTAGTTTCTGATTTTAAACTATTAGTTAATGTGATTTAACCATACAAGCATTAGTTTACATATCATTTGGAGATCTAAAAACTGTTTAATGGATAATATTCAACATTTTGAGATATATAGACTAAGTTCTATTTTCATTTTATTTACTAATAAAATAAACTATATGTTTTATATTTATTTAACTATCTTATACAAGAAAATCTTAATTTTATCCATGTGAAACTATTTTAAAGCTGATAAACTCGCTCAATATACTCAGACTCTGTTGGTGCCAAAGTGCGTCAGAGTATTTCTCTCTTCAAAAATGTGTTTCATAAGAGTATCTATCATAAAACATAAATAACTCAACAAGATTTGCATAAATATTTATTTTTCTTTTTTTTTAATGGGGCAATCTCGGGTCAGAATGTGAAATACTTTTTTAAAAAAACTTAAAAGTAGAATGTAGTTCACTGTCCCTTGGGAGTTCACATTGCAGGAAGGAATTCTCCAGAGTCATCTTCTGCTATTTGTTAAAGTAACATCTGAACTTTGAAGGAGGTGACAACATTTACCAAAGGAAATTTTAGTGCTGAGAGCATGAACTTGAATTCAAACCAATTAAAACATAATTAAATTGATTTGGGAAGAAAAAAAAACAGGATTTGGGGAAAGTAAACAAACAAAATGTCCCTTATCTCTTTATTTTTTACAATTAACAGAGACTTTGATTATAACTTTTTGATTGTTAGCAGAATTTTTTCCAAGGATACATTTTGTATATTGTTAAAAGCAAAATACAGGATTCTTTATGTGCCTCCTGGGAAATGGAACACTCTTGTGTGATAAGTTTACTAAATATTTTTCTGGTACATTGAACAGTTGGTTATGAAGGTTTTTGTGATCAAATTATTGCATGATTGGTGTAACATTTTGAAAACTATTATTTAATGTTTTGCATTCTTCTCTTCCCCAAATCTCCTTCCGTAGAAACAAGGAAGCAAAGAGAAAACTCTTCCAAAAGAAGGAGATGCAAGGGCAGCGAGCAATGATGAGAAAACCAGAGAAACCATCAGAGGCCAAAGAACATGAGAAGCACAGGTCCACACTGCGAATCCACAGAAAAGCACACTTCGCTTTGTCAGATTGAGTTTCGCCAGGCTTTGAAGACAATTTCTTTTGGCGTGTTATGGCTCCTGTCTAGACATCCTCCCAAAGCCACATGTAGTCATGGTGTGTGGGGGGGTGCTTCTTTCAGAGGTCCCTGGATCTAGAGCATGTGGTGCTGGGATCAAGGGTGTATGATTACTAAATCAGTCCATGGATTGGTTTGGTATAGTTCTGGCTAGGATTAAGGGCGTAAGTGCTACACTCACCCTAGTGCAGGTAGCCTGCATACAATGTAGGGGACAGAAAGCGTACTAGTGCCGTAGACTATTTCTCCTCTGCAATCCTCTCTTCCCGCCCCAGACTTGGAGCTAGCTGACTATGGACAAAACCCTCTAAAAACTGTGAGCCAAATAAACCTTTCCTCCCTTAACTTTGGGTGTTGGATATTTATTTTGTCTCAATAATGAGAAAAGTAACTAAAACATGGCGTAATGCGAGGGTGACTGGCAAAACATGGAAGAAAAAAAAGAAGAAAAATCTCTCCTTATCATGTACTTTGGTTCAATTATTTTAAGCACAAATTTTAACACATTTCTCACTTAGAAAAAATAAAAAGTGAAGCTTCCTGTCAGCATTTAATTTTACATAAACACACTCATTAAGGTTGAAACAAATCTGATTGATTTTCAGCGTGAATATAAAACCTGTTCTTTAAGTTACTTCTACACAGAACTTGTCTCTAATCCTAATGTAACAAATTGTATATGATAATCAGTATTTAAAAATTTTTGTATGTGGTTTGAAAACAAAGAACAACACAAAGAAGAACATCATATTTTGCACACATAAAAAAAATACTATCTTTCTCTTTGGATCTCCTTGCTACATTTATCATTGTGAAAAATAATAAAAGTGAGATATGTCATGGCAAAGTTTAGGGAGAAGGTGAGGACTGCAACACACCAGTTGTCACCAGATAAACATTGGAGACACACGTCACTAATCTCAGGGAAAGTGGGAAATAATCAATAAAACTTCCATACTTAAGGTCATAGAATTCTTAAGATAATTTCCACATGTTTTCTCTTCATGAATATTTTTTTCACTATGGAATTTCAGTTCAGGTCTTTTAGTATTTTCTATGTCTTCTTTAATGTGCTTGTGTTTTCCTTTACATTTGTATTAGCTGGGTTCTCTAGAGGAACAGAGACAATGTATAATATATGTGTGATTATAAGGGGATTTATGAAGTAGATTTATAGGATTAGAATTGGAAAAATCCCAGTGGCTGTCTGCACACTGGAGGCTGGAGGATCCAGTAGCAATCCAAAGTGAAAGCCCTGGAAACTCACTGCAGAGTCTCCTATGAGTCTGGGTTAAAAAGCCAAAGAATCTACGTTCGAAGACTAAAGAGTTTGGGCTGGAAGCCTGACAGAATTAGAGACTAACAACTGGAGGCAATGTGAGGACAGGAGCTCCCCCAAGTAAAAGGGAAAACTGCCTTCTTTCCCTTTTAAGCCCATTCAGGCCACCCCACCCACGTCCAGGTGGTCTTCCCTCCTCAATTTGCAATTCCAAGTCAATCATCCACAGACACACTTAGAGTTGTACTAATCTGCTAGATGGTTCCTACTCAAATCAAACAGACATATCATAATAACCACGACAACCGTTTTGAAAGTATGAAGTATATTTATAATAATTTTCACAATAACTCTCAAAATGACTTTCTGTAGTCATGTGTTTCATTTCTGGATCTGTTTCAACTGATAATTTTTTCTACTTATAGGACATGTTTTCTTGGCACAAGTGATGATCTTTTAGTAGATTATAAACAAGTAGATTTCACCATATGAATTACAAGGTATTCTTCTGTGTGTATGTGCACATGCGTGGGCATTAGCTGATATTCTTGGACTTTGATCTGGGATGCAATTAAGTTATCAAGAAAGAGTTTGCTTATTCTCAATGATGGTTGTAAGCTTTTTGAGGCAGACCAGAATAGTCTTTAATAACTGGCTGATTTTTCACCTCACAGCTAATGCAATATCTGGATACTGTATCTTGTTCTCAATTAATAATGAGACTTCTACTCTGGTGGTTGGAAACACAAATTATTCCTTTCCATGAGCTCCATGAATTACTCACCTGTTCCTTTCCAGTGGTTCTTTGCCTAGCATGGTGTGCTGTCCTCACACATACAATCAGGACTCTGATGACTGCTGGAAGAAATGTTCTACAGGTCCTGGTAGCATTCCATGATTCCTCTTCTTGGGTACTGGGTTCTGGGAACTCTAGTGGCCTTGGCTTCTCTGAACCTCCAATTCCATCTCCTCAACTGGGAAGTCTGCGTATCTCCAGCTGCATTCCCTTCCCCTGCCCTAAGTCCTGGAAAAATTTCTAGGTAGGGACTTGCTGCAGTCATAGACTTCACCTCATTTGTGCCCTTTTTTTTTAGTGATCACTATCTGATTCCATTTGTTTTCCACCATTTGAAAATGATAAATTCATATTTTTTTCTTTTTAAAAATTATTTAAGAAGAGGGCTGGGGATTTACTTCAGAGGTTCCACCACCTGCCTTGCAAGCGCAAGGACTGGAGTTCTATCCCTGGTTAAAAAAAATTATTTAGTAAGATATAAAAGCAAATCCTGTTTCTTTTATTTCATCCTATACAGAAATTGAATCTTCTCTTAATAATAAAAAAATCCATTTTATATGAAAGTTTTGAAAATCACCATATAGAGAATTACTATTTAATACTTCTTGATTTATTTATTTAGTATTTATTAAACTATTATGCCAGGAACTAGATAATATTGAGATAAAGTACTAAGTTCTGCATCATCACAGACTTAATGTTTCCAGTAATTTAACTATTATTCTTCAACAGTAAATTTGTGTTCACTTTTATATATTTAGATATGTCATCATTGTTACTATAACTTAATTTACATGACATCATATACCAGAAATAATTTTGCTTAATTCCTAAGTTACTTTTTCTTGAGTAAGTGTTTGACATTAGCCAGTTTTGGTGTCATAAGCCTGTAGTCCCAGCACTCTAAAAAGCTGAGGCAGTAGGATTGCAAGTTGGGCAACTTAGTGAGAATCTATTTAAAAAAACAAAGAAATAAACAAAGGCTGAGATGTAGTTCAGTGGCCTGGGGCTTGATCCCCAGTACCTCAAAACAAAGTGTTGATCATGTCATTGTCAATGAAAATTTGAATTTCTACAAATTTTCATTATACAACTACTTGTTTTGTTTGAAAACTCAGAATATATGCTTAAATGCTCACAGAAAACATGATTAAGAAAGACCAGCTTTCTCTTTAACTTGTTTTAAGAATAAAATTTAAATTACTTTTTAAAAGTTGTGTGAAAACACATTGAAACTTAGTTAAATATATGTGCCTCATGGCTGAGGAACAGCTGGGAAGAGTGGCAAATGTAGTTGCTAAAGTTTGTGGGGCAGTAAGGATATGTCAACTATGGAATGGGCTTTCCCATCAAAATTAGAACTTCTAAGTACTCAGTATGTCTCAGTTATTTAATATGAAAGAATATATAAGTTCTCTTGCTTTTTCCTTGGTCATGTAAAGAGCATACAGTACTTTTATTTTTTAAATGAAAAAATTTAAAAGGCCTACATATTTTTTGAAAAGTCACGTGAAAACTCATACTGTGAAATAATCATCATCAATTTTGGTGATAAGCATATCATGTATCTCCTTCCACAAGCCAAAAATGATTCTCATATTTTTGTCTGAGTGATAGAATGGAAGTTTGTGTCATTCAGTGATGTGCTTTGGGGGTGTGTTAGGGAGGTTTGTAGATTACTTGAATTTACTTTGCACATAGTGGATTTTAGTGCCTTTGAATGTTACAAAAACTGTAAGGGTTGACAAGAGAATTATGAATCTAGGTATCAGAAGGAAGAGCTGGGGTTTAAACAAAAAACAACATCTCTGTGTATAATAAACTGTGGATGAAGAAGAGACGACCTCAGGAGAATAGAGATAGTAGTCCCTTCTTAGAGCTTGTATTTGGATTTTTAAAAATAGCACACAAAGGGTCATGAACAAAGCTAATTGCAGATACCTAAGTAATATAAAGATTTCTAAGTAGTATATATAAATATATAAACACTCCATATAAGAATTTATTGAAGTAGAATCGTCATATGTAGACACAATACATGTATATGACATACTATAGTGCACATAGTACTATAATTACTATAAGAATAACTTAAATACATATTCCTTACCTGTCCTTTTTGGTACTAGGGATCAAACTCAGGACTTCCTACTTGCCAGGCAGGCACTATGCTGCTGAACTATCTCCCAGGCCCCCTTACCAATTAATCTATTGAAGTTTACCCTATAAGTAATTTTTTATTTTCTTCAACATAATGATGCCACTCTAGTTTTGTAAAACCATATTTTGATATTATTTTTCTGTTCTGAAGATCTCTTCATAACCCTTAAGTAATGGATTTTTAAAAACTAGTAACATGAGGTGCACAAGCAACAGACAGAGGCTCACCCAAATACTGCTGCTAAGTACACCGAGACCCTAGCCAGAAGCCTGCTCAGACACCAGGAACTAGGATGCATGACCCTCAACCAAAGGCCCTCCCAGAAAACAGCTACATAGCAGGGCAGGCCCTAGCCAGAGGAACATCTAGATACCATACCAGGTGTTCACAGGCCCCAGAGAGAAGCCTTGCCAGACAGCAGGCCAGCTTAGGGATCCAGAAGGCAACCATTCTGAACTCAGGAATTGGTATAATGGTTAACAGGAGAGAATAGGCTGCTGGGAGGCTTGCTGAAGAATTGAAGAATTTTTGCTCACTGGGTGATCAAAAAGTCACCTCAATAATGACACAGCAGGCTTAATCTGTTGAAATGAGAAAACATGTAAATAAGTCTCAAAACCAGACTTAGAGATCACCAAAGGCAACTCCAAAGGGAAACAAGATGGAACAATCTGATACTCAACCACTTGAACTGGCAACAAAAGTAAATCTGGAAAGAATGAAATCAGAACTAATTTCTCAGATAACAACAGAGATTGTGCCCATAGTGCACAATTCTAGATTAAGAAATCTAGAGTAGACAGACACAGATTTTTTTTTTAAAAGGAGCTGAGGAACATGATGGATTCTCAACATGGGAAATAAATGAAATCTATAAAACAGATGTAAACAGATTTCCAGGAGATTAAAAACTCCATTGAAACTTTATGTAACCGAATGAGCCAATGTGAGGACAGAATTTCAGATATAGAAGACAGGATTGCAATTAGTGACCAGGAACAGAAAAATTGCTTCTTTTTCTTCAAGAGATATCAATCCAGCAGCTGCTAGATGATGCAAAGAAGAATAACATGAGACTAATTGGCATCAAAGAAGAAACAGGAGTGCAGATGACATATAAAACTGTTCACAGAAGTAATGGCAGAAAACTTCCCAAGTAAGGGAAAATAACTTGACATACAGATAAGTGAGGCACATAGGACCTCAACTAGCCATGACAAAAATAAATCTACACATAGGCATATACTACTTAAGATTCCAGAAACCTAGAAGAAGAACAAAATTCTACAAGCAGTTAGAGAAAAACAAATCACATACAAAGGAAAGCCCATCAGAATCACAGCAGACTTCTCAACACAAACCCTCAAGGTAAGAAGAGCTCAGAGTGATGTATTTCAAGTCTTAAAAAAAAGTAATTTCCAACACAGATTAATGTACCCAGCAAAACTGTCTTCCAGAATGATGGAGAAATCAGATATATTCATGACAAAGAGCACCTTAGGAAGTTCATGAATATCAAACCAGCATTCCAAAAAAATTTTAAACAATATCCTAGGAAAAGACAATGAGCATCAGAACCCCAAGAAGCCCAACAGAACGAATCCATCATGCATGACAAAAAATTAAATGCAAAGGCAAAGAACCCAAAAAAATGAAAAAGTCATGACAAGAACAAGTCAATAAATATAACCATCAAGGTTATTGCTCTCAATTCACCAATCAAAAGAAATAGACTAGCAGAATGGTTCAAGAAGCAATATCCAACAATATGCTGCATTCAAGAAACACAATTCAAAAATAAACTCATAGACTTAAAGTTAAAGGGTGGAAAACAATACTCCATGCAACAGGAATCTGAAAAAAAAAAGCATAGCATTAGCTATCCTCTTTGCAGGTCAAGAGGATTTCAAACAAGCATTGATTAAGAGAGACAAATAAGGACATTACATCCATGTAAAGGTAACAATCCAGGATGAAGAGATGACATTCATAAATATATATGTCCCAAACACTAATGCACTCAAGTCTATAAAACAAATACTAATGGACATGAGAAATCAAATAAGCACTAATACAATAGTAGTGGGCACCTCAATTCCACACTGTCACAAATAGATCAACTGGACAAAAAATAAATGACAAAATATCAGAACTCAATAAAATTCTTAAACACATGAACTTAACAGATATTTACAGAGTGTCCCACCCAACGAAAGGAAAATAGACATTCTTTTCAGCTGGACATTGGTTGTTTTCCAAAATAGGCCACATACTCGCTCATAGATCATTTTTAAGTAAGTGCAAATAAATTGAAGTTATCCCCTGTACATTATCAGACCATAGTGCAATAAAATTGGAGATCAATAACAAAATAAACCACAAGAATCTCATAAACACATGGAAATTGAACAACACACTTCTGAATAACCAATGGGTCAAAGAGAAAATTAAAGAAGAAATCAGACAGTTTCTACAATTAAATGACACTGTCCATACAACATATCAGAATCTATGGGACACAATGGAAGCAGTCTTCCAAGAGATATTCATAGCACTGAATGCTCATATTAGGAATATATAGCAATCTCAGTTAAACAACTTGATGATGAAGCTCACACTTCTAGGAAAGAAGAGCAGGACAAACCCAAAGCTCTTATAAGGGAGGAAATTATAATGATAAGTGCAGAAATCAATACAATGGAGACTAAGAGAACAATACAAAACATCAATGAAGCAATGAGTTGGTTCTGCAGAAGAATAAACAAAACTGAGAAACCTTAGCTAAACTTATCAAGAAAGAAAGAAAGAAAGAAAGAAAGAAAGAAAAGAAAGAAAGAAGGAAGGAAGGAAGGAAGGAAGGAAGGAAGGAAGGAAGGAAGGAAGGAAGGAAGAAAAGACCAAAATCCATGCAATTAGGAGTGAAAAGGATGAAATTACAATGGACCCAGCAGAATCTAAAGGATCATCAATACCTACTTCAAGAACCTTTGTACCAATACAATGGAAAACACAGAAGAAATGGACAGATTCCTAGATGCATGTGAATTACCAAAGTTGAACAAAGGAGACCTAAAAATTCTAAACAACACAACATCAATCAACAAATTTGAAAACATAATTTAAAACATACCAACTAAGAAAAACCCAGGTGCTGATGGCTTCACTGCTGAATTCTAAAAGACATTTAGAGAGGAACTATGGGCACTACTGTTTAAATTCTTCAATGAAATTAAAGGGGAAGCAATACTCCCAAATTCATTCCTGGAAGCAAGCATCATCTTGATACCAAAAGCAGAGAAAGACCTAATTGAAAAAGAGAAGTATAGGCCAATCTCACTAATGAACATAGATGAAACAATTCTTAATACGATACTGGCAAATAGAATGCAGAAGATCATCTAGAAGATGTTATACCTGGACCAAGTTGGATTCATCCCAGGGATGCAGGGATCATTTAATGTACACAAATCAAGAAGTGTAGGGCCAGGGAATTAGCTCAGTGGTTCTGCCGCCTTCCTTGCAAGCTCAGGGACACAAATTTGATCCCCCTTACCAAAAAAAAAAAAAAAAAAAAAAAAGTAAAAAAGAAGTGTAATACACTATATTAATAGAGTCAAGGAGAAAAATCATATGATCATCTCAATAGATGCAGCAAAAGTGTTCGACAAAATCCAACATGCATTCATGATAAAAACCCTACAAAAAATTAGAATAGACAGTCTCTATCTCAATCTGATAAAAGCCATCTATGAAAACCAACATCCAATATCATGCTAAATGGTCAAAAATTGACCTTCTCACTGAAATCAGGAAGAAGACAAGAATGTTCACTATCACCATTCCTTTTCCATATGGTTTTGGAAACATTAGCCATTGAATTAAACAGAGAAAGAAATAAAAAGAATAAAGATAGCAAATGAAGAAGACAAGTTTTCATTATTTGCAGATGACATGAAATTCTATATAGAAAACGCCAAGAACTCCACCAAAAGTCTTCTAGACTTAATAAACAAAATTCAGTAAAGTAGTTGGATGCAAGGTCAACACACAAAAATCAGTAGCTTTCCTGTACATGCAAAACAGACTCACGGAGAGAGAAATGAGGCAAACAAATCCTTTCACAATGGCGTCCAAAAATTGAAATACCTAGAAATCAACCTAACAAAAGAAATCAAAGACCTGTACTGTAAATACTATAGCACTCTGAAAAAAAGAGATCAAAGGGGATATCAGAAAATGGAAAAGACATCTCTTGCTCCTGGTTAGGAAGAACCAACATAGTACAAATGTCCATAATTCCAAAATTTCTATGCTGATCCAATGCAATCCCAATTGAAATTCCAGCAGCATACCTCACTGACCTTGAGAAAACAATCCAAAAAATTCATCTGAAACAAGAATAGACCAAGAATGGCAAAAGCAATTCTAGGCTACAAAGACAAGATAGGGCTTATCACAATCCCCAACTTGAAACAATACTACAAAGTTACTGTGATAAAAACAGCATGGTACTGGCAAAGAAACAGAGCTGAGGACCAGTGGAACAGATTAGAAGATGAGGAAACAATTCTAGACACATTCAGTCACATCATCTTCCACAAAGGAGCCAAGCAGCCTCACTGGAGGAAAGATAGCCACTTTAATAAATGGTGCTGGAAAAACTGGGTTTCAATTTGCCAAAGATTAAAACTAGACCTATATGTCTCACCATGTACTAAACTCAAATTGAAATGGATCAAAGATCTAAATATTAAAACAGAAACATTAAACTGACTCAAAGAGAGGTTAGGTAGAACTCTTGAAGACATTGGTATAGGAAAAGATTCTATGAACAAAACCTCAGTTGCACATGAATTAGCACAATCAACAAGTGGGATCTCTTCTTATTGAAAAGCTTCTACAAATCAAGAGAAACCACCAACAGTGTGATGAGACAATGCACAATATAGAAAAAAATTTTCACTACCTATTCCTCAAACAAAGGTATACTATCTAGAATATAAGAGCTTAAAAAAATCTGACCTCCTAAATTTAAATACCAAATCCAAAAATGGGCATCTGAAATGAACAGACATTTCTCAAACAAGTAAAAATAGCAAATAAACATATGAAAAAAATATTCAACATCCCTGGTCATTCAAGAGATGCAAATGAAAACAATGCTGAGATTCCACATCATCCCAGAAAGAATGGCTGCTATTATGAAATCACCAAAACCAAAAGCTGGCAAGGCTGTGGGGAAAAAGGAACCCTGTTTCACTGATGGTGAGAGTGTAGACCAGTGTAATCACTATGAAAATCAGTATGGAGATAACTCAAAGAACTAGTATTGGAAGCCCCATTTGACCCAGCTATTCCTCTGCTAGGTAACTTCCCTAAAGAATTAAAAGAATCACACTACAACATTATATATGTACCTATGTTCATAGCTACACAGTTTGTAACAGTTTGGAAACAGCCTAATTGCCCATCAACTCGAGACTGGATAAAGAAAATGTTTTTTTTTGTTTTGTTTTGTTTTGTATGAAATCGAGTACTACTCAGCCATAAAGAATGAGAAACTAGAGACATTTATAGCTAAATGGATGCATATTGAGGTGATACTCTTAAGTGAAATAAATAGGACACACATGTGTAAATACCAAACAGCTTCTCTGGTGTGAGAAACAAAATGTGGAGAAGGACTAAAAGCTATAATAGATAAGGTGAAATAGGAAGAAAAGAGGCAAAGGGGAAGAGGAAGCATCAGGAATAGGGGAAATAAAGAAGGGAATGGAATTAATATGCAAAAATGAAAAAATGGAAACAAAGTCTTTGTAAATAGGGAGGAGTAGAGGGGTTGAAGGGAGGGCAGAGTAGTGGGAAAAAAATAAGAACTAAGGTTAATTATGCAAATGTGCAAATTTCCAATGATGAATGTCCTTATATTGTATACCTAAAATGTACCAATAAAATTAATAAAAAATGATTCATTAATGTTCTTGCTTTGCTTTATGCTATTTTGGTGCTCTGTTATACATGGTTTCCACAGTGCTTTTCTTCTTTCAGTCTAAACAGCCAAAGGTATTAAAATAAAAATAAGGATATTAAAATTTTTTTTTGAAATTTCCTGTTTTTCTTCTTTGTACTAGGAACATTTACTTAAACACACAAATTTGTGGAGCTTGACTTTTTTCCTTACTCAAAGTACTGATATGTGAAACAATTTTATTGAAAGAAATGGACTTTACTGCTATGAGAAATGTCCAAAAAATGTAGTCTAGAGCTTTTAATTAAATTAGAAGCAAAGGAGCAATAAAAGATTTCAAAATGTATGTAGGCATACATTATATATAATTATATGTGTCATTTGATTTAGTTCTATAATGACTTGTTAAAGTTTCCGATAAAACTTTAGGTTTGGTAATGCACATGATGAATTCATTGTTAAATCAACATGATGACCATAAAAATTTTTAGTTACTCAGTATTTTATCTTTTGGTATGATATCCAGAAAATAAAAACTAAGTAAATAAATGCATAAGTGATTTATTTCTATTAGTCTATACTCAAACAATAATGATTTATGACCTGCTTTTTCATTGCTAATATGTGGATTTTTTTTCTCTCCAAAGTAAGAATAATGTTTGAAATTTCAAGAATATTATATAGATTCTCATAACATACTAATGGAATTATACAGAGTATACATAGATAATGGATACTTGGGGAGAATGGCATTTATATATTTGTTTGTTTGTTTTTGTTTTGTTTTGCTTTTTTGGTCTCAAAAAAGGGTCTTACTAGCTGAGACCAGCCTGGAACTATCCATGTAGGCCAGGCTGGTCTTTTTTTTTTTTTTTTTTTTTTTTTTTTTTTTTAGTTTATTGGTACATTTTAGGTATACAATACAGTTACATTAATTATTGGGATCTTATACCTTTACATGACAGGTCTTGGTAATCCATGTGCTTTTTGTTTGTTTTTTGTTAGTTTTTTGTTTTGTTTTGTTTTGTTTTGTGGGTACCAGGGAAGGAACTTGGGTCCTCATGCTTGTGAGGCAGGCAGCAGAACTACTGAGCTAAATCCCCAGCCCTGCCCAGGCTGGTCTTGAACTCACAGAAATCCTCCTGCCTCAGCCTCCCCAAGTGCTGGCATTACAGGCATGTGCCACCACACCTGGCCGAGAATGGCATTTAGATAGTGAAGAGTATTTACTCAAATTTCTGAATTAATTTTACTTTTACATTTGGCTAAGAAAGTGTTAAAGTACAGGTTTTTCAGAATAAATAAGGTTGTGGTTTCCTAGTAAATGAAATTAATTCCCCAAAATACATTTTCTATTTTTTTATGACTAGTATTAAATGCAGGCATTTTTTAGCTTGTCCATTATGACTTTATTAATAATTACATTTCGTGTTTTATTATATCCTTTATTGCGTATTGTCTTTTAAAATTGATAATATTGTTAGATAGCTACAAATTTCCAATAATTGATATCTCAGCACTTCAATCATCTTCTTAATGTTGTAGTCTAAAAACAAATATCTCCTAATTTTAAATATAGCTTTCTTTTTTTAAATATAGCTTTCAATTAAGCAGAGGAAGCAAATTTTGAAGTAAATGTCTTTTATGAAGTTAAATTTAGTCTGACAGCCTGCAGCCATTACTAATTATAGAGTGTTGTCTAAAAGAGAAGCTCATTAGTGAATGACATAAGAATGTCCATTCTTCATGTGCAGTGCTCCCATGAGAGGAGTTTTACAAGTATATATGTCCAGGATGTTTTGAACTCACTAAATTTGAATATTCGGCTAAATGTGGTTTCCTTCAAAATGAATGACTGTCCCACCAAAGTCCACTTAAATACAAATTTTAAAGTTACAATAAATGTAGTACCACTAGGTTAGTTATGTAGTTAGGGCAGCCTGGAACTCCTGGAATATATTTGAAAAGATTCACTTCTAAGCTGGATGCAATGGCCCACGTCTGTAAACCTAGCACTTGGGGAACTGAGGCAGAAGAATCACCATGAACTTGAGGACAGCCTGAAGTACATGGAGAGCTCAGGCCCAGCTTGAACTACTTTCCAAGAGCCTACCTCAAAACCACACACACAAAACAAAAAAGATCCACTTACATTTGTATATGTCTTGATAAGACATAGGGTAGATTAAAGTGATGCTGTATTAAGCTTTTACTGATTTTATGAAAGATCTTAATCCGTGTTCCATGTTTAAAAGTATGTCAAGGTACTTCCGGGAAAATGGAATGGAGATACTTTTCCTCTTCTTTGCATTTATCACAGTTCAAAACCTGGGAAATTTTTATGTATAAAACAACCAGAAGAAGACTGCAAGGCAAAGAGAATGGCTTAGGATTCCAGTGACTTAAGGACAAATGCAGTGAGTGGTGAGAGTTTTTTATCATATGTCCCAGACTTGGAACGGAAGAAAGCAGTTCCAAAAGGTTATATAACATATGATTCCACCCAATTTTTTCTACGTGGCACAAATACAGGAATAGAGAACACATTAGAGGGGCTAAGGAGGGTAGGGACAGAGGCCAAGGAGCCAGTGCGGCTATCACAGGGCAATGGTCAACTTTGTGTGTCAGTCTGACTGAAGGAACGCTTGGGTGGTATAGTATTTCTTAGCACGTCCATGGGACATTTCTGGAAGATATTAGCATTTGAATGAGTAGATTGAGAAAAGAAATCCATCCTCACCAATGTGGCCAGGCACCATCCAATTCACAGATCGTCCTGTGAGAACAAAAAGGCACAAGAAGGAAAAGATAAATTTGCTCTCCTGGACTTGTGATATTCACCTTCTCTGGCCTTTACACTTGGGAACTCACATCACTGACTTTCTTGCTTCTCAGGTCTCTGGCCTCATACTGAATTGTTGCTCTCCTGATTTGAAGCATGAAAATGGTTATTATGGGACTTTTGGACCTTCATAATATGTGAGCCAATTTTGTCTGTCTGTCTATCTATCTATCTATCTATCTATCTATCTATCTATCTATCTATCTATCATCTATCTATCTATCTATGGTCTATCATCTATCTATTGCTAGATCAGTCATCTATTATCTATCTTTCTATCTGAATATATATTTCACACATAGTGAGTCTGTACTATTTGTTCTGTTTCTCTAGAGATGATGGAAATAGTCCACATTTGACTGTATCAAGGTTAGTATCCTAGTTGGGATACTGTTCTATAGTTCTGTCATTTGTTACTACTGAGAGAAACTGAGGTAAGCTTACAGGGGAATTTTTTGTTATTTCTTAAAATGTTATACAAATCTGTATTTAAATTAAAAATAGCAAGTGTATAAGATTTTTCTATAAAATGGAATACTACTCAGCCATAAGGAATGAGCAATAAGATTCATTCATAGGTAAATGGATGCATATTGAGGATATACTCCTAAGTGAAATAAATAAGTCACACGTGTAAATACTGAATAGTTTCTCTGGTGTGAATAAACTATAATATAATAGTACATAAGATCCTAATGAGATAATTGACAATGTGAAATAGGAAGAAAAGGGCTAACGGTGTAGGGAAAGTGGGAAGGGAAGGGGAAAGGGAAAAGAAAAAAAATATGGGAAAATTAAAAAAATGAAAATAAAGTGTTTATAAATGGGGAGGAGAAGAGGGAGTGAAGGGAGGGCAGGGACAAAGGAAAAAATGAGAACCAAGTCCTGTCATGTGAAGGTACAAGATCCCAACATTGAATGTAACTGTACTGTCTACCTAGAATGTAACAATAAACTCAATTTAAAAATAACAAGTATAATTAAAAACTGTCTGGTAAAATTTGACACCTCTCACAAATGGGGTCAGATAGCAACATTTCTGGCAAAACAGTATTTTCTTACTTTCATTGATTCTTTAACATTTTTCTCTCATGAACTTTCTGAGTCCCTAAAAATCTCCATTGCTCTCCTTATGTATAAAATGCGTGAGGGAACAGGCAGACATAAGGAGGTCTCAACAACTAGAAAGACCACATTACCAAGATCTCTCATCCCAGTTTTTATAAGATTTATGAGACATCATTGGGCTAAATTCTTGAGCACATCTTCAAACCCTAAGTTTCAGTTACTCCTTCTTCACTCATTTAATCGGTTTCCTTCTGGACATAGCTTGAGGTAGTGTATAAAGAGCGCACACAGAATCAGCCCATTGCAATGAGGATTGAAATCAGAGTTGTATAATGCAGGCAGGGGAAATAGGAGAGAAGGCATTGATTGCCCTGCCTCCCCAAAGGGGCCAGTCCTACCTTCTTCACCACACAGTGCTTCTCCTAAATACAGAGTCCCTCTCACTGCCCTCCTGCTTTCAAACAATGTTTTTATCCCTGTCTACACAGATTGCTAGATACCAAGGTTATGTTGACTTCTGTAATTCCAACTAATGAATTTTCCACAGAATGGTGCACGTGACCTGATTAAATATATGGCTTATTATTTTTTCATGTATGTTTATTTTGTATTTCCAGACTTATTGTACCTGTTTTTAGAGAAAGATACACCCATCTGTGTTGGTCTACTTTGTATTACCATCATGTAATACCCAAAGCTGGGTACTTCATAAAGAAAGGTTTATTTAGTTTGTCCCTATCAGTTGATCTCTCTCTCCATTTACAGACTTACTCTGCAGGCTCTGGGGTAAGTTCAGATGTATTCCTGGCTCTGCCACTTGTTAATTATACAATCTTGGAAAAATTATTTAATTTTTCTGGGTAATTGTTGCCTTATCTGTGTGGATATAGGAATAATTAAGTTATATACCTCAAAGTTTGGTGTTGAATCAACTTATGCACATATAGCTCATAACATAGTACTTACTCTCTTGTGAACTATCAATAAGCATTACCTATCATCATCTCTTCTCCGTGTTAGTCAACATTGGATTTGACAATTTTTATTAAACATATAATTAATACTCTGATGAAAGAGCCTGCTCACCAAAAACATATGTCATATTCTTTCTGGGTCTTACCCTTTTTCTTATTTTTTTCTGGCACTTAGTACTGAATAACAGAACTGAGAGCTTGTGGTTTGCATAATTTCTTACTTGACTCACTGAAAACTTTCTGCATCCTCTATGCTTCTTGATGGCTGGAATCTACATGGTGTGAAATACACACTGAAGCCCCACACTGAAGGTGGCAGAACAGTTGTCAACCTGGCTACCACCAAAGAATTCATCCACCTTCTTAGCTGTATCAGGTTGGAAAATAAGTAACGTACTATTACATAAAATCTACAATGCAGTTCTTGAACTGTGCTGTTCTTAGAGCAGTTCATAAAACCCTGCAGTTATTCATAGCACAGAGCTCAAAGAACTGAGTGTGTGAGACCTAAATTAGTGCCTGTATCTTGGGGGCTCTGTCTACTTGTTCTCTAACCTGGGCCTTACATAAAGACAACTGCTTGTTCTCTCTGTCCATGACATTTCTGTATGCATGGTATGTCTCCTACAAAGTGATCTCATGGCACTGTGGTTGTATCTTAGTTTTACCTGTATTACATATAATCACCTATTTTTTTTCACTTTGTTCAAGGACTCAGAGAAGGTAAATTATACACATTGAAAAGTCTTTGTTTTCAAGATTTCCCTAAACATCAAACACTACTTTAAAAACTTATTTCATATCACTTGAGATCCAAGACGTGTACACATGTGCTAGTGTACATGTATGTTTATGACTTTCTTACATCACCTAGCAGAGCTGGATGAACTCAATAAATGGGAATTCATAGATTAATTGAGTAAAGTTCATAATATCTTCCCACATCTGCCAACACTTAAGTAGACTCTAATAAGTGATAGAAGATCACAGGTTGGAAAGGCAGGTGTGTCTGAATGATCACCATTCTATTCTTGGAGGCAAACTTACATTCTTATTCATTTCCCTTAATTCCCTGCTTTGCTTACTCAATAAGCTAGAGTTTATTTGAGGTGATGGCAATTTAAAGATGCAGTAGTGCATATGACCATCCTACTCATCTTGTTATGTGACTGAAGCAGCTCTTCAAATACCACTTTATGGAGCATTTCTATATGGGATTGGGATTTTGCAGTGAGAGAAAAAAAAAATGTGAGATTAGCCTGCAGACTCCTACAAGTAAGCAAAATAAAATCCTACTGTGGAAAAAACTTAAGATAAGAAGTTCATCCTTCCTTAAGAGGTGGAAATTTGGGATTCTATCCAGCCCCAGTGTGGTTTGGGAAACAAGTTCTCCATCCTCAGGTAGTGGAATACATGAGCTGTTTCTTTCTGTGTGACACCTGGAGCTTATAATAGAGTGGCCCTAGGACCGCTACCAATAATACTCAGTTCCACCTGGAATGGAGCAAACCATGCATCCTGTCACTAGGACTGCCACGGGGATGTCAGCATGACTATATCTGGACTTACAGAGGTTTGTTCCACTGCTATAGATTTATGGAGGATGAAACAGCACCAGCAGCCAGCAAAACATTGAGCAACAGCCTCCCTCCCTTTTCTCCCCCAACTTCCCTTCAGAGCTGCCTCATCCGAGTCCCCACAGATGTTAGTGTTTGAAAGATGACCTTGCAGATGGCTGCAGCAGGGCAAATGTATGAATTCATGAGCTCCTGTCTGTCCCTTCCTTCCCCCTCACTAGGAGCTGACAGTGCTGAAGAGAAAGAGAAGTGACAGTAGGAAAAAACAAAACACAAGTCATGAGCTTGCAAGTTTTTGAAGGGTGACTGCTGAATCACACATTATCCTTTGTGGGACTAATTGTCTTGGTGTAACACAGCATGTTTTTGCCACCTACACACAGGCTGGAATTGTTATTAACACTTTAAATTTCTGATCACAAGACTAAAACTTGATATCTCTCGATCCAAGAAAACACAAGAGTCAAGTACAAGCTGTATGGTAACTTTTTAAACACTTTAGAATCTTGATCATGGGGGCTTATGATATAGTGTAAAAGGTAAAATGGATACATATCTATATTATGCCTGCTTATGATAT
>NW_022900918.1:14992495-15038097 GCF_012274545.1 Fukomys damarensis
TATATATGTATGTATATACACATATGGCTAAAGAAAGTTAATCCTGTTTACCACCTCAGAATATTGGATCCTTTAATAATCTTTCCAGCTTATTTCTTGGACTTTGACAAAAATAAAAACAATACAGCAAAATATGTATAACTATGTATCTCAACATTGTTTATAATAGGGCTCATAAAAATCTAAAGTACTCTACTGTATAATATTGGTTAAGAGAATTAGATTTATAAAATAGAGTATATTGGATAAATTTAACATAATATTTATTGATATAAAAGCAATTTTTTAAAAAAAATTGGAATGGAGAAAATGGTAGCCAACCAAACTATACATAAAATTGGTAAAACAATATATATACACACAGAATAGTAGGTTATTAAAATATAATCATATATTAAAGAGTCTGTATATTTTCACAGAAAAATACTGACTCCGGGTAATGATAGTTATCATTTCACAGTAGAATTATAGATTTGCTTCTTGAATATAGTGTGTGTTCTGTATGTGCATTGCTCATAATGACAATTATTAAACTGTAGATTTCAAGATAAAGTGGCAGAATAAAGCTGGAACACAGAAGCTGTCCTATTCAAAGGTAAAAAAATGAATATCATCTGAATAAATAAAAGAGTATAGTTCACTTAACAACACTAAACAAACAAACAAAAAAAGAAACAAGCACATATCATCAATTTCAAAATACAGTACAATGGAGAGAAAACCACAGTCTAGTCTAGACAGGAGCCCAGCGGTTACTATCTTCACTTCTCCCACATTGCAGTAGCATAATGGGAGACACTCAGTCAATAAAACTGTAGTGTTTTCGTTAAATATGGACCCACTACTCCTATGATAGAGAGCAGCGTGCAAACTGATGCTTTCAGGATAAGAAAGTTATTTCAGGAGGAATCAAGGACAAATCCTGTAGAGAAAAGGCCAAATCAACAGAGTCAATGGAAACAGACCAAAAATCCTCTGGAGAGGCTTTTAATTTTCCAGGACTTCCTGATGAGTTTTGGAAAGCAATCAAAGCCCCAAATAGATTCTCTTTTGGTGCTAAACCATTCCTAATGAGGTGTAATGATATGGAACATTTAAGAAAATCCCGAAGGAGAGAGCAGAACTCGTGACTTCCACAGAAGGATGCGCCTTTCCACATCCCACTCTAACCTGGCAACACTTCTCAGTGCCATAGAGCCCTGATAGAAAAGTACACGGGAAGGATTATCACAGCCTTTGATATGGACAGGTGGCTGAAAAGTGTGAACAAACAGATTCAATGGCATGAGTCTCAGGGAAAGAATTAAAATGTATTTTTCTTATAGATTTGGATAGACTTTCTTATATCAACCAGAAAGAGGATGCAAAAACTTCACATGACAATCAATTATGTAAAAATATTACATTAAAAAAAAGAAAATCCCACAAGGCCAGTTCTAGATGAAAACACAATGAGAAACAAATTCAATTTCCTTTCAAGTTCAGCTCTCAATGGAAGAATTTAGTAATAAGTAGAATAGTAAAAGAAGTTACTGGTAAGCAGAGAATGTGATCAACATGATTACAGAAATAACATATAAAAATAACACTGGAAACAGAATAGATGGTTAAATGTCAAAATTAGTATTCCAGAAAAACTTGAGTTAATCTGAAAGATTACTAAAGAAAAAGAGAAAAATTAGGGAAAGAATGATGAATTTGACATTAAAGCTAATTGAAAGTACAGTAAATAAAATAGAAAAAGCATTGAAAGGAATAATGAAATAACACTTTTTTTCTGAAATGAGAAAAGCTATGATTTGAATGAAGGCAGGATAGCACCAAAGCCAGCCATTTGCAAGCAAGAAACACTTCAGAAAAAGTGATGTGTAGGAGGCTTTCTAAAAATGATTTGATGACAAGATTGATTCCGAGAAGAAATGTTTTTTAAACACTAGGAATAGAGAAGCTGGCGAAAAAGCAATGGTGGCAATAAGTAAATTTATGTTTAAATATAGGATAAAGACAAATTACAGGAAAGAGGATGATACAATAGAATTTAAATGTCATCAACCTTGAAACACTGCAAACAACAGTTCAGCTGACAAAATCTTGAAGAAGGGCAAAGGGAATGGGGTGCCGGAGTAATATAACATCAGGGTTCAAACATGGACTCTGTTGTTATTTAAAGATCTCAGTTTGATTCTCAGTTCTGCTGCTTACTAGGTATGTATTTGCTGTCAACTTTAGTTAATCTTCCTATACTTCAACTTCATTTTAGTTCTGGTGCTGGAAAAAATGTCTTAGTCATCCATCCACATGGTGATGACTTCCAAGTTTGTTTGTATTTGACTCATTCTCTGACCTGCCTTCTCTCATTATCTCCACTTAGATATCAAGAAGTCACAAAGAGCTCAGCATGCTCAGTGGCAACCACTAGACTTTCTCCACCACACCTACTTTTCTGAAAAATTGTAAGTTTAAGCCGTGTTTCTTATAATCATGCCTGGCCTCTTGGCCTGTCTGTAACATGTCACGTATAAGCCATCAGCATATTCTGTCAGTTCTCCTTTCAAAACAAATCTAGCATCCAGCTACTTCGCATCAGCTCAGCTGCTAATTCCCAGGTCCGGGTCTTTCTCACCTGTGCTGAGGAGTGTAGTACCTTTAACTGGTGCACTGTCCTTCCCTACAGTCTAGTCTCAGCACAGCAGCCATAATAAATCCTAAAAAGTATCGGTTCATTGCATTCTACCCCACTAAATGCTTTCTCAATTCACTCAGAACAAAACCCAACATCAATACTATGGGCACAATTTCCTGTGTAAATTTCCTGCTTTCTTCCCTCTCGCTCCCCTATTTTATTTCTCTCCAGCTTCACTATTCTTCTTGCTGCCTCTAGAGCAACCCAGGGAAATTTGTACTAGTTGTTTCGCCAGTTTTGAATGATATTTCAGATATCTGAACAGCATTATGACCTCATTTTATTTAGATTTCCGCTCAAGTAACTGTAACAGAAAGGTCTTTCTTGATCACTCAAAATATAAAAACACCCATTTTCTTTTGTTTTTGGTACCAGGGATCAGACTCTGGTCCTTGCACTTGCAAGGCAGACGGTGGCACCACTGAGCTAAATCCCCAGCAAAACACCCATTTTCTACTGTATATTTCATCTTTTCATAAAATATATCACTCCTAACTGTAATTTGTATACATGACATATAATTAATTTGTTTATATATGTTTTATAAAATATATAAATGATACATTTGTTATTTATCAGTAATATACAACTGGCATGCATTTGATAACTTATCTGACTTACACACATGAATGTGAACTATGACAACACAAATGATGTCTTTAACATGTTATAATTCTTATGTTCAGCACAGTACCTGGGTCAAAGTAGGTGTCACCATTAAATAGTTATTTTTAATAAATTAAGAAAAATCAAAGGTGTCCACTGAATCTTAAACCATCTAATAAAATACATCCAGGTAGTATCACCTATTTTAGACCCAAGGATCTAAAGAGCTACAGCAAATAAGTAGCTCATCCTCATAGAATGGGGGATATGGAAGATAAGTCACTTGCCAGATAATGTTACTTGAGGTACATGGAGAGTACATGGACTTCGGAGTCTGGCAGAACCAGAGTCACACGTTCCTAGATGTGTGATGTGAAGAAAGTGACTTATGTTTTAGCCTCTTGTTTCCCAGTGTGATTAGTTTAGATTTGAAACTCTGAAGAACTGTCAAGATAAATAAAAGCTCAAGTGAATGTTTAGAGTGTTGAATGAGATTTTCTTGTTGCTGTAGAACTCAGAAATGCACAAATGAAAGAGAAGATGTGTTGAAGACCTGGTTGTGAAGAGAGAGTGTAATTGGTTCCTTCTTTCTAGCTCCAGCCATCACTAAGTGACACCAGAGCTAACAAACACAGCCACCACCAGACAAAACCATGCTTTACTACCTAGAGTGGTGCAGAGGAACAGAAAAGAGAAGCCCGTTGACCAGGAACAGTCACAGGAGTTTGGTTTTGGAAATGAAGATGTAGAGGAAGGGTTTTTCCTACCAAATGATTAAAAGTCTCCCTTCCAATTCACAGACACTGGGGCGAGCTACTAGAAGAGGGCAACTAGGACCTACTCCCTGGCTAGATGGTTGCTGAGCCATGGAATCATCCAGTATCATGCCACCTATGTTGAGTGAATTAGCAGAGGTAAAATAGTCCGGCCACATCTGGATTTGCAAATGTTTGCACATCAAGCTCGAGGACATTGCTTCATTTGCAGAGATTTTAGGAGTTTCAAAACTTGTTGACTATACTTGCATGGACAGTGAACCTGCGAAGGAAAGGGTGTCCATCCCTGCTGTCCATGATACTTGGAAGACCTCAGTAGTTCCTGTGCTCCTTATAAAAGAAAACAAAGTTCGGTGGGTGAAGCCGAAGATTCAGAGTTAACCAAGTGGTCATCATACAGCAAAGACAATGGTTACCAGGGGGAAGGGCAGACGGAAAATGGGTAGTACACTCTCACAGCAATCACTACAGTCTTTACAAGGAGCAGGGAGCTGTACACCATCTCAGAAAAGCCAAATTCAGTCGGTATTGAGACAGCATGTCGACAGAGGCTGTGATCAACGATGAAAACAGTCCTAATCAGAGACTATCAGGACTGCTTCTTCGCCACCGATATGGGTGGTTGCAATTAAAGATTTTTGCCTCCTCTTCCCCCTTTTATCTTCCTCTTCTCCCTCCACCTTCCCCTTCCTCCTCTTTTCCTCGCTCGCCTGCACCTTTACCACTGCTACTGCTGCCATTTCCTTTCTACTCCACCTCCTCCTCTCCTTTAAATGGATATTAAGAGGAAAGAATGTAAAAAAATGGTGTGTTAAAGCCTAAATGGAAATTTGTGGGTTGCAGGTAGAGCAGATACTCCCAATGCTGTGGCAATATAATCATGGTGGAAGTCTGCTAAGCCATGAGTGAGGATTTCAGATTCTAGTTGTAGGAATAAGTGTTGCCACAATGGAGATGCTGTTTACATCTAATGGAGGGCCAGTTACATTGGAAAGAGACTAGGGTTTAAGGTTATCTTTTAAAAGTTAATATGCTTAACATCAGATGTAATTCCCAGTCGAAAGTATTTAAAGAAATCTTGTCACTGGAGAGTTTCCAAGGAGGTTCCTGAAGCTAAAATAAGGAACTTAATCTACCGTTGAGTAGAGTAAATTAGCAGGTTCGTTGACTCCTGTCACCAATGAAGAATTTTCAGGACTAGTCAGCAAGAGGCATGAAAAAGCTTTTATTAGATAGAAATTAAAAGGTACACACTCAAAGAAATAGAGTGTGGGTCCTTAAGAGAGTGGTGCTTATTTTCTAGAACACAGAGATCATTTCTTTTGGTTTTTTTTGTTTTTTTTTTTTGAGGGGGTAGAATCCCTGAGAATATGGCCTGTCCCCTAGAAGGGTACTGACCTATTTTTTTGTGTGTGGAATAGGTAATTTAAATGTTTTTTATGTTCTCTCAATCTGCTCCTTTATCTTAGGATCACGTTCCTACTCTTCACTTTCTCAACTAAGTCAATTTATGCACTTTCAGTATTTGTAGGGAATTTTAGGTATAAAGGTCCTAGAATAAAAGGAGGCTAAATTTACCAGAAAGAATGGAGCAGTGGATTCCCTTGGGCAACTAACTTCATTTGGGTCCTGGAAGTTGCAGTCTTCTTAGAAGTATAATTTTTAATTATGATTTCCTTGTCTCCTTACCACCTGTATATTATTTCTTTTATCCTACCTCACTCTCTTTTAAAGAAGATAGGAAATTAGTGGGGAATACCAATGAAAAATTATAATTTCTGAGTAAACATGTTAGTAATCATATATTCACCAAAATATACATGAGAGAATATGCTTATTTTGTAAGGTTATTTTTTCAAAAATACTTTAAGTTTTAAATATTAAAGCATAACTTTTTGTAACTATCAATAAGGATGTTTTTCTGTGTATGTGTGCAATAATCAGATAATGTGTTACTTCCCTGGGTGTAAAAGACAAACAAAATACAACTTTCTGGATCAGGTATAGGACATTTAGAAAAGCATTTGGATCAAAGTACCAAAAAGTTTAACTATGGTCTTTATAATCCAAGAGTCAAAGAAAAAGATGATATTCTGATCCTAATTATTTGGGTTTATAACACAAAAGGAGAAAGAGGGGGAAAAAGATGGAGAAATACCCCAAATCATTCTTAGTTTAGACTGCATATTTTATTAGCATCTCTTTACTGTAGGCCAATCTTTTTTCTATATTGAACACACTTCAAAGTTTAACTAACAAGAAAAAAAACAAAATTTACATAGAATACAGATATCTTTCTTATGAACCTAATAGAGACAAAAAAAAAAAAAAAAAAAAAAAAAAAGAAAAAATCCCTTCCAAAAAGTTTCAGGGTTAAGAATTAAGACATTTAGCCAGTCATGGTGGCACACGCCTGTAATCCCAGCACTCTAGAGGCTGAGGCAGGAGGATTGCTGTGAATTCAAGACCAGCCTGGGCTACATAGTGAGTTCCAGGTCAGTCTCAACAACATAGTGAGACTCTGTCTCAAAAAACCAAAAAAACAAAAACAAAAACAAAAAAACAATCCTAATGAGATAATTAACAATGTGAAATAGGAAGAAAAGGGCTAAAGGTGTAGGGAAAGTGGGAAGGGTAGGGGAAAGGGAATAAGGGAAAAGAAAAAAAATATGAGAAAATGAAAAAAATGGAAATAAAGTGTTTGTAAATGGGGAGGGGAGAAGGGGGAGAAGGGAGGGCAGGGACAAGGGGAAAAAATGAGAACCAAGATCTGTCATGTAAAGGTATAAGATCCCAGTAATGAATGTAACTGTACTGTATACCTAGAAAGTACCAATAAACTCAATAAAAAGAAAAAAAAAACAAATAGAACTAAGACATTCAACATATGGGACATTCAACATATGTTTCTTAACCACAGATAGTGGTTACCACTGAGCAATCAGCCCCAAACCAAGTGATATCAGAAGTAGCTGCTGGGAAAGTATAAGTTTGAAGGACAAAAGATAGAGGGAAGAAGTGGAGCTGCTTAGAGGAATTAGAACATTTACAGTTCAGATAAAGGTAACATGTTACTATATTTTTAATGCCAGAAATATAAAAGGGGCAGAAAAATAAGTCTGCGTATAGTCACAAATTTTATTCAGGAAAAAGAAAACAAAACCAGAAAAGAAATGTAAGACCATCTTTACACAACAAAAAAATTTAAAAGTATTATTTGGATGTGGGATGATACTTAAAAGCTCTCAGCTAAAGGTGTAGGGAAGGTGGGAAGGGTAGGGGAAGGGTAATAAGGGAAAAGAAAAAAAATGTGAGATAATGAAAAGATGGAAATAAAGTGTTTGTAGATGGGGAGGGGAGGAGGGGGTGAAGGGAGGGCAGGGACAAGGGGAAAAAATGAGAACCAAGACCTGTCATGTAGAGGTACAAACTCCCAACAATGAATGTAAGTAACTGGACTGCATCCCTAAAATGTACAATCCTGCCTTGTAGGAAAGGCTATCGCTGTAGGAAACTGATGAATGTAAATCTGTAACTTTCTCCATTTCCTTTTAGATTCTGTTTTTACCATGTTTAGTGGAAAAGCTTAAGAGTTCTTACATCTCCCCTTGCTGGCTGCAAGTGAGAAGTGCAGGTTTCATATGTAAAACATCAGCATGTTTTTCCTGAAAATAACAGACAAGGGGAAAATGAGAACCAAGACCTGTCATGTAGAGGTACAAACTCCCAACAATGAATGTAAGTAACTGGACTGCATCCCTAAAATGTACAATCCTGCCTTGTAGGAAAGGCTATCGCTGTAGGAAACTGATGAATGTAAATCTGTAACTTTCTCCATTTCCTTTTAGATTCTGTTTTTACCATGTTTAGTGGAAAAGCTTAAGAGTTCTTACATCTCCCCTTGCTGGCTGCAAGTGAGAAGTGCAGGTTTCATATGTAAAACATCAGCATGTTTTTCCTGAAAATAACTGCTAAATATAGCATAACCTTTTTATTTTAAAGAGATGGCTCCTCCCATATCCGATCTCTGAGAAAGGTTGAACCATAAATGTAAAATATAAGGAGTAATAATAAAATCTTTAGAGATACTGCTTTCCAGAACTCAGACCAGCATTGGATTTTATATGAAGGGATTTAGTTCAACAGCACAGCTTCAAACATTTATGCTTCTGAAATTTGACATGAGAAATGACTGATGATCTTTCAGACTTTTATTTGGATTTGTATTTCTGCTAGCTGCCGTTCTCTCTGTACATCCCATCATTGTCTGAGGCAGACAGAGGAGGGTCACCGATCCCATCATCTGTTCTCAGGCTCTTGCCAGTCCTGCAGCTGGGAGGCTGTGATGTGTCACATATGGGTCCACACAAGGAATATTCAGGCCGTGACCCCCAGCTGTCTCCTCTACTGCTGTGGTCCTGCAGGTGTTCCAGAGAGTGAGGTCTTCCGTCAGCTTGGACACTAGGAGGCCATATACTAAGCAGTCTCTTAACTGTGTTTTAGTTTGGGGTAACGATTATCTTCATAATTCTAAATGACATCCTTGCACTTTTATTTGTTGACTAATAAAATTTCTAAATTCTCTCTTACTTTCATAATTCAAACTATGAGTATTCATCTCATCCTATTTCATTTTTCTCAATATATTTTATATTTTTATTTGTTTTAATTAATTTTATTGGTACATCTAAGATATACAGTATAATGACATTCATCATTGGGAATTTGCACCCTTACATGATCCCTCTTGGTTCTTATTATTTATATTTTTAATTTAGGTCTTTTTAAAAGTACTTGTAACTTTTTTTGAGTTATACTTCTTTACTTTATATTTTTTCTTTATTGGTACATTTTAGGTATACAGTACAGTTATATTCATCATTGTTATTGTGTACCTTTATATGACGTATCTTGGTTCTCATTTTTTTCCCATTCCCCTGGCCTCCCTTCCCTTCTGAGCCTCCTTTTATTTCTCTATCAACTCTTAACATTACTTCTCATCACCCCTTTTGTAAGATGAAGAAATGAGTGTATAGTAACTTAGGGGCTGGGCCAGAAGATCTGAACAGGTAACCAAAAACTTGATAAAGCTTGATATTTCTGCCTTCATTTTGTATCTGCCTTTTTATTACTTTACATATTTGTGTCATGGGTAGGCTCATCCAGCTGTCCCTGAACACCAATTAAGGAGACTAGCAATCCACAGCAATCAAGCATGTACACATGTGGTAAAACAAGGTTTATTAGCCCAAATTTTCAAGATAAGACCAACTAAATTATGTTCAAGATGTACAGGTGTCTTAGTTACTTTTTTCATAGTTGAGACTAAATACTAAACACTCAAAGTTAAAGGAAGAAAAGTTTACTTGGCTTTCAATATATAATCAACTGGCTCCAAGGCAGGGTGGCACAGCAGACAGGCAATGCAGAGGAGAAACAGTTTGAGACAGGCAGAAGGTAGCAAAGCAACAAGAGACAATTACATCTTTTTCTATCTCATATTTTATCTAGGCTACTTATGGTGCATAGCATTTATACCCTTAATCTTGGTGCCTCTGAGTCTAGCATTGTGCCATGAATTAATCTCAGCATTACACACTGTAGATCCAGCCACCTGTGAAAAAGCCCAATCTGTGACCACATGAGGTTTTGAGAGGACATCTAGACACAGGTCCTAACATTCTGTCCCTGGCCTCCCAAAGACTAATTCACATACTTTATGCAAAATATTTAGTCCATCTCCAAAAGTGGTCAAAGCCTTAATATTTTCAGGTTTGCTGAAAAGTCCAAGTCTAAAGTCTCCTCTGAGATTTAATGCAAATTCTCAGCTGTAAGCACTGATATAAATGCAAAAAAATTTAAACACTTTTAGCATAAAATGGTACAAGATAGATATTTTTATCCTAAAAATTATAAACAGGGAGAAAGCAACGAATAGGAAAAAAGCAAAACCAAAATCTAGCAGGGCCAATATTAAATCCCATGGTTCTACTTTTATTATCTCCAGCAATCTATGGCAAATTGTGAATTCTAAAGGGCGTGGGCATTTCCACCCCTGTGGCAATTCTATTGGTTGTAGCTCCATGGCTTCTTTCTTTGGCTGGCTTGGCTATCTCCTTGTAGCTTTCTTGGATGATCTACATTCCTTGCTTTTCTTTCTGAAGTCTCCACTGTAGCTTCGGTATCATACTCACAGCTCCAGACACTGCCCTCTCAGGGGCACGCTGCCTGGCCTCTCGGCTTTTCTTCCAAAATCTGAATGGAAGCTTTATTGATCCCACAAGTCCTTCATTCTGCATGCACCTAAAACCAGCACCAGTGGATGATGCCAAGGTCTGCTGCCAGCTGGAGCAGTAGCAAGGCTTCCTTCTCCCATGGCTGTAGGAGTCTAGTGATTATTAATCAAATCTTTTTATTTCCTTATTGAGTTTATTGGCACTTTTTAGGTATACAGTACAATTATACTCATCATTGGGATCTTGTATAAGATGTATCCTGGTTTTTATTTTTTCCTCATACTCCTGCCCTCCCTTCACTGAATCTTAAGGAGTAACTTTTAAGGCCAGCATCATTCTAGAATATGGTGCTCTGGGGCACTGTTTTCAAGGCAAAATCTTTTATTTTTGAAATTTTGAGGCTTCAAAGGATGGGGTCTCACTATTTCTTGTTGATGCCTTGAGGCTATCTTCTCTGCTATCTTTTTTGAAATACTTGGCTTTTATTGCTAAGTTTTTAGTGACCAATTTCTCTTCAGTTTCATCTTTGCAGGTGGCAACTTTATGGGAGTCTTTGTTCTGGCCAAACTAAAAATATTTTAAATTATTTTTCTGGGCTCTTGCTCTTAATTCTCAGTATTTTCTGGCTAGAAGTCCCCAATAATAGCCATACCACTGCTTAAACATTGTACTGTCTTGAAATTTCTTTTGCAAGATTAATTAGTGCATCTTCCTTAATCTCAGTTTCAGGCAAAGTCCCTGGACATAAGCAAAATGTAGAAAAACTTTCTGCCAAGGCATAACACACACACTCTGGAGTCCAGCAGCCAATTCAGTTCTTCTTTCCAGCAGAAACCTCCAGAGCCTGGTCTTTATCAGCTTAATTTTTTCCTGCATTCTTGTTTTCTGAACTCTGACAAGACTCTCCCATCAAGTATAGCCTAAGGTGTTCCAAAGCTACAGTTTCAGCCAACATCACCAAATTTTTAAAAACTCTGACCATTAGCCAATCCAAAGACTACTGAACCATGTGGCCAGGTATAATCACAGCAATGATCCCACTCTCAGTACCAAATCCAGTCTTATTTTTCTCATTGCTGAGGCAAAATACCCAACACCCCAAAGCTAAAGGAGGAAAAGTTTATTTGTCTTATAGTTTGTAGAGTTTTCAATCTATACTCTGCTGGCTCCAAGGCAGGGTGGCATGACAGACAAGAATTGCAGAAGAGAAACAGTTCATGGTGGGCAGAAGGTAGCAAGGGAACAAGGGATGACCTCAGCTTTTTCTATCTCTTATATCTTGTCTAGTCTACTTAGCGTGTGTAGCATTCATGGCCTTAATTCTAGTGCCCTTGAGTCTAGCATTGTGCCATCAATTAATCTCAGCATCACACACTCTAGATCCAGCCACCTGTGAAGAAGCCCCATTTATGACTACATGAGACTTTTGTGGGACATCTAGACACAATTGATAACAACTAGGATGTCCAATTGGCACCTTTTAAAACACATCATGCCAGAGTTCCTGAAGGGATATCTAGAAGTCTCCAATCATTGTCTTACACCTGCACTCACTTTGAACTTCAGGAAAAGCACAGCACTGAAGATACATCAACCCATGATGAGATTACCTCCACACCAAGTGGGGGAAATTACTCCATGACAGGGATTGAGGCTTCTCCTTATCTCTTCCCCAAATCCAAAGTGATAATGATCTCACGACAGCCAAACTCTCTTCTCATAAAGTCTTCTTTGGAGTCATCTCACAGAAAGAATCTTGAGATATGTAAAGATCAATTAGATCAAGGCTTGACCAAGATTACCTACCCTATTAGCTATGCAAGCCTTCCATTTATGAAAATCCTCAACTCTTGAATTTATTCCTGTTTTCTATTAAAAAAAATCTTATTTTGTATCAGCCCCTTGACAACAGAGCTTGAACCTCTGTATCTGTTCTTCCCTGCATGGCTATGTTGATTGAAGCTCTTTCTTTACCCTTCACCATTCCTTGTCTCCATAACTGGTGTTTAGGAACAAGTGGCCTAGCCTGGTCCTTTGAGACCCCTGGAGCTGGGGCTTTCATCCAAAACTTCAGTACCAAAAGAAGGTCTGGCCCTTCTCTCCACAAAGTTTTTTCTTCAATCTACAGCTATGCCTTTACAGATTTTTAATGTTTACAATCTCTTCAGCAATCCTAACCAAGTCTTTCATGCTTTGACAATACAGTGATCATAAGATTTGAAAATCATTAATATTTTCATTCATTCAATGGTGTGTCCAGTTTTCATTCAAATCAGTTTCTCCTTCCTAGGCCCATTACCTTCAACTCTTGGTCACTCTGAGAAATTGTTTTTAAACTTGATTGTTTTAAAAAATGTTTCATCCATCGTTAAGTTTAGGTCACATTTAATTTGCTTTTTATCTAGTGGAGCAATTTCATACCAAGAATGTTCTGTTTTTCTTTGAAGTTTTAAATTGCCTTTGTTTTTTTATTTGTGTCAATTATATTCATTATGTCTTGTTTTTCCCCTTCTTGCTGTCATGCACCTTTTATGTCCTGATTTCTTTAAAAATAGTAGAGTCCTTTTGAATATCTCTATCTTGTCCGTGGTTGTTATTTTTTCTGCTATTGGTTTCCCTCGTGTGCCTGACAAAGCTTGGTTATCCATTTAGAACTCTCATGGGGAAAGGGTAACTGGGGTGAATTTCCTCTTTGTTGAGCTTTCAACTAAAAGTTTCACCATTCCAGGGAATTACAATTGCTCCCCAATGACAACTCTGTGTGAGGCTAAGCGAGGCTAATATGAATGATTTTGATCCCTGCTCAGCTTTGCATGTATCAATACAGTGAGAGGAAGGCATAGTGATCATAAATGTTTTCATTCTTTTTTGCCACCTGAACAAGCTTTTTTCATTTATCTCTAGCGCTAAGAGTTTCCACTTCAGGGGAAGAGGATAGAGAACTATTCCACTAAATTTAATTTCAGGATAAGGAACACTTTCACTGGTTTGGGAAGTATCGAAGTCATCCCTGGAGGGAATGTCAATCTCCCAAGACTTGTATTGGGTTCGGCGCAAAGAAATATGCAATGGTCCAGGCAACACTTTCTCTTGACTCCGTGTTTCAACTTCATTTCCCTTTCCCACACTGGTTACTTTATAATCCTGTACTCAGCTTTTTGTGGGCATTGTTAGATCTTTCTCGCTTCCTGGCAGCTTTGTATCTTATTTTCATTCAAAGATTCACTTGTGTCCTCTCTGGCTTTCCGAAAATTCTTTGAAATATTTAAATGCTGATAATAACCTGTCCCAGTTATCACTGTTTTCTCCAGTGGTTTAGAAGTATATATTTTTATACTTTATACCAAACCTATTTCACTCCCATTCCCACTGGGGTTTTGTGGAAGATGAGAGGGCAAAGAGAGATGCCAATCATATGGTCTTTTATTTCTCAGAGACATGGCATAGCTTAGAATCCCTAATTAAGGAATCTCTAGGTTCCAATAGGGTAAGATGCAGAGGTTGCTACTTGAGGAGTTGAGTAATACAAAGGAATTAACACAGAGCAGCAATGGGATACTGATCATATTTCTCAGCCTTAGGAAAAGTGGCCCTAACTGATTTTAGATCAAAATAAATATATTTGTATTAGTTTTAGAATCCCTTATTCCTATTCTTTCAACTGCACCTGTGTTAGTGTTTGATCTATTTTAAACTTACTTCTGCACATTAAGTTTCCTGATTCATTGTCTTGAAGAAAGTTTTCTTTCACATCTTTCTTGATGCCTCCACCAAAAAATTTAAATAGGTTTTTGCTTTATAACTCTCATCATCCTTGTTAATATTACTTAAAGTATTGAATTTCACTGCCTATTTGTAACCTCTGAAAAATCCCTTTGGATTTTTAATCTCCAATTCCCAGTGTTTGCCAATTTAGGACCATCTGCAAATTAGTTAATGTGCAGTTTAGCCTTTCTTTGAAATCTGTAATTAAGATGTAAAGTAAGACCGAGCCCAGGACTAATTCCCTGGGCTTCCCAGTAGGAACTCTCCTGAGCTCTATAACTCTTTTATCACCACCTTTGGTTTCTCATCTTCAGCTAAATCTCAAGCTATTTCACTAAGCATGTAATTAAATTGATTTATGGGGGGCTCTAGATGAATTTCCATTTTTTAAAATGTTGTCTGATATATACATATTTATTTAACTTAGCTTCATATTTACATACGTTGAAACATTATAGCCAAAGAACATGAGAATACTTTCAGTCAGGCCAACCCTAACATTGTCTGTTAGATAAACACTTAGTCTGGAGACACACACAGATAGCCTCTTAATATTAATTCTATCATTTAACACCAGCCAAAGTTCAACATCTAGAATAAAATTACAATTAATGGATTTTTTTTCTTCTTTCTTCTTTTAAAGTATTTTTCTGCTTGTTCAAGATGAAACAAACTATTATCTCTATCTTAGTAAATGTATTCACCTATCCCTGATCCGCCATACAAGAATCTTTTGTTTTCAGGTCCTGGGCATTTTCTATTAGCTGCCAATTACCTATGTCTCAGACTGACATTCAAATAATTAAATATTCAGTTGCACTGATCTCGCCACCAAGGGTTTTATAAGCATTTGAGAAATTTGTTTAAGTTTAATTGGGAAATTAAGCCATGGGTCAATGTTACTGCTAAGCTATACTGCTGTGTTCTGAGTAACTAGACTAATCTAGGTCAGAAAAGCACAATAGGACACACAAACATCCAAAGAACGCAAAATTGTGCTTTTAATGACTGCCAAATTCCTTTATGATACTTTAATCTTTCCATTCTGGGACTTTCTCTTTGTTTTGCGTGCAGACTAAACTCTGGTTTCTAACCTAAATATTCTTAATGATTTTTAGCCTCTACTTCTTCCTTCCAGCACTCTTTTCTCCCTTCAGAATTTACTGGAGTATTTTATTACTTGTGGATTTGCAAAACATATTGCTCTTTTCTCTGTAATATCAGATAACATTCCTAGCACTCCCAGCTAGAGGTTGGCTTCGCTGTTTCTGAAAACTGCATCCAGACAGACAGTAAACATTTTTATTTCTCTATAAATACACAAGAGTTTATGATGTATATGGGACCATAGAATAATTAATTGCTTCTTCCCAGCTCATCTTTAGCTAACTTCTTTGCTCATGTTATGTTTTGCTTAAAACTTGTCATTGTTTTTTTGCCCAATATAACTGCAAATTAACAAAAGATAAAGCAAAATAAGAATAGAAAAAGAAAATAGAAAAGAAACAACAGAGAAAGTGAGGGAAGGAGGAAGACAGCCTAAGTGCGAGGGCATTTGAACATATTTCTAACCTTCAACTCAAGTTTTGCCAGCTTCTGTACTTTTAAAACATCTCTTGGATTTCCCTAGGTAAGAATTTTCAAGATAACATAGTCATGTTCCCACATATTTTAGGGTTTAATGGAAGAGATGCAAATTGCCTTAAGAGACAATTGTGCAATAGAAGACTATAGAAATTGTGACTTTTAAAGTTGGACACAGAAATGTCAGGTTACTTGTGAAGGAGCAGCCCTTTAATTAGGTGTTTTGGGAAAATTAAAGGTAATTTGTCAGTGTTTTCCCAAGTTGTTCTTATTGTTGTCAATTAGGTAACTACAATCTCCGTGAGCTTTAATGAGCTTCTATGATACCTTGACTTGACTCCTTGTTAATATATTATCATCTCTGAGTGTATACTACTTCTTTTTCCCCCTGTTATTTTAAGGTAGTAGACTCTTAGAGAAAAACTCTACTTACCTAAAATAGAGCATATAAGTATAAATAAGATGTTTCTTTGTTTTTTATTCATATCTTAGAAACATAGTCATACATATATAAAATACATAATCTTAAATATTTGGACTATACCAAATTTAATTTTATTCTGTGTATTTTTTAATTTTCTGGTAAAAGTTTTCATAATTGCTTATTTGTCAGGTAACGTGATAGGCTAGGTTAGCACTGTGCAGATATCACAGTTCTTAATAGCTGGCTAGAATTGATTTACCTAAAAAGTCATTACAATTTTCCATCTCTAGCTGTGTCAAATGATCTTGGAAACACCGCTAAAACTGTAAACACTTTTGGCCCATGACATCATGTTAAGCTATGACCCTAAATGCATTTTAGCTGGATAGGCCATTAAAATAGCATACTTTTGAAATTACAAGGAGTATTAGAAATTATCTATTCTACTCGCTCAATCAAGAATGAAACAAATGAAATTCAGATAATTAAATATCTCAGATATAGTACAGAGGAATAATAGCAGCTAAAGGACTAGAACTTGAACTATTGATAGTCTCCTTCTATTTTTCCTTCATAAGATTATAGCCTAGCCAGGGATTAGCTCAGTGGTGCTCTGCCTGCCTTGCAAGTGCAAGGTCCTGAATTCCTGAGTTTGATCCCCAGTACTGGAAAAAAAAAGAGACTGTATAACCTTATAGCAAGTATAAGGTATGATCCAAGCTGTGAAGGAAATACAGCCTTGTCTTGCAAGAGGAAATAAGTAACTACATGTCACGGTCAGCTCCAACATGAGCCTCTGAAAATGTATACAAATAAAAAAGTAAACTTGTTTGCTGCTCATAAATTACAAAAGCAATAGGTAAATTGACAATTGTTGAATGTCTTTAGCTCAGAGATATATTAACAGAAAAAGCTACAAAAGTAAAAGTCCTGGGTTTGATATGTGTATAATACAGAATTCACCATTTAAATATGCAAAGAACTTAAATCACTAAGACTTTCCAAATGTGATTTTTCTTTGTGACATGTAAACAATTTTTAAAGTTCTAAATTCTGCTAATGCTTTAGTTATTGTCTTATTTTTGCATTAAATAGGATTATTTATGTACCAAAGAGGTCTATACTTAAGCATCTTGGACACCAATAGATGGCAGCATTACACAAAACTACCGTTTCTATATATATATAAAATAGATTGTTTATATTGCTAAAAAAATTTGCAAGATAGGAAGTATATATAAAGAATATATAATAATTTTAATTAAAAAGTAAAATACAAATTGGAGATTCTGATACGAGACAAGAGAGTATAAAGGTTGAGAAGGTGCAATAGAATATGGACGCTAATATCAGGGGAAGACATACCTCAGGAACACAGGCAGAACTTCCTCGCAGGATTATTTGTTATGGCATGAATAAAGATGCACAGTTTGCTAATTTCTTTGAATCAAAATTATTTTATTACAAAATTAAAAGGAAGTCATTTAATCACTCTACAATGTTCTAAGTTCAACAATAAAAAAGCAATACATATTCCAGGTATTAAACGAAGAGATTGGTAATTCTGAATTGCTAAGAGTTGCATATTCACTTAAGTATAGTTTTTGTGTGCCAATGAATTTAACATGTAAAAATACCCCTTTAGAGAAAAGAGTTACATTTAATAAACTTGTTTTTATATTAATCCAGTTCCCTTTTAGAGACAGGTGTTATTCTATACAAAGTCAGAATATAGCGTATGGACTATAACTTGCTCTAAAGAGGTGAATTGCCTAGTTGACTTCCTCTATAAGAGATATCAAAGTGAAGAACCAGTTGAAAATAGCACAAAACTACTTAACACTGCAAAACTGTTTGCATATTGTATGTAGACCTTATGCCTAAGTAGTATTCTATACTGATACAGAAATATCATTTGTCTAGGGAGGAATGTAGAGACTAGCAAGACCACAAGACTACTTTTATCCTTTAACTGAGCAAAGGTGGATATAAATTTTAAAGGACACAACATGATGGTTCTCCCTTTTAACACTTTTTGCTCCTCCATTCCCTCCTTTATGTGACCAGCTCTGATACAGTGAAAGAGAAGTAGTTTGTTGGAACCAGCTCAGTTCTGTGATATGTTTTAACAAGATAAGATCCTCATTAACACTGGGGACTTTTTGGACCTGCAGCCGAATCTCCTCGTAAACACCAGCACCTAGAGCTTCTGTAGTACAGGCTTCACTGCCGGGTTCTTCTCCGTCTAATGAATCCCCTAAGTAGTGGTTAGACTAGCTTGTTGAGAATATTGGTAAACATTAACAGACACTGTTATATTGACAGTGTTTGCCATCAGTGGAGATTTTGAAGCTGCAACTCTTCCCTACCCTTCGAGAAGAAACACACCAAAGAGATGTCCTATATTCAGGGCGCCTATTTCTTTCATGCTCCGGGGCATATGGTTATCACCAGCTGAGGTCAGGGGAAGAAAAAAATCCCTACCCCTGTGTTATAATACTGTGCAATTAGGCACATAATGTGGATTTTATGCTTTTCTCTGAAACATCTGGCATGTACTACTCTCTAAAAGCAAAGCTTGGAGAGCCAGACCTCCTGTAGCATTTTAATATCAATGTGCCTTTTTCACATATTAGTTATCTAATGGTTGTGTCAGTTTTAGAAACACCACATCCAAAATATTGTCTCTTGAATGAGTGTAAATTCAAAATGCTTGCCAGGGGGTGAGCGTTTGTAGGGGGAACTAATATCGGCCCTAATCTAAATACCAGATGGATTTTAGATTGTCATTCTAGCCCAGCATTAGCATTGACCCTTGGGAAGATCATTGTTTATGTATTCATTAAAGATATTTAGAATTAAGAATTGATCTATTTAAACCTCATTGCTAACATTATATCTGCATTTCTGACATATTAGGAAGATGTGTACAGTTATTACTTTTGTCCAAAGAGAAAAAAGCTAGCCATGAAAGTTTAAAATTATCTCCAAGATATCAGGGAGAAAAGGTAAGTCATTTTTAGAAAAGACAAATTATTACCATCTAAAAATTCTTATGACTGAAAAGTTCTCTCACTCTGATCCATGATTTACTTTGGGCGGAGTAACTGAAGTTAAAGTAACTGCTCCAAGGCAACACACACTTGTCAAACCATCTGTATGAGATTCTATTTTCCAATTAAACCCACATGAGAAGAAACAAACTTGATTTAAAAAAAGAAAGATGCATCACAAAATTAGAATTTAAAAATAAAAATGAAATAATTTATTTGCTCCAAAAATTCAGAACTTTGAAAAATTGTAAAATGTTGCTAAAACACAAATGTAGATGTAAGAATGACTTGCATTCATTTATAAAGACTGTGAGTTAGCATGACATGATTGAAGTTTTAAAAAACAGATTATGGAATTGTTTTAACTAACTGCAGTATGAATGCACTCTACTAAATCATAAAATTAAGACAGAAAGTTATTATACATGGGGAGTTTGTCCACTACCCCCAGATAATCTCCTACTAAGTTCAATGAGAAGATTATCCAGATACTTATTTTAACATTAGAATGTGAGGCTCATTCTCAACATTAGACTCCTTGTCTTAGAGCCATTTTGGTAGAGGTAATTCAGAAACCTTAGGACATTCTTCATTTATAGTTACAATGAGATGGCTTCTAAAGGAGTTTTCAGATCTAAAATATTTAGTCTGTGAATGTTAATATTATATTAATAGTTGTGTGGTGCATGCCTTGCTAAATAAGAATATTACGTATGTTATTTATAAATATTTGTATTTTGACATCATAATGGTTCTTAATATTAAAAAGCAATGACTGCAATGCCATAATATGAAACATGTTAGAAATGGATGGCAGTTTGGATATCTCTAAGAAGGACAGATGGAGCAGGACTTACCGTCTGGAATCTTTGAAGGGGTTAAAAGACAGGACTTCTTTTTTCCTCTAGTTTAAAAAGTAATTTTGTACAAGGATGAAGAGTGGCATTTCAACTATGTGAAACACTTCATAGACAGGAAGATACTCAAGCTCCAGTAATATAACATTCTGCCCTACAGTCAGGCAATCCTGCTAACACGAAACTTTTGTATGAAACAGAACAGTACTGTTTGAGTAAAAATATAAAGGTGAATTTGAAAATCCGAATAATGCTCGGTAAAGAGTCAAGGAAGGCAGCAGAATGGAAGCATATGAATTAGGCCTCCGGTTTCAGGGTTGTTAGGTCTGACAGGAAAAGGAGAGGTAGAGCTGGGTTTCCAGGAAACATGGCCTACCTGAGAGCTTGGAAAAGCTATCCCTTTCTTACAGAGCAGCCCTAGGAAGAGTTAAGAAAGCTTATCTTGAGATGAATAAATAAACCTCCCAGGAGAAATCAAAACCTGAAGTCCAAGTCCATACATCCATGTTGTATATGATTCCCAAACAGAGAAATTAATGGAATATCTGAGCCTAAACCATCAAAATCTCAGGGGCATTCTGTGAAAGCAAATACAAGGACTCTTCCATAATATAAAGTGCCTGAGACTCCCATAGGAGAAAACACTATAAACAACAGCAACAATGATAGACCAATTTAAGATGAGCTTACAAGAGCCTGGCAGGGGACTGGGGAAATGTTGACCAAAAGACACAAAATTTACTTAGACAGGAGGAATAAGTTCAAGAGATGCGCTGTAAAATGTAGTGACTGTAGTTGATAGGAAAGTATTGAATATTTGAAAACCTCAGAGAGTAGACTTTAAGTGTTCAGACCAAAAATAAATGGTAAGAAAATGCATTTGTTAATTTGCCCCTCTAGCCTTTCCACTGTGTGTGTCTATATACACACACACACGTATACATATAGACTATATATACACATATATATGTGTGTATACATATGTGTGTGTGTGTGTGTATATATATATATATATATATATTCCAAAGCATCATGTTGTACAACATAAATATGTATGATTTTGTCAAATAATAATAAAAGATGTCCTTAGAATAAAAATTATGAATTTCATAAAGAAATAATAACCATAAGGAAAAGTCAACAGAAAAATAAAAACTGCCTAAATAATGGAACAACCATAAGTTTAGTATAAAATAGAAATGTCAACAATATGTAAATCAGAATGCTGGGAACACTAATGATTATTATTTTTCAACTTATAATTTTCTCAGGTCATAAAATTTTTGAAGAACCACCAGTTTTTATTTTGTAAAGGAAAAATGTGAAGGAAGGTTTCCATTTTGAAAATTCACTACACTGATTCTTGGGAAAAATCTTTCAGGTTTTTTTCACTTCAAAGGCAACACAGACATATAAATTTCCCAATGACTTCTAGGTTTATTTGGAATGTTGTGGGAAATCCTCATATTTTATTTGTAATAAAATTTCATTTTTATTTTTAAACAATTATTCCTTTTTTTTTTTGCAATCAATACTCTGGAAATACTTTAGCAATCATGGAAATAATTATTTTTTCACTGAATGTTACATCTCCCAAACATCTATACCTTATCTATGACAGCAATTTAAAGGGTGTGTCAGTTTCACTTAAAAGATTATATTTTCATTATTGAAACACATAATCTTGAGGATTAAAGTACATGGTAATTCATTAATATCAGAGTTTGCAGGCATAAGAAAGTTATATTAGAAAGCCACTTTGAGCTAAAAATACTCAGACATATTCCCTGTATATCTGCAGGAGTACAAATAACCTTTCCTTTTCTTGAAAAAAAAAAAATTCAGCTTGGAGCCCAGAGGGGGGGCACACTCAGCTCTCAGCGAAGGGAGGGGACAAGGCTAAGAAGGGGCTGCTTTCAAAGATGGTTGAAAGCCAGGGGGATTTTCATCACAGGTTTCTGGCATTGGAAAGTCTTTGAAGATTTTTGGATTTTCGCTTAACAGGTGGTCTGTGCGCCTGCTGCTCTCTCTGCTGATCTGAAGCTACACAGCCCAGCAGGACTCTTACCTGCTTGGATTTCTGGAAGTAAGGCCGCAGGAACCTCTCCCTTCCTTACATGCAGTGATTACTCCTCTTATGGGAGGGCTACAATTTTCCTTCCCTTCTTCCCCACCCACTACCAAGAGGCACCCCGGGCTTTGAGCAGCAATACCTGCCCCTCAATTATATCAGAGGAAGCCCGAAAGGAAAGTAACAGGGTGGTAAATCTCCACTAGATGGCAGAATTGGTTAAGCGAAATCGTGGACTATGAATCCCAAGCACAAAATCTGAGCGGGAGGAGGGAGGTAAGACCTGGTACCTCCGCACTTTCCCCAGTATTGCGCCTTTACCTACCCGCCTGGGCTCTGAGCTGACCCTGACGGCTTGTTTCGACCTTGCACGAGGAGGTGACGCTTCAGAGAGGGACAGCATAGTATCTGCCACGTAGCCTGCAATGTCCCTTGAGGGCCAGAGATGTCTCTAGTTTGGGAGGTGGTGACTTTCAAAACAGGGGATATCCACCCACCCCGAAAACAAAACACCTGCTGTTTAATATCCAAGCAGAATGCTGGCATGTCCCTTATTGTGAGAGAATATATTGTCTACAAATTCTTTCTGCGGCCAACTGGCCCAATCCAAGAAACAGAAATTAAGACAGATTGGCGATCCAATTTTCAGGCTGAGTTTACACTGGTTTACTTTCTTACTCTCCTACTTTCATTGCTTTACTTAATGCTTTACATAGCATTACTTTCTTTTTTAACACAATTGAAACAAATATTTAAAAATATAAAAACCTCACTATTCAAAATGTACCTGCATTTTGTTTAGCTCTAAACCGTTCATCCGACATTCATTCACCCTTGGCTTGCTTGGTGCAGCCAGTTGAGCAGTTTTGCGTTATTTAGGAAACTACCATAGTACTTTAGGGAAGTTTAGACCAGTGCCTATGCATGTGGTCCTTCCCTTCACAGCCTTACTCTGTGTGGCCAGCAGTGGAATTCCAAGTGACCACTGAGGAATTTGCTGGATGCTCATTATCAGGAATGTATTTACATTATCTCATTCCTTTTCATAAAAAAAAATCACAACGGAGACCTGAATATTATTACCAGTTCCAATTTCAGCAAATGAACTGGGCAAAGAACAGCTTTAACAAAAACCCAGTGGCCATAGAGGAATCGAAAGCTGCCATTGTCACTTCTTTTTGTTATCTTTTTTATTTTGCAGTAATTTCCAATGTAGAGAAACTTCACAAAGAGAGTTCAAGAGATCCCATGAACCTTTCATCCAGCTTCTCTCATGTCAATATATTGTTTAGCATAGTACACTTGTCAAAAGTAAGAAATTAACATTAGTAAAATGCTATTAACTCTCCTGAAGGGCTTTTTTCAGATGCTGCCAGTTTTCTACCAATGTCCTCCCTGTGCTGCAGCATCCAATCCAGAACACCGTGGGCCATATTCTGCCCATTTCTTAGTATCTGTTTAGTGCTGAGTGTGATGAGGTGAAATTACCCTTCACCGATCTTCTGCTACCCACTGGCTTTAGTATGAACCACTTCAAAGCCCAGGACCCCATGCCTGTTGAGCTGAGTGGGAACTCTCTTGTTTTATTGGTTAGTACTATAAAAGTAAATGAGCTAATTAAGCCTATGGCTTTTTAAAAGCTGGGAGATTGTGAGATTACACTCACACTTGCTGAAGAGTAAGCCACAGAATATTCTTCTAGACTTGGATAACTTTCTGATGTCAACATTTACACCAGCCTTCAACATCTCTCAGCTGGGAGTACCTTAATTAACCAACCAATCAGAATGAATTTGCATTTTAGGGTTTTTACCCAGCAGATGAACTATCTCTGAAAATAATTGTATGAAAATATTCTATTAAAATACACAACACGCATACAAAAAAACCCTCTTCTCTATTTGTTTTAAAGGGACAAATTCAAAGCTGCTCTGATCAGTATAACTGCATTTCCGTAAATTCCCAAATTTCCTTTTACCTCTGTGTCAAGCTTTTTTGTTTTTTTAAAATTAATTAACAATGCTTTAAGTCCATTTCTAACTTCTTTGCTTCCACACCTCATTGAACTACCCAACAAAATGAAACAAAACAGTAAATTAAATACATACATACATATAGTACCACAAAATTTTTATTCTATTATAAAAAAAGAAAAAGAGAAACAAAACAAAACTCCAGGCAGCACTTTCCTATTGCCTGCATTAATGAAGAAATACAAATAGATCTTTTTAAAGCATCCTGTTGACACTGTTCCTTTTTGTCTTGGTTTATCCAGTCACTGAGTTGCTCCTTCTTTTGGAAGACTACCTCCTACCTAAGAGATAGCCTTATCATCAAGGGCCTTTGATATGTAAAATCCAGGTACCCTTGATTTGGCCATTTCATTTAGTTTCTTTACTCATTTTCCACTATCATGAGTCATTTGGTATCAGTACCAAAGCTGTTGCAATTCTCTGTTGCTCATACTAAGTCACTGTGAGCTTTCCTAGAAAAAGAATTTTAATATAAAATTCCTAAACAGGCATTTTAATGTAAGTTTCTAAAAGGGATCAAAAGACAAAATTCACTTTTAATTCCAGGAGAGATTTTCACATGCTGACAAGTTCTTATAAACAATCCACACAAGACTGTCACTTGGGTGAGTGGAAGAGGTTACATTTTTTTTTTTACTATAATTTTTGGTCTAACTAACGAGGCTGCCTATACATGATTGAAAAATAGCTTTCTGGCTTCTTAGCTGCCAGCTCTGTGCCTGGGTTATGCCCATGACAGTCACACAGATAGGAAGCTTATATTAAAATTAGAATCAAAGGCAGCAGGAGTGGGAATCAGCCTACATTAATGAACCACTGAAGCCTCTCTCCAGCACGGGTGAACACTAAATCATGGGTTAGATCTCTGGTGATTTCCCACTTGAGAGATGTGAAGGAAATGGCACATTCAGAGTAACAGCAAAGCCATAGCAACTTGTCAAGATACTTTCTAACACACAGGCTTCAAATTATTTTTAAATGATCTTGATAGAGCTACTGGAAATGGTCCCAAGGTGCATTTGATTTGGCTGTGACCATAGAAGGAACGAGTCACTGCATGTGGAAGCCTTTGGATTCATCTGACACTCCTTTCTGAGCATTATCAACCACTTTGGTCACAATTAACAAGAGTTCTTTTATGGCACAAGATTCTGAGTGACATAAAATTATTGGTCCTTTTTCAAATTGACAAGATAATTACGTCGACTCTTCTCTTTCACTTGTCAGTACCTGCACTGCTGTTGAACCATTACTTCGTTATTTAATAAACTACACGGTGCTGAATGATGGGCTAATTTCTAACACAAATTAAGAGAATGAGAACAGAACTTGATGCTGATTACTCTTTTTTGTAATTGGGGTTCATATTATAGAAATAAAATCTATTTTTTTTCTCTGTAAAGGACTTATATTTTATTTTAAATTAAATTTCTGATGCATATTAAACATCTGTTTTCTATTCACTTAACTGGACAAATTGCTTTTTGCAACTTAATTAGCATGTTTTCTTGGGCATGTAGGATGTACTAGGCCGTATAGTGTCGAGGTCAGTGAAACTCACAGTCCTTTCATTTTTAAGAATATAATTAAAAAGAGAAGGAAGTAGATTAGAAAGAGGAAAAATGAATAAAATATGGCAGAATAAAAAAATATATATAAACTATCAATTTTTATCTTGAAGTAAAATTTGTCTTGCAACACTTGTGTTTCTATGTTTAATAAGTGCATTTCTGGATCACAGATAGCTCATATTTAGAAGACTTTTTAACATTTGGATTAGATGCTAACTTCTTACTAGTAGTTTGATTTCAATATAGGGTTTTAACAGAGGCTCAGTGTTTTACTTAGAATGTTAAAATCTGGATTTTTAAGACTAGTTTAGTTTCTTAAATGAGGTAAGAGAAAAGCAAAGTAATCCTATGAGGACAAATGTTGAGGCTAAAAGGCCAGTTACATAAGTGCAAGGCACATCTCAGGAATAATTGTAGATCTACTTTATATGGTGACATGGGGACATAAAGTTCACAGCAAAGGTGGACCTTTAGTGTCGTGCTGAAGATATGAATTTGGTCTCAGAGCAGTGAGAAGATGCTCACAGGCCTTGAGCTCACAGGAAGGACATGTGTATATTACTGTTTTAGGAGATTAATTTAGCATTAAACATGATGAAGTGGCCATAGGGAGTAAGTGGAGACAGAATGACAAGTTGCAAAGTTTTCACAACAGTTTCTGTATAACCAAAGGGCCTGAAATCCAGTGAGGAAAGTGGCAATATGAGTAGTCAAAGATTAAAGCGAGAATTGGTGGGACAAAATGTGGTGCCTAATCAGATCTCAGATCTGGGTAATTAGACAGGGGGGAGGTATGAAAATGATGTGAATGCTTTGATGCTTCAGTACTGAGACAGTAGTAATAAAATTAGTTCAAACTAGAAACAGGAAGGAGTACCTACATTATGGACTGTCATGAAAATGAAATAAAAATATACGAAAGCTGCTTTAAAACTACACAGCCACATAAAAACATAACCTGATTAGTGAAGAGTGAGAAGATGAGGAATTCTGCATAAGAATCTTGAGGTAAGAGCTGTCTAGGTAGAAGTCGACAAAAGTGCCATTCTCCCTTACTTCCACAGGCAAAGAAATGAAAATCTAGTATTTGGAATAAAGAAGATAGAAGCCAGAATAGAATCAGCTGTGATAGTTATAGAAACATAATCCAAATGCCCAAGGTTGCTCTGTTGCAGTTAGGTATACAAGGCAGGCAGCAATGAGAAGAAAGGATGTTTCTTCAGTGTGTGCACAGCATTCATGCAACACCATCGTTATTGTGGGCGGTAGATCCTCACTTTAGAGATGAGAAACGTCGCATCAAGAAGTTCTAAGTGAATTAAGACCTCACAATCCATAAACACTGAAGCGAGGTTTCTGATCTCAAGGCTAGTATCTTTTAAAAGCTAGACCATTTGTGCTATTGTTTTAGTGTGGCCGCATAACAGTACTCGAGCCACTAAACTTTGGACATCATAATTCCTTTAATTCTATTCCAAGGTGGAAACAATAATATTTGACTTAAAAGGTTATTGCGAGGATAAAACAATGGGAAGGGAATACGTAAACTGATGTGTGCCCGGCAGCGTCATTGTTAATGTGGAGTGGCCATGGCACTAATTTTAGAGCTATTTGTAAGGCTGCATTGGGATGAGGCCGCTGTGAGATGGTTGAAGTATGGCCATCATTCTTTTGTCCAACATAAAATTCCCAAAAGTGGTTTCTATTGAACAAATAACTTCTGGATATTTCTTCAATTTATATATTAAAAAAAGCAACAGAATTGTTATTTGTTCTGGTTAAATGAAAAATCTCAAGAATCACTTAAAATATATGGCCAAATTGCTTTATTTCTAAGTTTAAAATTCCATTAATGTACTGACCTAACCCAGTGCTTAGAACTGTATCTCCATACTGAGGTGATGGTAGTGTTTATTTTAAAGACTTAGAATACTTAAAAACATTTACAGGCTTTCAGAATTATGGTTACCATTTTGCTTCGTAATATTATGTTTGTCTTCTGTGAAAACCTGACACATTCAACAGCCATCTGTACATTAATGAAAAAATAGTAAAGACAACTAATAGAGTACAGAGCCATGTTTGTGTGCAACTATGAGTAAAACCAAAATAAAAGTACATAAAGACACTATAAATCTGGCTCTAAAGATTCCTGGCTCTTAACTGGTTTCATTTTAATGAAACGATTATTAGAACACACAAAACCCTTCCCTTCTAATTTGATAAATGGAATAATGATGTGAGTTAACTGAACCATTGGTGTGATAATAAGATGCAATTGGTATGAATTATCAGAGGATAAAATGGTTACCAGTTTGCTTCCACAGAAAATAATGGCTATTACCACTTCCTGAGGTGAACAGGTAAGCCATAAACCTAGGTTATTGCTAAACAGGTCAGAAAGAAGAGAGGTTCATTTTGCCTCTTTCTTAAAGCTGTCACTTTAGAGGCACAGTTTCTAATTTTCTATTTATTTCCTCCTGTTCCAAAAAGAATATTCATATTGAGTTTGTTTAGTCTATTCCATAATCTTACCTCTTAGCTAAGTATTGACATGAAAAACCCCTATGTCTCCAAGAGCTTTGAGTTCTAATGTTGGTAATTAAAGGGTCATCTAGGATCTTCCTTTTCAAGTCCCATTATCCTGTAGAGATATTTTCACAAGGTGGCATTCTAGCAGAATAATTCTCTAGTCTTCTGCAGTGTGAGAAGTAGTCTGTGCTTTTCCATATGTGATTCAGACAGAATATTGTATGATAGCCATCTTCCGGGGGAAAGAAAGGAAGGAATAATCACAACACTCTTTGGTTTGAAAAAAATGGCATTTCCATTGTTTTATTTCTTTACATCTTAAATGGCTTTGAGCTCAATGTCAACGTCATGGATTCTGAGATATATTTATTAGGCCATAGGACTTATTTTTGTTATCTATGGATTTACCGCATGTAAAATGGTGCCATAAGAAAAATACCACATGTTCATACTTAAAAAAACTGCATCCAGGATTCAGGAATGAGAAGGCTACATTAAAATACAAAAATAAAATTTTTAAAATACAAAAATGTCAATTTTTCATTATTCTTATATTCCTTTATTAGATTACACATTGCAACAAGTTCTTATGCACACATATATTCATTTAATTCTTATAATCATTTTGGAGTTGGCATGATGAATCGTAGTTGTTCCATTTTTTAAAATTTGCTTTTGTACTAGGGAATGAACTCAAGAACTTCACACAGGGGTATATCCCATCCCTTTTAATTTTTTTTTTTAATTTTGAGACGGGGATTTATTAAGTCTGTAAGAAACCTCAGCTGGTCTAGAACTTGGAATCCTCCTGCCTCAGCCTCCCAGAGTACTGGGATTATAGGAATGTGCCACTACACCTGGCTCAACTCTCAGTTTTAAAGATGAAGTAAGTATAGAATCATCATATAAATTATTATATAAAATGAGAAGTTTTTGAAGTTATTAATAATTCATTCGAGACAACGAGAAAACAAGCAGTCTTGGAATCAAAAAATATAATAGTCAGAGATAAGAGGTTCATCAAAATTAAGAAATATTACCAAGGAAAGGATAGGTATGTGGTAGGGTCAGAATCTGCATCCATCCCTTTAGGACTTAACCTTTCCTAATACTCCTTCCCAATATATTTGAAGATTTTTCTCATCTAACAATTAGATAGGACAAGAAGGGGGAAACTCAGATCCCTGCTTGTAAAATATCAGTGCTAATGTAGACACTGTGTCTTGTTTATCTTCATGCTTTCAACTTGCAATACCCCAGGTCTTCAGTAATCATTCATGGATCTGAGCCAAGTCCTACCCCTTGAAACTTTTTAGATGTATTCTTCTGAATGTTTTCTGTCTTCAAGAGTCAATGACTACAATAAAGATACTCATATCAGTAATTCCTTGTTTATTAACTTTAGTTTACAATAGTCAAGACCAAAAAAAATGATGTCACTGACCAATGGTTTCTAGGCTCAGAGCATTGGTCCATTTAACCGTTTACTCAAATGGTCAGTTTTTATGCCAATTTTTACCTTGTCCATTTTCACACCCATATTGGAGGCACAAACAATGCTACCTTGAAATAATTTCTTTTGTAGGATCTTCTGGTGTAGGTGAAAATTTTAATGTTGTTGATAATATTTAATTATGGAATGTATCATCTTAAAATTAGGCACTGCTAAGAGGAGTCTCCTAATGAGAAGATATGGGAAATATTAAGGAAAAAAATCAAACATTATAATTATTATACACTGCATAAAAACCCAGGTCTACCACTAAATAAGTATGTGACCTTAGTCAAGTAATTTCATTCTCCAGGCCTCAGATTTCATACCTATGATTTAGGTCAATTATGTAAGATGATACAAAATTTACAAAAGGATTTTAACACTATAATTTCTAATAAATCTGTTACACTTGCTGATGCAATATAATTTTTACTGATAAGACATGGCAAAATTTCCATTTCCTCCCTCATTTCATTCTTTCATCTTTAGAATATGTCTCCTGGATACTTAATGATATTTCTTTCTAAAGAAAAGGAAACAAGAAAGAATTTCAACTTTAATTTTCAATATTTCTCTCATATTAATAAGAGCTATAAAAAGATTAAATTTAAGAATTACACTATAAAATCTCCATTTTCTTACCTATTTAAATATTAGGGAGTATTTCTGGAATTTAGTTATATCACTGAGTTATCACGACAGCAAGTTTCCATTTAGTCTTTAATTCTGCTACTTCTTGATTATCCCTTCACCCCCTTTACCTTTTCCTAATGATTTACTTTTAATTCTAACTTGCCCCATTTTCTAGCTGTGAGATATTACTACTTCTTGTCCTTTTGGCTTCTGGTTATGCATCTGCAAAATGGGGCTGATGATAACACCATCTGATCTCAAAAGAAAGAGGTAAGATTTCATTTTAACGTATGCAAATAAAACATTTTTAATGTCCTGTAAAAGTTGAGTAGTGATGTGTAGCTCATAATTTATGAATCACATTTTTGCTTCTGATTTTCAAGTCAGCTGTCACTAAGACTGTTCCTTTTGGACATCTCTAGGAACAGCAGCATGATAAAAACTGGAAATATGCAGTCTTGAAATGTCAAAAGACACTCTACTCATGTTTTACAGAAGGTGTTTCTACAGATTTAAACAATTATCTGTTGTTAAATATATTATATTTTGTTCACAACAGGTCAGGGAAAGCAGCGACATGGGCTGAGACTCCATTTTCCTTATATTGACTTAAGCCATCTTTGTTAACCCTAAAAACTGATTTATCTATGAATAGCTTCTTAAATTTTAATTAGAAAGAAAAGTTATGTTTGACAATTAATCAATTTTATCTTTAGCACTACTTGCAGTAAGAGAAATATATCTTTTCAAATAATAACAATACAATTTCCTATATTTTCTTGGTAGAGTTACTTTGGTAGAGTAAGGAACAAAGAAAATATAATGAAGGTATCAGATTTTAAACTTCCAAAAGGGAGAAAGGATTCTTTCTTGCTCATCTTCTGTCTTTCTCAGATATTTAAGTCATTATCATATAGAAATTTAGTGTACAGACACAGAATTTGTTGCTTCAAATAAGAATGGTTAGAGATCATAAAACTGATTTTAGTTTTGTGTTGAATTGTAATATTTTGACATTAGAATTTATACTCAATATAGAAAAAACCTTCTGCTTGAAGATTTGAAGTACAACAACTTTTTGATTTTTTTTCTTTTTATTGAGTTTATTGGTACAATCTAGGTATACAATACAGTTACATTCATCATTGGGATTCTGTACCTTTATATAATAGGTCTTGATTCTCATTTTTTCCCCTTGTCCCTGCCCTCCCTTCACCCCCTCCTCCCCTCCCCATTTACAAACACTTTATTTCCAGTTTTTCAGTTTCTCATATTTTTTTCCTCTCCCTTATTACATTTCCCCCACCCTTCCCACTTTCCCTACACCTTTAGCCCTTTACTTCCTATTTCACATTATTATCTATCTCATTAGGATCCTGTGTACTATTATAGTTTTTCACACCAAAGAAACTATTTGGTATTTCAGTTAAAGAAATCTCTGTATGAACATTAAAAATAGGAAATCCTAAAATAAAACTAAAAAGGAAAGTAAAAGAGAAAAGGCAATGATGTAACATTAAAATAATCCTTAATTCTGGAGATGAAAATGGTCCCTGAATATATTTAAATTGCTTGTTGCTCTTATAGTCTTATCTTATTCTTTTTTTCATTACTTAGAGAATACTTTATTAGTTTCTGTAATAAAACCCACGTAGATATGACCTTACATATTTAGTACGAAGACATCCAATTGTTCATACTGAAGAAGATTCATTTATAATTTTAAGGTTTCTATACAATACAGACCCGTTTGGTCAGTATTGATTTAGTATTCATGAGTAGAAATGGCCTTGGCATATAATAGGAGACAAATATATTGGGTTGCCATTATTAGTATTGTCTCAAAGACATATTTTAATAAAGAAGCTATGATTGTGACAATGAAAAAAAATGCTAAGAAACATACTCTTCTATTTGAGCACTTACACTTGTCTGCGACTTGCAAGTGTTACCTGAAAATTCAAACACTTTCTACTGAAAATCTAATGATGTGGTACCAAGTACAGTATGGTACAACTGATGTGATTTGAGCAATAAGTCTCAAATGAATGGTGCCAAAGAACAGCCTCGAACATACCTATTAAATCACTAAACTGACTAATGCATCTTTTTTTTTATCATCTTGAGCTCACATTCAGGCAGTTAGCAAGCTGGCTCCCACCTACAGGTTTATGTTCTTTAGCCTTGCTGACCTCCCTGGGAATGTGAGATGCACAGCTAGTTGTATTATGTTGGGTGGACAGCATTTGCATGATTTGTTCATATCTCCAGTGGACTGAGGAAAGATTGAGTTTCCAGCCTTTCAGTACACACAAAAGAACATGAAATATATTGTTGACTCTATTGCACTGTCAGCACGGGGCTGGAGGCCTACAATCTCCTTTCTGAAATTGGAGGTTATGTACCAGACTACTCTAGAGAAACCCTACACCTGCCAGAAAGAAGATCCCTACAGGCTATACAAAGCTCTAATCTCCAAAAGAATTGTTTCTGTATTGCAAAGTGGTCTATAATTATATATTTGCCAACCATCAGCTAGAAAATTGGATCCAACAGTAGTCTAAACTTTAGGAAGACAAATGACAGAAATTTTTCATACTTATTAATTTGAAATGCAAGTAATATGCCCTCGCACCAGTCAGCATTTCTTCTTTTAATTAAGAAAAACATGAGACAAAAATGTGATCAGGGAGCAAAATAGACAAGCAGTTCAATGAATAAATAGAATAAAAATTAAATAAAGGTTCCTAAAATGTACCTGGGAATTTAAACAATTCAGATCCCTAGACTAAGCACAAAATATTTAATTTTAAATGTTGTTAGAGCAAATGATAGCTATTTGGAAAAAAGACTAAGTTAGGTCTTTAAATAGCAGACTGCACATCAAAATAAATAGAAAATTCAAATATGAAAAACGAAACTAGAGAAATACTGGAGTAAAGCTTGGATTTTTTAAAATAAACTTTAGATTGGAAAAAAAGCTTTTTACATGTGATCCAAAATCAAAACCCTAGAGGAAAGGATTATTCACTGTTATACAAAATTAAAAATGCACTATCAGGACAAAACCAAAATCAAGCAAAAAACTCATTGTACAAATTTAAAAGATAAGAGTCAGATTATGGAAATATCCACTAATAATATCAGATAAGAGAGTTAATTGCTGATAACCCCACAGAACAAATACATGGACAAGGACATATACAAGAAGTACACAGGAAAAGAAATCCACCTGGCATTGAAAATATAAAAAGAAATGATCATAATAAGTATATAAATTGAACCTAGATACCTTTCTCATTTCTGAAACTGACAAAAAAATAAAATATTGTTAATATGTGCTACTTACAATGCCATGGATAGACAGTGCTAAACATTCCTGGAAAGAGGGTAGGACTGCACCACTCTTATGGAGCAAACTAGACAATTGGTATCAAAATTAAAGTTGCATTTCTTGTTTCACCCAGATATCCTGCTTTTAAAAATTTAGGCTACAGATACACTGCATACATCAAATGACACAGTTACAAAGGTAATCACTGTGAAATTGCTTAGATAATAAGCTATTGAAAACAAGCCGGAAATTGATTAATCAATACAGGCTATGTTACACCCAAAAATAAGAATGCCAATGTTTCTCAACTTCGGATGGGTTTATTTCTGATAAACCCATTGAAAACTAGCAACATCCCAAGTCAAAATGTATATAAGAATCTAATCTCCCAAATGTCGTTACTCAGCAGCACAATAGACTGTAAAGTATCAGTTGTTCTCCTAATCGTGTGGTTGACTCAAAGCTGGGGCTTGTTGCTGCTACCCAGCATCTGCAGAAAATATCATATCAAATAGCACTAGCTTGGAAAAAGATCAGAATTCAGAGTGTGCAGTGTACATTTTATTGAGTGTGTTTGAATTTTGTTCCAGTGTATACTTGAAAAATTGTAGGCTGAGCCATTGCAAGTTGCACTATACAGCCATACGTAATGAGAAACATACAAGGTTACATTGTTAGGCTAAAAAGCAAGGTCACACAAGTACCATGCTACCTTCAATATATGAAAACAAGGAGGGCTAAAAACACACCATATTAACAGGTACATTAAAACATCCTGGAATTAATAAAATAAAAATTATTTCCTTGGAAGGCTAGAGAGACCGAGAGAAAGAGAAGTAAGAGCAGGAGATGTAGTACATGCAAAAATAAAATGATCTGAAAAACATAAAAGGAAGAAAAAATGAAAAATAACAGGATTTAAGAATTGTAGAGATGTACATTGATAGGGCTGCATTTAAGGTGAAACTATCCTGCAGATAATTGAATAAAATGTGCCAACGAGTATTGTATAATATAACAGCTATTTGTCACTCATTTGTCAGTGGTTAGATTGCAGTATTTCACACAAATTTATGGCGATTTTATTTTATATGATTCTATCTTGGCCACAGGTTTCAAAAATATTACATAGGGAAATCATAGGTAGCCTAACATTGCACTTTACCTATGGAACCATGAAGATTTGGCCTTCTTCTGAATCAGCTCAAGAAGTTCTTACCAGCTGCTGAAGATGGAGGAACGCTTAGGATGAAAGATATGTTTTGTTTACATAACATTATATACTGAGAACTGCCTATAAATTAGCCAATGTGAGAAGTACCAAGAAAATACAAGAAGTACCAAGAAAATACTGCACCTGAAAGGATTCCATGGTGCACTAGGCATCAGATACATAAATAGGTAAGTAATTGCAATGTCACACAAATTTGAAAAGGTTTTAAAAAGCAAAATGGCAAGATAGCATTCCACATGTCTAGGGATAATAAATGTGTTTTAAAAGTAATACATCAAAGAGGTACTTCGCTTCTAGTTTTGTCCATTCTGGGTCCTGGAAGTCTTAATACTGAGAGTGGGTGCACCCAATGGAAGTGTTTGTTCCTGGAGGCCATGTACATGGTAATGACTGGCGCATTTTGGCTACATGGATTTAAATTGGGACTTCACCACTTACTACCTGGGTGATAGCAAAGGTTATATTTCAGAGAATACAGTGATTGAAAATGAAGCACTATATCAGTTAGTGAAATTATGTGTTATTTTAATGAGAAAGAAAGTACGTTTCACTTTGACCACAAAAGAAACATGCCTACAAGCAACAATGCTTTTCAAACTTATAAAAATAGCTTATCTAAAATTTGCACTTAAATTTAAGCCAAGGAATATGATTCAAATTCTATTTGAATACCTACTTTCTGCAATACACGAACTTAGGTGCAATGCTGTGGACCAAATGAAAGGACACACAGGGAATTAAACTATATTTCACGGAATTTGGCAAATGAGCTTGGCCTTGAAAAGTAATTGGCATTTCCGAGGCAGAAAAGCTGGAAAAGAAAAATGCAAGAACTAGGATGGAAACTAGAGAAAATATTGCATGTTTGAGACTTGGGAATAGCCTAGAGTGGTTGAAAAATAGAAAATGAGGGTAGAAAATTAGTGTGGAAATAAGTTGAGACCAGACATAAACAGCCACACAGATATACTAAAGGGTTGGAAAACAATTCCAAGACCAACACTGAAGTTTAATGTTGAACTTTTCTGAGGAGTAATGTGATCAGCTTTGGCACTCTGGCACTAATGCGTAAGTGAAATGGTTGACGGCATGAAGGCCAGGCCAGGTGTCCACTAAAGACCTAAAGCTTGGATAAGATAGGTAGAAGTGGAAGTGGAAATGTGAGGAAGAATAAAACAGCCCTTGGAATAATAAATTTTCCTCAAAATTTTATCTCTATATAGAACTTTCATTTTCTAAGATAAATTTCTGATTTAATTAATTGAATTTTAAACTCTGTGGTAGCAAAAGTGGCTATATCACATCTATGTGCTTGACAGATAGATGCCTAGTACATGTTTGTCATTAAACTTGATTGACTTTGTAATGATGTTATTTCCTTTATTTTCATTTATTTAAGTTGTAGGTGTCCTTTAATTTCTTCTTTTTTAAATGAAAAAATAAAACAGAATTTCATAACAAAATAAGAGAAAAATAATAGCTCACAGTGAATCATTATCTTCAACATAGTTACTCAGAGTACAAGACATAGACCCAAGATATTCTTAAAATACTATATTTTACAGAAATATCAAGAGCTTTAATTATTACAGTATTTAGTCGCAGACCAGAGGGGAGCAATCCTCTACTAATGATGTTGAACATATTGTCATATAACTACCTACTATCTATTTAGCTTTTAGTCAAGTATCTATTTACCTTTTAGTCAAGTATCTATTCAGATGTTTTTGCCTTTTTTCTAAGTATTTAGATATTTTGAATTTTTGTTGAATTTTTAGTGTTCTTTATATATTTCAAATATAATAGCTGGGTTTGCAAATACGTCCTCAAGTCCTCAGCTTTTCTTTTTATGTCTTAGCAATATCTCAAGCTACTGTCTTCTAAAATGTTAACAATACTAGTATTATGATTAGTGTCCTATGTTCTATAATTTTAAAAAAGAAAATGAACTAATGAGAATAATAAACCTTCCTATGATGGACATTTAAAATGATATCTATGAATATTATAGAAAATAGAAAATTTTTTGTCATGCCACAATTTTATCTTCAGTCTGAACCTTAGCGATTATAATAAGTCTAGACTTACAGCTATTCTCTATCATGTATTTAATTTTGAAGAACTTTAAATCTTCGAGAAGTGACAGAGGAAACCGACACATCTATGAAACAGGACATCAATCTGCCTGCTGTGGCTTTCGAAGCACAGTAAAAGGGAACATTTTCAAATAGTGAGCTGTCTCTTTTATTTATTGATCTTCAGCTAAAAGTAAAGCTATAGTAAAATGCTCTCTCCACATCTTTCTCACTGTATGAAAACAGGGTTACGGATCAATTGATTTAGCATCACAATTGATTAGGTACCTTCCCTACTATCTCTATGGTGACATGAGACATGCAGTCATATAGATCTTTCATTAGGAAAGTCATTGAAAAGCTAAGGTTCGTTGCATGCTTAAATGGTTTGTGACCCACTCATTAAGCCATTAACCAACCATTAATATTGCTTAGCCTCAAACCATACAGCTAAAATAACTTATTGCCATTTTATCTTTCAAGTTAACTTTTGCAAAGTGAATGTGTACATGATTTTGTTATAACCAGACTTAACTATTCACAGAAATACAAAAGATCACAGGAATCTAAGCTATTTATACTAACAAGATTTATATGTGTATTCCTTTAGACACAGATCCCAAAGCATAAAGAGTGGAAGACTAGCACAGACTAATACAAAGAGCATGTTCAAGATGTATTACTTAAAATTGCCTTTTGTTTCATTTAATCTTTTATTATTTTTCTACATGTCATTACTACTATCAATAACATTCACTTCAATCAGAAATTTTCTTTTTGATGTGCTCTCTAATAGTAGCAAAAACAGACATGAAACTGTCCAAAAAGAAGTTAACCATTTTAGACTGTGTAATATCTTTGCACTTATGCTTTAAGTTCAAGTGAGTGAATGATTATCTATATCATCTGATAATCATCTATGTTTCTTTTGATATAAAGCCAGAGAAATTGTAAAGGTTCTCATTATCATCAATAATATAAACATTCTATAGTACTTATACAGAATATAACATATACAGAAAGCATCTCCTCAAATATTTTTATTGTTACATTGCTTTTATCCTATCAGGTCAACAGTAGAGAACATGCTGGTTCTTGCACATAACTTTTTTTGTTTTGTGGTACCAGGGATTGAACTTGGGACCTTATTCTTGCTGAGTGGCAGAACCACTGAGCTAAATCCTGGCCCCCATCACTTTTTACTAATGTATGTATTTTTTCAGGCAGCTCTCTCCACAGGAAAACCAAATTTAATGCAAAACCAACCATTTCTTCTAAGTCTAGAAGAAAAAAAAAGTGAACACCTGAACATGAACCTCATCAATTTAATAGCAGATGTGCAAGAAAAATGTGAACAAAGTAGAATGTTCAATTCGGGAAAGCTATAAACAGCGCTTACAGTTCATATGAAAGAATATCACAAAGCTACAGGGGGTAGTACAAGTATGTAAGTAAATGACTTTTCACAACGAATCTAGAAGGGGAAGAAATTGATATATATCTAGCAGCTGTATGAAATATTGCCACCCAGCATTAGTTTGATCAAATCAGAATTGAATGTCAGTCTGTTTTTTAGTTTCTCACTGTTTAAACCATTAATACTCCTTCAGCCATAACAGTTAAATACTGGATCATGTGACATCTCATTGAGGAATGAGATTATGTACATATAGTATCACTGATTCCAGAAAATTCATGTATCCAGTTTACAAATAATGCAACATAACTCATAATCAACTTAAAGGGCCACCCCTGTAAGAACTCAAACATCTGATTATAGTTAGCATTTATTAAAATCATTTATGACAGTTCAGCCTTCCTGCATGAGCAGTCAGAGGAGCCTGAGATGGTCTCTTACAGACAGGTGAATGTGATAAGCAGGGAGTTAGCCCCCTGAGCTATTCCTTTCTTAGGCATTTTAGTTAGTCTCCATATCCAGTGAGGACAATGACACATTCAACGAATCATGCAAATCTCCCTTTGCTGAAAATATATGCAATACCTAGAGGCATTGGAGAGGATGAAATGAACTTTGGAAGAGTTAAGCATCTGTGAACTATAGCATTAAATGACAAGGGTTCCAGGACATGAGGCTTTTCAGATGTAGCCAGCCTGTGCGCTTTCCATCCCTGCATCCACCAAGATCTCCTGGCCCTTTTGCAAAGGTGCATGTACTCGGGATTCCATGGAACAGAAAGAGATGGGCTTGTTTTTTGTTGCTGTTGTTGTTCAGTAAAGCAGACATTTAGCATGAGATTTTCTGGAAAGCTAGAAGATGCATCTGAAGACAGATCTGCCTTTCCTTCTTTTCTCAAGACTGAGTCAAAAGAATTGTAACCTCATGGTAGGTGCAAAGAATTTTTCTAGGCCTGTTTTAGAGAAAAAGCAACCTACTGGAGGGGCTTTAGTCATAGTGTTAGCTCCTGGATCCCTTCAGATCTTTCACATGGCTCAAAAAATATAAAGTTATGGTCTGAAGTTGTCCCAAGCCTTCCAAGCCTTAGAGCCAAAACTCCATGCAATTTTTCCTGCAGTGATTCTAGAAGTTCACAGCATCCTGGGAGAGCATGAAGAACTCAAAAGTCAGTGACTGTCCTAGGGAGGGAATCCCAGAGCATGGTGTCTCTTTATAGAACTTGTTTCTAAAAGGAAGGGCACTGGGTCACTGTGTGCTTCAACAGCAATGTTGCATAAAGGGGCCACAGTCAGTGAGGGGCCAAGCCTGGCATCTTTTCCCACAGAATCAATCTGGTTACATTCTCTATCCATTTGAGGGGCTTTGGTCTAGTAGCTTTGGGGGTGCTAAGCATGGGTTATTTGACAGTTCTATGGTATGTCCAGTTAAAGTGACCTTGGAAAACTGATCATAAGAATAAATATTTTCTGTATTAGTCTGATGTAGCTGTCAAGGAATCCTTGAGGAAAACATTATAACTACCCTAGGCTATCTCTAGATGGTAATGGGATATTGACACAGAACTGTGTTGTCTCTTTTGTTGATCTACATTAAAATATCTCTTTCATCATGCATCCCAGTGCTGTTGGGTAGAGGCTTGGAATTTTGGGCTGAAAGATAGGAACAGAGACTTTATAATGGAGCTTTCTTTCACCAGATAAATCTTTTGGCCTGGTAGATTTCTTCATGTACTGATGGTAACCCAAAATTAAAATATGAAACGTGTTTATCAATCACCTATTTACTCATCATCTATCAATTTATCTCCTTATCTACATCTATCTATCTATCTATCTATCATCTATTGTTATCATCTATCTACTCTATCATTCTCTCTTAGATCTCTTTCTCTTTCTAATGTCCTCTTAGGAATAACTAAAGGCAGAAATTAATTTAAGTATTTCTCATAAATAAAACCCAGGAAATATTAACAGAATTATTCATGTACGCAAAGAAATGACTTTAGCTTGAGTTCGCAAAGATTTGTTACTTTGGATATCTAAATTAAGAATAAGGAGGTTTCTTTTTAAAAAGGATTTTTTTCCTTTTCCCCCAAATTAATGTCACCTATTTTGTAATTTTCTTTAACATAATATTTTCTAAACAGTGTCTGCAATTGAGAAGATTGCATAATTTACTATGCATTACAATGTTTTCAGTTTTCTGAGAATATTTCCACGAGAATTCAGTTATTATAAAATCATGTGGTATAAAACAATATCTTCATGCTAAAATTGTATTAATAATTAATTGCAAGAAAAGTATTTCATAATGATAAATGAGACTTATGGAAGGAAGGATGCCATTTTGTGGCAGAAATAATATAGTAACACGCTGTTAAATACAAGACATCATATTAAATTTTATAGTTAAAGTACAAAGACATGAAAATATATTAAGATTTGAAATAACTCCTTTCCTAAAACTCTAGCACTAGAGATGATAATCAGTTTTGTTAATATTATTAACAAGAGAGGAAAATAAGGAAAATTTTTCCTGGAAATTTAAAAACAATTTTTTAGAGATAAAGCTGATTACTGGTAAAGCAATAAAAGGGAAGTAAAGACATGCTTCTATTGGCTTTCTGTGATAAGGACGTTGTTTCAATCAAAATTAGATCTGTGGTCAGCAAGGACACAATTCTAATAGCAATATAACTCAGATGCTAACTTGAGTAATTGCATTAAATTAAAGCATGTTGGCTAAATTAACAGTAGCTATTACCCTTCAGAATAGAGATGCTTATGAGAATGTAAAATAGTCATGGAAGATGGTCCAGGATTCAATTTCATAGATTGACAAATGTGGATACTTCACTCTTGTGATCCTTAAATATAGGTAGTTTTTAAGAATCATAAACTTTTACATTAAATGCAGCATTTACAAATTAACTACTAAGTAACTCCTAAAAAACAATTACAAGATATATGTAAAACCTAAAGGTTAAAGAATAATGATGTAATATGCATATCAGTACCCTGCTTAAGGAAAATATTACAATTGTTGACTATCAGTAAGAGACTGGCAGCAGACCGGTAGGAAGTGAAACTCCCTGGAGCTCGTCTACAGCTCTGGCCCCAGCCCCAGGCCTCTGCAGCAGACAGGTAAGAGGTGGAACTGCCTGGAGCTGGCCTACAGCTCTCCTGCAAGCCACCTGACCTCAAAGGCAGACCATTAGGAGGTGGAGCCAGGTAGCCACTTGCAGCCCCCCTATAGCCCAGCCCCCCTATAGCCCAGCCCCCCAACCCACCATACCTCTGGCTTCCTGGCTGTGCTGGTACCTGGATTCACACCACAGAAGCACAGGGGGTTCATAAAGGCCATTTTCCTGAGCTCTAGCTTCAATTTTGATTTAATTCACACAGTTCAAGGTGATAGATTAACAACTACCACAAACTGTCATTTTCTAAGCTGTGCTTGATGCTTTTGTGTTGCTGATTGTATCATTTGGGCTAAGATGTTGTGATTGATCTAATCAGTTGTTCTCCTGGTATAATGAAAATGAGATTGCCTGAGAGTCATTAGAGAGTCAAAGCCTAAAGACCAGCTATACCAGGAAGATTGAAGTATTAAACCAAGGACAGTACCAACAGCAAAAATTAAAATGAAAAGACATTTAAACAAGGCTCAAACACAAATATCGACTTCCAGCTTATCAAGGGCAAATGCTGGGGAAACTGAGGTGGAAATGTCTGATAATTAACCACCTGGATATCCTGAACTGATATCACAGGAAGTAACAAAACAGATGAATGAGGCTCTAGAAAAATTCAAAACAGAAATAAAACCACCTGGATCCTGAACTGATATCACAGGAAGTAACAAAACAGATGAATGAGGCTCTAGAAAAATTCAAAACAGAAATAATTTCTGAGATAACCACAGAGATGGTGAGCAGAATGAAAGACATGGTTAGAGACTCTAGAACAGAAACAGACAAAAAAATATACATGAGCTCAGGAACTTGATAGAAGCCATGAATGCCCAACATAGGAAAGAAATGGAATCCATGAAACAGATTCAAACATATCTGTGAGGTTAAAAACTCTATTCAAAGTTTATATAACAGACTAAGCCAATCTGAAGATAGGATAACAGATATAGAAGACAAGATGGAGATCAATGAAAATGAAAAGAAGGATCTCTCAAAAATAGGAAGGAAACGTAAGAAATCAATCCAACAGCTCCTAGATGATACAAAGAAAAATAATGTAAGACTGGTAGGAGTCCAAGAAAAAGCAGGAGAAATTACAAGTGATATTACAAAAAAACCTGTTCACAGAATTAGTGTTGGAAAACATCCCAAACAAAGTAAAAGAATTTGACATACAGATATGTGAAGCATATAGGACTACAATTAGCCATGATCAAAAAAAATCTACACATAGATATGTAATAATTAAGATCCTGGAAACCCAACAAAAGAACAAAATAATACCAGCAGTTAGAGAAAATAAGCAAATCACATACAACAAAAAGCCCATCAGAATCACAGCAGACGTTTCGACACAAACTCTCAAGTCAAAGAGAGCCTTGAGTAAGGTATTTCAAGCCTTAAAAGAAAACAACCTCCAACCTAGACTGATATATCCCACAAAACTATCTTTCAAAATTGATGGGGAAATAAGATACTTCCATGGCAAAGAAAACATGAGACTCTTCATAAGTACCGAACAGCACTCCAAAATATTCTAAGCAATATCCTAGAAAAAGACAATGAAGATCACAACTCCATGAAGCGAAGCAGAGCAAATACAACAGGCAAGGTAAGAAATTAAAGGGGGGGGGGGGAAAAAAGAGGCAGCAGGATAATACCATGGTGATGACAAGTCATCACATATCAGTTATAACCATCACTGCTAATGGCCTCAATATACCAATCAAAAGAAATAGACTGGCACAATGGGTTAAGAAGCAAAATCCAGCAATATGCTGTACATAAGAAATGCACCTAGTTCAAGAAGAAACTCATAGACTGAAAATAAAAGGATGGAAAACAGTTGTCCATGTGACAGGAACCTGGAAAAAAACAGGGATAGCTATCTTATTTGCAGACAAAGTAAATTTCAAAACTAAATTATACTAAAACTAATTAAGAAAGACAAGAAGGTCATTATGTCCTTGTAAAGGGAATAATCCAAGAGGAAGCAATGACAATCATAAATATATATGCACCAAATACTAATGTTCCCAAATATAGCAAAAAAGGTGACTTTATCATTTTTATGGGTGAACATTATTCCATGGTGTATATGCACTGCATTCTGTGTGTGTGTGTGTGTGTGTGTGTGTGTGTGTGTGTGTGTGGTTTGTGTCTTTGTGCTACTGGGGATTAAACTCAGTACCTTCACATGGAGCTACACCTCCAAACCTTGTTTAATTTTTTATTTTGAGATGGGGTACACTAAGTCACGGTTTTCTAGGCTGGGACTCAAACTTGTCTCCATCTCTCAGAGACCCCAGGATTACAGGTCTGTGCCACCACACCACATTGCCTTTATCCATTCATAAATGGATGATATTTAGACTCTTTCCACTTCTTGATGAAGCACAGTTTCTTAGGTCAGGGTAGGGAGGGATGGAGAAGGCTAACATTAACTATGGAACATTTGAATCTGAGTAGTAACTGTCTTAGTTACTTTTCTTATTGCTGAGACAAAATGCTTTACACCTACAAGTTAAGGGAGAAAAGATTTATCTCAACTCCGTTCACTAATTTCAGTTCACGGTTTGTTGTAGAGGTTTTAGTCATAGTCCAAGGCAGGATGACATGGCAGAAGGGCCTCTCAGAGAAGAAATAGTCCATGGCAAGCAGGCGAGAGATAACAAAGCAAAGAGCAGCAGGAGCAAGCCTGCCATCTTTCTGTCCCTTTATATTCCATTGAGGCTACAAGCCTATGGATTGTCTCCATCCACACCTAGGGTGAGGCTTCCATTATCCACATCCTTACTCTCAATATCACATCCTTAATTCACATTCACACACCTAATCCCACTATCAAAACTACCTAAGACTGCATGAGGGTTTGAGAGGATATCTAGATACAAACCGTAATACTCACTTATGGAGCAGTAAGATGATGACACCCTAATGTCTTGAAACTAGAAGCCACAGTTGTAAAGTTTAAAAATCACTGGAAACTGGGCACAGTGGCACATGCCTCTATCCCCAGGACTCTGGAGGCTGAGACAGAAAGATTACAAGTTTGAGACCAGCCTGGGCAATTTAGTGAGACTCTGCTTCAAAAAACAAAACAAGGGCTGAGGATTGAGCTCAAAGGCACCATATCTGCCTTGAAAGCGCAAGGTCCTGAGTTTGATCCCTGGTACCAAAAAACAGAACAGAGCAAAACCAATGGAGTGCAGTAACAGAGCACTTGCCTAGCCTGTGGAAGGGGATTAATCCCCAATACTGAAAAAAAAAAGTCAGTGCTACATAAACAGCACCTTAAAGCATGGGAGTGGCTTAGACCTCCTGGGGAATGTGAGGAGAGTGAAGGTAGTACAGGGCCAGGAGGGAATACCAAGTGACAGTACGTGGGTAAGGAGAAGAACCCAGAGTGATTTATGTCTTTCCAACTTCAATGGCTATATATAAAAGTCTCTTAATGAACAGACATGTCAGTAATTACGTTTTAGTCACAATATTGTCCTCTGTAGTGCTCTTACAGATAAACTCAAATTCTTAATTTCCCCTTTGATATTTCAATCACTTTAATTTCTTCATCATGTGAATGATGTGCTAGATGTAGCAAGTTTCCTGTGACCTGTACATTGTTGCATTTGAGGTTTTGCTTTATTGGCAAGGCATATGGAAGAAAATTTTAGTAAGGTATATGATAAACGAACTATATAATTTTCAAGGTACAAACGCATTAGGACAGTGACTCAGATCACTATCATTTAAAAGATTTTATTTTCTGTAAGTATAACCACTTTTGTACATTGGGAGAGCAGATGAAGGTTATACATCAGAATTTAGGAGATCTCTAAGGGAAATTATGTCGATGACTTCAATCAGCTGTTGGCCTTTTGTCTACAATTCCACTTCTCAAAAATGTGCTTTTTGAAATAGATTCTTTAATTTTTTTCAACTTACTGTGTTCAAATATTACCATTTACACATATTTTATTTTTCTTTCTTTCTTTTTTCTTTTCTTCCCTTTTTTTTTTTTTTTTTTTTC
>NW_022900918.1:15038196-15110294 GCF_012274545.1 Fukomys damarensis
TTTTTTTTTTTTGATACCAGGGATCAAACTCTGGACCTTGCACTTGTGAGGCAGGTGGAGGAACCATTTAGCTAAATCCCTGACCCCTACACATATTTTCTCATAATTATAAGGATTAATTTTGAAATATGATTTTAAAGTGCTTAATTGTTTTTATTACTAGAATGTTAATATAACGTACTTATATGAGTGTTTAATAAATTTTATATGATGTAGGTAACAAATAATACATTAAATATAATTTAATTATGGTAGAAGAACAGCCAGCCATTCATTGTAAGGAAAATAAATTTATAGTGAGCACCAAGGTGTATATGTACTTAAATTTAGGATTATATTTCAATAGCTAACTATATACCCAATGAGATGATATTTGCCCTTAGTACCTAATTTTCCTGAGAAATCTGATCTTGGGTTTTGCTACTTATTGACATATTTCAGTAGAAAAATCTCATTCATGCATATCAGATGCATTAGACAGAATAAAGTGAAATGTCAGAAGAGACCTCTGAAAAATGAAAACATAGCACTTGTTATAGTTAAATTCAAGGACATATGTGAGCTCTCTTGTTATGCTTGCATGGCTGGTATTTTTAGAGAAAAAAGAACTTCAGGAAGATCTCAACACTTCAAGTAAAAACAAACTAATATCTTATTCAGAATTCCGGGTGGTAGCTAACTGCCTGACTTCAAGCTAAATCGTACAACATGAGATGCCAAATTACAGTACTGTACCCAGGTATGCCATACAGAGAGGACTCAGCGGCACCACAGCTGCTTACTGTCAGTTCAGGCCATCAAATTGGACTTAGCTCTTTTCTTCTCTCCTGCACTGTTCTCAAATGTCATATTATGTTGCATCACTTTGATAGCAGCCTCCTCTGTTTCCTTTATCTTTATTCTCTGCCTTTTGTCCCTCCTTGGCAATTCCAAAACATTGTTTCTATAACCTAATTTGGTACCTTATTTGTTACTTAAATTGCATCCAATTCTTCCAGATCTGTCTTCAAGAATTCTTCCATCTCCTTCCTTTTCAACCTTCTCAGCAGGCATCTAAATTCCCTTTGTAGAAATTTATCAAATAAATTTATTTTATATCCTTCTCCTCCTCTATCACCATCATCTGTGACTTAGGCTTCTATTTTAACAAAATGAAAACACAAACAAATCTCTAAATTGTCAAAGCAAATATTGGAAAGAAATTAAAGGATCAGGCAATTCCAGTTCTGTTCCTTCTGAGAACATGGACACTACTTGAAGTTCCTTCCTTGCAAAGTGGCACTATATAGCTAGTTATATCCAATAAGTCAAGAGCAAACAAGCCAAACAATTTAATTACCAGTGAGAGAAATTTTATAGTCCAAAGCTCTCCACAGAATCTTCCCAGCAAGAGGCTACATGTATTTTAAAGACAGTGGAACTTTCAAGAACAACTCCTTGACCTACACATATGTCTTCAAGAGTTTTACCTATTTTGTCTTCCAGTAGATGAAGTGTTTTTGTTCTAATATTTAGATTTTTGATCCATTTTAATTTTAGTTTAGCTCATGGTGAGAGATATGGGTCTAGGTTCAACCTTCAATATGTAGACTGCTGGTGTTCCAAGTACCATTTGATAAAGAGGCTATTTTTCCTCCAGCAAAGGGATTTGGCTCATTTGTCAAAAACAACATTGCTGATTGTATCTGGAATTGTTTTTATATCTTTTATTCTGTTCTATTGATCCACAAGGGTGTTTGCTTGTTTGTTTGTTTTGCCAGTAACATGCTATTTTTTTCTCTCATTGAGTCTATTGGTACATTTTAGGTGTACAGTGCAGTAACATTCATCATTGGGGTTTTGTACCTTTACATGGCAGGTCTTGGCTCTCATTTTTTCCCCTTGTCCCTGCCCGCCCTTCAGCCCCTCCTACCCTCCCCATTTACAAACACTTTATTTCCATTTTTTCATTTTCTCTTATTTTTTTTCCTTTTCATTATTCTCTTTCCCCTACACTTCTCACTTTCCCTATACCTTTAGTTCTTTTCTTCCTATTTCACACTGTCAATTATATCATTAGGATCTTATATATTAGGATCTTACCATTATAGTTTTTCACACCAGAGAAACTATTCAGTATTTGCATATGTGTGACTTATTTATTTCACTTAGGAGTATATCCTCAGTATGTATCCATTTTCCTATGAATGAATCTAATTTCTCATTCTTTATGGCTGAGTAGTATTCCATTTTAGAGAAAAACCACATCTTCTTTATCCATTCTCTAACTGATGGGCAAATGGGCTGTTTCCCAGTTTTAGCTATTACAAACTGTGCAGCTATAAACATACGTGTGCATATATCACTGATATGATTCTTTTAATTCTTTTGGAATGACATCCAGCAGAGGGATGGCTGGTTCAAATGGAACCTCTAGTCCCAGCTCTTTGAGATATCTCCATATTGATTTCCATAGTGGTTGCACCAGTCTGCACTCCCACCAACAATGGAGAAGGGTTCCTTTCTCCCCACAACTCTGCCAACATTTGTTATTGTTCGATTTTTTTTGATAGCAGCCATTCTTTGTGGGGTGAGGTGGAATCTCAGTATTGCTATCATCTGCATCTCTTGAATGACCAGTGATGTGGAACACTTTTTCATATATTTACTTGCTGCTTTTACTTCTTTGTCTGAGAAATGTCTGTTCATTTCAGATGCCCATTTTTGAATCGGTCTTTATATTTTGGGGGGGCTGATTGTTTTGAATTCTTTATATATTTTAGATAAGAGTCCTTTGAATGAGGAACAGCTGGTAAAAATTTTTCCCACATTGTAGGTTGTCTCTTAGTTCTGTTGATGGTTTCTTTTGCAGTGTGGAAGTTTTTTAATAAGATGAGATCCCAGTTGTTGATTCTTTCTGCTATTTCCCATTGTACTGAGGATTTGTTCATAAAGTCTTTTCCTATGCTAATGTCTTCAAGAGTTCTGCCTAACTTATCTTTCAGCAAGTTTAGTGTTTCTTTTTTAATATTTAGATCTTTAATCCACTTTTATTTTAGTTTAGTACATGGTGAAAGATAGGGGTCTAGTTTTAATCTTTGGCAGGTTGAAATCCAGTTTTTCCAACACCATTTATTAAAGAGGCTATCTTATCTCCAGTGAGGATGGTTGGCTCCTTTGTCAAAGAGGAGGTAGCTGAGTACATCTGGAGTTCTTTTTTTATCTTCCAATCTGTTCCACTGATCCTCTGGTGTGTTTCTTTACCAGTACCATGCTGTTTTTATCACAGTGGCTTTGTAGTATAGTTACAAATTGAGAATTGTTATACCTCCTGTCAGTGACATGCTATTTTTATCACAGATAAAAACCACCATTGTACGAGAAACAATATCAAGAATCAACAAATGGGATCATACCAAATTAAAAAGCTTCTGCACAGCAAGGGAAACCAACAGTGAAGAGACAACCTACAGAATAGGAACAAAATTTTGCCAACTGCTCCTCAGACAAAGACCTAATATGTAGAATATATAAAGAATTCAAAAAATTAGGCTGCCTCCAAATTTAAAGACCCAATTAAAAATGGGAACCTGAAATAAATAGATACTGCTCAGACAAAGAATCATAAATGGTCAATAAATACATGAAAAAATGTTCAACATCACTGGCCATTTAAGAAATGCAAATTAACACAACACTAACATTTTATCTTACTTCAGAAAGAATGGCTGATATAAAGAAATAAACCAATAATAAATGCTGGTGAGGCTGTGGGGAGAGAAGACGTGCCCATTGTTGATTATAGTATAAACTAATATAATCACTATGGAAATCAGTACAGAGATTCCTTAAAAAACTGAAAGTAGAAATTCCATTTGACCCAGCTATTCCCCTTGTAGGAACTTCCCCAAAGAGTTAAAAGTATCATACCACAGTGATGTATGTGTACTCATTTATAGCAACATAATTCATAATAGCTAAATGTTAGAAAAAATGGTTAAAAATGTGCTATTTATACACATTAATTACTCTATTATAAAAGGATAAACTTTGAAAAATGGATGCACCTTGAGACATAAAATGGGGTCTGAAAAAGGAAGATTAGGAACTTACATTTGATACCTTTTGAGTCAACTGAAAATTTGACTTAGTTGAATTTAACTTTCACCAAAAAACATAACACTTGAAATTTCTAATGTTTGCAGATAACTGTGTTCCTTTCCTGAATGTTTTCCCCATAATAGATATAATCATTCTTAAAACTTTCTGTAAATATGTGGGTAAATACTCAATTTTCTGTTGAGATTTTATTTAAATCTTGTCAGTTTTTCACTTCTTGACTATCAAAAATTCCTTTGAGTGAATATAACCTTAATTCATTTTTAATGGTGACTAATGTTTAAAATATGGATCATGTCAATTTACATAATTCCTCTACCTATAGACATGTACTTTATTTCTAATTTGTTTTATTATGACTACTATTCAATTTGTATGTGATCTGAATTGGAAATAGTTTGTTGATATTTTTTAAAATATATTTTTTATTTACTTGAAATTCAATTGTGAATATAGTATGACAATATTATATTCTTCTAAAACAATAACCAGTTTTGCCTTCACAATTTTCTCAATAAATTAAAATTCTATTTGTTATATAAGAAAATTTTTATGTATGTAGGCTGATTTCTGAAACCATGATTCTTCTATAGATGTCTATTTTTATACCAGTATCATATGCAATTAAAGTAGATTTATGAAAAGTTTTGATTTTGTTTTTTTGGTACTAGGGATTGAACTCAGGTCCTTATGCTTGTGAGGTAGGTGCCGGAACCACTGAGCTAAATCCCCAGCCCTATGAAAAGTTTTGATATGATGACTTGCAACGATTTCCCCTGAGCCCCAAGGTGGGTTTTTTTGTTTTGTTTTGTTTTTGTTTTGGTACTGGGGATCAAACTCTGGCCCTTGTGCTTGTGAGGCAGGTGCTGGAACCATTGAGCTAAATCCCAGGCCCTCAAGGTATTATTTCACTGTCTTCTACTCTCAGATCTTGAAAGAAGTCCAATGCAATCGTGAGTGACATGTTCTGCTTGGAAATTTTAAGATTCTTCTTTTTCCCTTAAAGTTCAGAAATACTGTGTAAAATTTGTACTGAATTGATATATTTTCTTTTCAATCTGCCCTCAAACCTCAAACCTCAAAAATAGGTTGTTCTTCAACTTATAGATTGTTTCAGCTATTATTTCTTTAATTATTCCTCTTTTTTTTTCCAGTTCTTTTATTCCTCATGGGTCTTTTTTTTACTTGCATATCTGGTCCCCCAGACAATTCTAAGTATCATATTTTTCCTTGTCTTTATGTTTTCACCTTTTGTCTTTGAAAATTATTGCCTTTGATCTTCCAAACTACTCTTACATAGCTCCTTTGATTCATGAATTAAATTGCATTTCTCCACAAAATCTTCTGAGCTCTCTACTTAAATTTCCTGAAATTTTTACAAGGTTTTTTGCTCTGTTGGTTGAGCACGTGTTCACTTGGTTCTGGCTGATCTTTCTTGGATAGATTATTATTTTCCCTTCTCAGCTTACTGGGGTTCAGGTCTGTGTACTGGAGTGCTTAAGAGATGCCAATCACCAAAGCCGAGAAACCACCTCCAAACTCAGATTTTTTCCCTCACAGGAGATTGGGAGTGTAGAAGCAGGTAGCATCTCTGTCTTCTCCCAACAACCAGAAGAAATAGCCCCAGTCCTGCTATTTCTTGTTCTGCCAGGCTTACCCTCAGAAGTCACCCATGCAGCTCTTGCTAGACCTCTGAAGGGAAGGAACAATAAGCATCCCCATGAAAACATCTGTTTGAACTCTCATTGCTGGTCTTTGTGTTTACAGCAGTCCTTGATTCTGGTCATCTATGCAGCTTGTACTATTGTGTCTTCTGGAGCATGGAAAGAGGATGAGGTGTGATACTTTGATGAGATTAGAACTAGAACCTCCTGACTATTCTCTACCCTTGCTGCTCCATTCTTTAAACCTTCCTTGCCTAGTTCCCTGAGTGTATAAATCTTAGTGCAATCTCTGAGTTCTGAATATGTTTCAATGCCTTTCTGTTAATGGAGGCATATTAGAAAGATAGGTCTTTAAAGGCAAGAGCTGAATATTCTAGTTTGATTGAACTTAAAGAACGTATAAAGTGCTCTGCACCAGTCATCCATCAATGCTGCTGGCTAGATGAAGTAGCTTTAATGTGACTGTTAAGGGGTGGGAGTGTCTTTCATTTTCTTTTAAAGTGCAAAGTTTTAGTTTCAGCTCATGAAAATATTTTCTAATGATTTGAGTTTCCCAATAATATTCATTGTACATGGATTTTCAAGAAGTTTTAAATGTCAATATAAGAAATTTTTAATTACACTTTTCCTTCCTGATTAATATTTAATAAAAGGGGCTTAATGTTGTGCTAATGACAGTAGATATTACAGTTTTTCTTGATGAGATATTTTGATGCAGCAGAAATAATTTTTGAAGTTTTGAAGGTCAATTATTCTTAAAATTTCCCTCTTAAAAAATTCTATGTACACAAAGCCAAGTGGTAATAGGCCTTCAAACCCTTAAACTAATATATTTCTACATTTCATTTTCCTTACTCATTTATTACTGCATGACAGTCATAATCTTCCCATGGATAATCAAAATCTCATATATATAAGCAAACAAGGTTACTTAGAAGATACTAGACTACATGTGTTCAGAATTAAATCCTAAGATTCCGCAGGTATCAAATTATTTATCTGTAGGAGAAACATACAGAAGATTATTCTGCAGGATCAACCCAGGCATTAGTCTCAAATATGTATGCAGTGAGCTACTACACAGTGAGAGTGAGTTCTATCACCTCCTTTTGCAGCTCTGCCTTAGACACTAGACTTAAGAAATGAAGCCAGATAACTGCTTCCCACTCCATATTTCCAGGCAGGAGAAGATCCAAGTTGATATTTCCACACCCTCCCTCTCCAAAGAGGGTAAAGTCACTCCAAGTACAAAACAGGCACTCAGAAGAGATGTAGATATTTTAATTGTGTTTTTGTCTCTTCAAAGTCCTCTGCCTTGCCCACATCTGAGCTCCTTACCACCTGGAAAGAAAGAGCAGGTATATGTTTGTAACATAAAATCCCTTTCACAAATGACTCTGACAATGGCCTGTGAATTACCACAGTGGTATACTAAGTATTGTGCCCATGGTCCCAGAAGAAAAATAAACACAGCCATTGTTTTTTCAGTAAACTTTCATAGAAATTCCATTTTATTAATCTTTTAAAAAATTGATTTTTGTACGCAACACAATATTTACTATCTTAACCTCCCTTTCAGTGCTGGAGTTTAAATCATGGGTCTTGTGCATATTAAATTCTAATCACGGAGCTACAAACTTATCTCTAATCAAGTTTAAGTCTACAGCTCAGTGATATTGAATACGTTTTCATATTGGCGCTTCCGTTACCACCATCTACCTCCAGAACTCTCATGTTGCAAACACTAAACATACCCTTTCTCTGTCCCCCAGGCCCTAGAAATCACTATACAACCTCCTGTCTTTATGAGTTTGATTATTCTAGGTAGCCTGTCTGACCGGAATTATGTAATATTTCTCTTCTTGTAATTCACTTATTTCATGTAGCATAGTGTGATTGAAGTTCAACTATGTTGTAATAATTCTTATTCTCAAAATTTGTGCTTGTGTTACATGAACTGCATTAACCATTTTGTATCTACTTCATTTATGATATTTTAAAATCATTTCCACTAATAGTTTTTCAATTCATTTTTGTGTTATTGCTACATTTGTTAATTTTGAGTGTTTTTATCATTATTGTTACTTCTCTATTTCACAGTCAATAGTTTGAAATAGTTTTCAAATGTAAATGTACTGTCAAAAGTTATAATGTCAAAGCTTCAAATCAGGCAAACATTGTTAAGTGTGAACAATGAAGAAAACTCAGGTAAAAATATAGGATATAAACCTATTTATACTGGGATTTTTGCATTTGAATTATAATGAATCTGAACAAGAGGCTGAAAGGAAAAGATCATATAGGAGGTGAAAGTTTATTTACTTCAACTAGCAGTTTTCTCAACGATGATATATGGTCTTTATCTAATACTTTATGAAAAAGCAGCATAATCGGTTCCACTTCTAAAATTAATTTTAAAGACAGTAGCATTCCTGATAAGTGAGTTTTCTAGTGCTTTTTAATTTAATGGATTTTAACATCAAAACTTAGCTTTTTAAAATTAATTTCATTGGTACTGTTTAGGTATACAATATAATGACATTCATCATTGCAAATTTGCACCTTAATTTATCTTCATATTTTTTTCTCCTTTTCCCGTCCTCCCTTCAGCCACTCCACCCCCTCTGTTTACAAAGACTTTGCTTCCATTTTGTCATCTTCACATATTAATTCCATTCCCTGCTTTCCTTTCCCCTACCCCTGCCATTCCCCCTTTTCCTTTGCTCCTTTTCTTCCTATTTCACGTTATCTATTATACATTTTGATCCTTATTTATACTTTTATTTTCTCACACCAGAGAAACTATTCAGTATTTACATGTGTGTCCTATTTATTTCACTTCAGAGTATTGCCCCTACACACATCCATTTAGCTATAAATGTCTCTAATTTCTCTTTATGACTTAGTAGTACTTCATGTTACTTAAAAACCATATTTTCTTTATCCAGTCTCCAGTTGATGGGCAATTGGGCTGGTTTCAAATTTTAGCTATTATACACTGTGCTGCTGTGAACATGGGTGCACATATATCTCTGCAGCATTATTCTTTTAATTCTTTGGGGAAGATACCCAGCAGGGAATAACTGGATTAAATGGGACTTCTAGTCCTAGGTTTCTGCGGTATCTCCATACAGATTTCTACAGTGTTGCACAGTCTGCACTCCCACCAGCAGTGGAACAAGGTTCCTTTTTCCCCACAGCTTTGACAGCATTTGTTATGGGTTGATTTCATGATAGCAGCAGCCATTCTTTCTGGGGTGAGGTAGAATCTCAACATTATTTTCATTTGCATCTCTCGAATGACCAGTGATGTTAAACTTCATATGTTTATTTGCTATTTGTTCTTTGAGAAATGTCTGTTCATTTCAGATACCCATTTTTGGATTGGATCTTTAAATTAGGAAGGTCTGATTTTTTTAAGTTCTTTTTTTTTCTTTTTTTTTTTTTGGTACCAGGGATCGAACTCAGATCCTTGTGCTTGCAAGGCAGGCCACCGAACTGCTGAGCTAAATCCCCAGCCCTTTTTCAAGTTCTTCTTATATTCTAGATAGTAGTCCTTTGACCGAGAAACAGCTAGTGAAAATTTTCCCCCACATTGTGGGTTGTCTCTTCACATTGTTAGTGGTTTCTTAGGGCCAGAGATTTAGCTCAGTGGTGCTGCTGCCTGCCTCACTAAGCAAAAGGTCCAGAGTTCAATCCCTCAGTACCACACTGTTAGTGGTTTCCCTTGCAGTGCAGAAGCTTTTAATAAGAAGAGATCCCACTTGTTGATTGTTTGTACTAGTTCACGTACAACTGAGGTTTTGTTCACAAAATATTTTCCTATGCCAATATCTTCAATAGTTCTACCTAACCTCTCTTCCTGGCAATTTAGTGTTTTAATATTATGCTGCAATATTTAGATCTTTAATCCATTTCAATTTTAGTATAGTATGTGGTTAGAGATATAGGTCTAGTTTTAATCCTTGGCAAGTTAAAACCCAGTTTTTCCATCGCTATTTATTTATTATTTTAAAATTAATTTTATTGATACACTTTAGATGTATAATATAATGTCATTCATCAATAGAAATTAATACCTTTATGTTCTTATTTTTCCCCATTCCCTTGCCCTCCCTTCAACCCCTCTACCCCTATGTGTCTACAAAGACTTTGTTTCCATTTTTTTATATTAATTCCATTGCCTTCTTTCTTTTCCCCTACTCCTCCTGATTCTCCTTTCCCTTTGCACCTTTTCTTCCTATTTCACATTCTCTATTATACACTTTAATGCTTATTTACACTTTCAGTTTCTCACACTGGAGAAACTATTTGGTATTTACACATCTCCAGCACCATTTATTAAAGAGTCTATCTTTCCTCTAGTGAGGGTGTTTGGCTCCTTTGTGAAAGATGATGTGACTGAGTATGTCTGGAATTGTTTCTTCATCTTCTAATCTGTTCCATTAGTCTTCAGGTCTGTTTCTTTGCTAGTACCATGCTGTTTTTATCCCAGTAGCTTTGTAGTATTGTTTCAAGTAAGGAATTGTGATACCCCTTAGCTTGTCTTTTGCGCCTAGAATTGCTTTTGCTAATCTAGGTCTCTTCTTGTTCCAAATGAATTTTGGATTGTTTTCTCAAGGTCTGTGAAGTATGCTGCTAGAATTTTAATCAGGATTGCATTGAATGTACATAGCAGTTTTGGAAAAATGGAAATTTTCACTATGTTGGGTCTTCCTACCCAGGAGCAAGGGACATCTTCCATTTTCTGATATCCCCTTTGATCTCTTTTTCTTTGTTTAGAATGTTGTATTTTCAGAGTAGAGGTCTTTGGTTTCTTTTGCTAGGTTGGTTCCTGGATATTTTAGCTTTTTGGATGCTATTGTGAAAGGAATTGTTTGCTCCATCTCTCTCTCAGTGAGTCTATTGTTCATGTACAGGAAAGTTATTGATTTTTCTGTGTTGACCTTGTATCCAGATACTTTACTGAATTTGGTTACTAAGTCTAGAAGAATATTGGTGGAGTTCTTGGGGTCTTTTATGTAGAGTATCATGTCATCTGCAAATAATGACAACTTGACTTCTTCATTTTTTAAAATCTTCATTTCTTTGATTTCTTTCTCCTGTCTAATTGCTGTGGCTAAAGTTTCCAAAAATGTATGGTACAAGTATGGTGATAGTGGACATGCTTGTCTTGCTCCTGATTTTAGTGTGAAGAATTTTGGTTTTTGAACTTTTAGTATGATACTGGCTGTTGGTTTTCATAGATCGCTTTTATCAGATTGAGGTAGAGACTGCTTATTCCAATTTTTTGTATGGTCTTTATCATGAATGCATGTTGGATTGTGTTGAACACTTTTGCTGCATCTATTGAGATGATCATATGGTTTTTGTCCTTGGCTTTATTAATATAGTGTGTTACACTTCTTGATTTGTGTACATTGAACCATCCCTGCATTCCTAGGATGAATCCAACTTGTTCAGGGTGTGTAATCTTCTTGATGATCTTCTGCATTCTATTTGCCAGTATCTTATTGAGGATTTTTTCATCTATGGTCATTAGTGAGATTGGGCTATACTTCTCTTTTTTAGTTAGGTCTTTCTCTGCTCTTGGTATAAAGCTGATGCTTGCTTCCAGGAATGAATTTGGGAGTATTGTTTCCCTTTCTGTTTCATCAAAGAGTTTAAATAGTAGTGCCCGTAGTTCCTCTATAAATGTCTTTTAGAATTCAGCAGTGAAGCCATCAGTGGCTGGGATTTTCTTAATTGGTATGTTTTAAATTGTGTTTTCAAATTAATTGACTGATATTGGGTTGTTTAGAATTTTTAGGTCTCCTTCATTCAACTTGTGTAATTCACATGTATCTAGGAATCTGTGTATTTCTTCTGTGTTCCATTGTATTGGCACATAGCTTTTTGAATTAGGTATTGATGAACTTTGGATTTCTGCTGGATCAGTTGTAATTTCACCCTTTTCATTCCTAATTCCATGGATTTTGGTCTCTTTTTTTCCTTTTTTTATAAGATTAGCTAAGGGTTTGTCAATTTTGTTTATTCTTTTGAAGATCCAACTCTTTGCTTCATTTTTTTTGTATCATTCTCTTAGTCTCCATTACATTGATTTTTCTCTGATACCTATAATTTCCTCCCTTGTATGAGGATTGTGTTTGTGCTGCTCTTCTTTTTCTAGAAGCTTGAAGTTTAGCATCAGATTATTTGTGATTGTTCTGTTTTCCTAGTATGAGTGTTCACTGCTAAGAAATGCCCTCATAAGACTGCTTTCATTGTGTCCCATAGATTTCAATATGTTGTACTCTCACTGCCATTTAATTGTCAAAGCTGTCTGATTTCTTCTTTAATTTTCCCTGTGACCCTATTGATTATTCCGAAATGTGTTATTCAATTTCCATGTGTTTATGAAATTTTTGAGGTTTCTTTTGCTGTGGATCTTCAATTTCGCCACACTATGACCTGATAATCTATAGGGGATAACTTCAAATCCTTTCCACTTACTAAAACATGTTCTATGAGCAAGTATGTGGTCTATTTTTGAGAACAACCCATGTGCAGCTGAAAAGAATATGTATTCTGATTTTGTGAGGTTGAGCACTCTGTAAACATCTGTTAAGTTCATTTGTTTAAAAGTTTGATTGAGTTCTAGTATTTTGTTGTTTATTTTTTGTCTAGTTGATCTATCTATTTGTGACAGTAGTGTATTGAGATCCCCCACTACTATTGTATTAGTATTTATATGGTTTTTCATGCCCATTAACATTTGTTTTATATAGTTGCATGCACTAGTCTTTAGGGCATATATATTTATGATTGTCATTTCTTCCTCTTAGATTATTCCTTTATGAGGATATAGTGTCCTTCATCTCTCTTAATCCGTGTTAGTTTGAAATCCACTTGATCTGTAAAGAGGATAGATACTCCTTTTTTGGGTTCTTATCACATGGAGTATTGTTTTTCACCCTTTAACTTTCAGCCTATGAATTTCTTTTTTTAATTGTGTTTCTTGTATGCAGCATATTGTTGGATTCTGCTTCTTGACCCATTCTGTCAATTTCTTTCGATTGTTGAATTGAGATCATTAACAATGATGGTTATAACTGATGTGTATTGACTTATCCTTGTCATGACTTTTTCTTTTTGTTGGATTCTCTCCCTTTACATTTATTTCTTGTCTGCCTGATGCTTCATTCTGCTTGGCTTCCTGGAAGTGTGATTCTTATTGGCTTTTCCTAGGGTATTGTTTTCAAATTTTGGAGTGTTCTTTTGGTATTCATGAAATTCCTAAGGTTCTCTTTGTCAAGAAAGTATCCTACTTCTCCATCAATTTTGAAACATACTTTTTCAGGGCACATCAATCTGGGTTGGAAGCTTTTTTTGGTTGTTGTTTTGTTTTGTTTTGTTTTAGAGCTTGAAATATGTTACTCCAAGCTCTTGTCTTGAGGGTTTGTTTTAAGAAGTCTGCTGTGATTCTGATGGGCTTTCCTTTGTATATGATTTGTTTGCCTTTTTTCTCTAATTGATTGTAGAATTTTGTTCTTCTGTTGAGTTTCTAGAAATTTAACTAGTATATGCCTATATGTAGAATTTTTTTTAATCCTGCTAGTTGGAGTCCTATATACCTTGCTCATCTGTATGTCAAGTTCTTTTCCCCTACTTGGGAAGTTTTCTGCCATTATTTCTGGGAACAGTTTTTTATGTCATCTGAACTCTCTCCTGTTTCTTCTTTTATTCCAATCAGTCTTATGTTATTCTTCTTTGCATCATCTAGCAGCTGCTGAATTGATTTCTCATGAAGAAAAAGAAGAAATTTTTTCTTTTCCTGACTACTAATTGCAATCCTATCTTCTATATCTGAAATACTGTCCTCACATTGGCTCATTCTGTTGTATAAACTTTCAGTGGAGTTTTTAACCTCATAAAAATTTGTTTGCATTTGTTTTATTGATTCCATTTATTCGCTATGTTGGGACTCCATTATGTTCCTCTTCTCTATTTTGTTTTAATCTGTGTCTGCCTTAGATTTATTAATCATGTCTTGCACAATCTCTGTTATCTGAGAAATTATTTCTGATTTCATTTTTTCCAGACTCTCTTTTAATGCCAGTTCAGTGAATCCAGGTGTTTGAGTATCACATTGTTCCATCTTGTTTCCCTTTGGAGTTGCTGTTGGTGATCTGGAAGTTTGGTTTTGAGAATTATTTATGTGTCTTATTGTTTTGAAAGATTAAGCTTTCTGTGTCTTTGTTGAAGTGGCTTTTTGCTCACCCACTGGTCTTCATTTTTCAGCAAGCCACTGAGTGGTCTTTTCTCTGCTGCTCACGAGTGCACCACTTTCTGGATCCCTGAGCTGACCTGTTGTCTGGGTGGGCTTCTGCCTTGGGCCTGTGCACACTTGGGGTGGTATCTAGGCATTCCTCTGGCTTGGGCCTGCCCCCCTATGTATTTGTTGTCTGGGAGGGCCTGTGGCTGGGGACTGTGCACCCCAGCCCCTGGTGTCTGAACAGGCTTCTGGCTAGTGTCTTTGTGCACTTACTGATGGTAACAGGGTAAGACTTTGGCTGTTGCTTGTGAACCTCTGGAACGCTATTCCATGCAAGACTTTGGCTTGGGCCTGTGCACCCAAGCCTCATGTTGGGGCTGGTCCCTGGCTGGATTTTGCTGCTCACCAGGATCTGCAGACTGTTACTGATGGTATGGAGTGGGCCTCTGACTGATGTTTGTGTACCTTTGTACCTTTTTTCCAGATGGGCCTTTGGCCTGGGCCTGTGTACCTAAGCCACTGAGGTCAGGGAGGGGATTCAGCTGTATTTGCCTGCAGCCATGCCATGCCACTGATCCACACCACTCCTTGCCAGGGTCTGAACGCACTTACTGATGGTATCCAGGAGTTCTGGATATTCTTCTCAGACATACGAAGCAGCACACTGTGGTGACCCCTCTAGAAGGCTCTCTGCTGGATGTAAAGTATGGCTGACTGCAGAGCTTTGGTCAGAAGAAGGGAAGGGTCAGGGAGGAGGGTATGCAGCTCAAATTTACATTTTAAAAAACATTGTCATTGCCTACAGTGGTCATTCTGGGAACTTTATAATCATGTAATGTTTTACTAAGATGGCACTCCTTTATAGCTCTTCTGTACCTTACTCAACACTACTTTTGTGAAGTAGCTTTCATTGTCCCAGCATAGGCTTTTTTTTTGTAAACTGTATCAATCTTTTTTTTAAGGCATTGTAAGCAGCCTTTTCAGCCACCATACCAATGCACTATTTAGTTTCTTTCTTTCAGTTCTTTTCTCTGCAGTTTGTGGCACTTATTCTTGATTAGTTTTTCTATAAAAGTGAGGAGGCAAAAACCAAATCTCACAGTACTCCACTTTAAAATTTACACATCTTTTATATTTCTTATGTGAACTATCACTATGGACTTCATACTTATATTCTGTTTCTAAGATGGCATATGTCCATTCTCAGCCTCCTGTAATGAATAAAGTAATACTTTCTATTATTTCAAAAATGATTCAAATAAAGTAAGAGAGTTAAAGTATATTCTACCACTAATTTTTCATCAGATAAAATCAAACACCTCAACTAAATGGCAATACTTTGAAAAATTATTTTATTGTCCAGAGAGCAGTCTTCTAGAACTCTCTTGAATTATTTCAAATTGGACAAAATAGTATCATCAATGAGAAAGAAAGTATATATGTATAAAGATATTGAAAGAATGGGTCTTACTTGTGAATGTCAAGTCACTTTTTTTTTTGAATTTTATCCCCCATGTAAAGAATATAAAAGGAACTGCCACAAGGTTAAGAGACTTCTTTGTGGCAAACAACCCATTGCAGAGGTCACAAGTAAACTTCTCAAGCAACAGTTTGGCCTTGCTAATCAGTAGACATAATTCCTTGGTGTAGGGGAGTTGGTTTGAAAACCCTACAGGTGGAAAAATAAAATGTGAGCTATATGTGGCCAAGTGGTTTCTTTATTTTCTGGAAGACAGCCTGAGATAAAAGAGGCCTTCATTCAGCAGGAAATGAGCCAAATTTGCTCATCGGTCTTCTAAATATGTGTGCTATTGCTACTTGAATTACTTTGACATATCTTCCTTCTACCCAACTGTACTCTGGACTAGGACTAAAACCTCACTCAGTTCTTCCACTCTGTGAACTGCTCAATTTTAGGTGTGAACCTACAGAACTGTGAAATAGACAACCCCATTCAATATCAAACAGAATTCAGACAAGTCTGAAGTCTTGATAACATGTGTTCACTCCTCAGAGGAAAGGTGGAAAACAAGAAGGAATTCAAATGGATATGAATCGCTCATTTCTGCTGTCTACATAGGATAGCACAGAGAAGAATTCATAAATAGGACTTTAAGCCCACAGAATTAGTAATAAGAGAAATGGATGGTGTTTCCTAAAGGCTGGAAGTGGGGAGGATTTAAAAGCAAGTTTTCAGAATCTCAAGTGTTGAACTTGAAGAATAATGTTGGGTTACTTATAAAATATGACCAGACCAGAAGAGTTACTTCCCTTATACAACAGAATGGAAAAGGTTTAATTTTAAAATCCAGAAAAAAAAATGATCACATATGAGTACCACAGGCTGAACAGGGGTAGAAACAGCTATATCACACTCAAAATTCTTTACTAAGTTAGAAAAGAGTACAAACATTATCCAAGGTAAATACCACAGAATATAATATTAAATGGGTCTTTTTTTTTCTTGAAATCTGGGAGTCCCCTGCCACAAAAATTCTGAGATCATGTACGTATGCTGTGTACACTGTTATTGATCTGAGCATCCAGAGAGAGACTTTGTCATTATTCGTAATGCTCCTGTACTCACATACTTTAGAAAGCAAGGGTCATAGTGGAGCCTCCCCTACACATCTGTGCTTCACTAGACCTTGTCCTCAGTCTTCCCCAACACTTTAAGCATACCTCTTTCAGGACACTTATATCATCAAACTTATCAGTAGGGCCGATCTGTCTCCTATTAGACTACAAACTCCTTCACAACAAAGATCTTGTGTGATATATCTTTATAATCTAAGTGCCTCATGCAGCAAGTAACAAAGATAAAACACTCAAAATTTTAACTGTAGGAAACATCAGTTTGTCCTACTCCAAGTGTAAGGGATGAGTATATTGCAAATACGGTGTCTTTGAACCAAATAGAAATAGCTTGAGTTATAACCAGCAGCATTCATTTTATTTTTAAAATATAACCTTGATTCCTTCGCTGAGTAGTTTTCCAAGTTCTCAAAATGTGGGCAGAAATTTGCACTTACTTCCTCCTTCTTTCATCTGAAAGCAGGACATATGTACTTGGATATCAAGGGAGAGATTTGCCTTCTGCTTCAAAGTTGAGGACAGTCTGGATTTTCATGACTTCAGTCAATAGTCTAAAACCCAGGGTCCATGTAGCTAGCGAATAGGTTCAGAATATCCTTTCACTTTTCTTAGAGATTATTTATTTTCTGCACATTGTCTCCTAACAGCTGTCCAATTCATCCTAGAGGCCCAATATAACATATGTTTACTAGAGCATGGGTGAGAAATGCCATGAAGATCTAGGATCTTGCCACATTCATAGTTTCTACTGCATTTATATGGTCTAGGGAATAGTGGCGAATCCCCTATAAGCTAAACCATAGGTTGTTGTACCTCATGCCTCTGACCCCCCAAGGAAAAACCATAGAAAGTAGTCAGTCACTTTGAGTGACTACAAGACAGTTACATGGGAATGAAATATGGCATTCATGACTGAGTGAAGAGGCAATAAAAGTTGAGAGGTGTACACAGCATGTTTTCTTCAGGGAAGCCAATTGAATTTGACATCAGTTGAGCATATACTTCAAGGCAAGGAGAGTCATAGAAGTAGCTGGAGTTGGGCTGGGGATTTAGCTCAGTGGTGTCACCTCCTGCCTTGCAAACTCAAGGTGCTGAGTTTAATTTCTGGTTCCTCTACTCCCAAAAAGAAAAAAAAGTGGCTGGAATGGTAGACAGTCCCATTTGAGTTTAAATACCAAAGTCATAGGCAGGCAAGTTGTCTTAACTTTGGTTTCCTCAAAAAATAGAACCAGAGGCAAAATTTATGTGTTTTTCATTTGTTAGAAAATGTTTTCACAGGAAAGCAGGAGTTAGAAAAAGAAGAAATGATACAGGACAGGAGCAGAACTGACTCAAAGATGTTACAACGCTATTTAGTATAACTGATAAATACATTTCCTAGGACTATCTTCTAAAAAACCATGTTAATGCAAAGGAAGCATTGTCAGGAAGAGGAAGATAAATAATTCTGTCTACCAGCCTTTAATTCCCATTTGCCAAAAGTTTACTCCATTGGATGTGAAGTCCTTATATTGTCCTTGTGTCTCATGATCAGGTACTCAGTAATATATCAGGAACTATTCTTCAGTGAGAATTTCTGACTCAGAGGATATGATGCCCTAGAAATTGAACTATTTAGGGCTGGGGATTTAGCTCAGTGGTTCTGCCTCCTGCTTCACAAGTGCAAGGTCCCAAGTTAAATCCCTGATACAAAATAAAAGAAATTAAATTGTTTGTATTGTAGCTCTACTATGGCAGCTTAACAGAGAGTCTACATAGTATCCTTAGCTTAAGAATTATTCCTACCACAATCAAATCTGCAGGGTAATATAAAGTGAATGCTGAGAAATTGTATACAATAGTCTGGGTTATGCAGAAACCTTTCTTGCTGGCCCATCTTCTGAGTTGGATTAGCATTAACAAATGTGTAGCCTGTAATCCCAGCACTCTGGAGGCTGAGGCAGGAGAATTGCTGTGAGTTCAAGACCAGCCTGGGCTACATAGTGAGTTCCAGGTCAGTCTCAACTACATAGTGAGACCTTTTCTCAAAAACAAACAAACAAAAAACAATACAAATGTGTGACATGCTACCTCCAATCACTAAAGATTTCAAAAAATGTACTTTTTAAAGCATAAGGCAGATTATTTCAGAGATTATTAGGGATAGGAAAACAAGAGTTTTTCCTACTCCCACAAACGATTCAATACAACATTTCTGATACCAGAGCTATGAAGGTTGCTTCCCCTACATTAAGTAATTCTATAGTAGACAGTGTTAGAACCCACAGAATTAGGCATTAATCCCCAAAATGCACCTTTCCATTTCAAATATCTATCACAAGTCATGATTAACTCACTTTAATACACACTTCTAATCAGAAAGCTATAAAACTAATTCTTTCATAACCTCCTTGGGTTTGATTGACTATAAAAAGTAGCTTACAGAAATCAGAGAAACACTCTACTCATATTTGTATGTGTGTTTTACATGTACAGGATATAGAATACAGATGAGCATTGACCAGACAGAGATGCATGTGGGAAGGTATGCAGAGCTATTGTGCCTTTCTGCCATATCATCTTCCACACTCTTCCTCATGTTAAGCCATCTAGAATCTCCCTTGTACCCTGTTCTGAGGAGTTTTTACGGAGGTTTATTAGATAGGCATGACTGATTACATCACTGGCCATTGGTGATCAATTCAACCTTTAGCTACTTTCCCCTCCATGGTAAATTGGGAGATAATGCTGAAAGTTCCAACTTTCTAATCTTATCTTGGTCTTTTGGGTGTCAAGATCTTATTATGAAGTTGTATTAGGGGACCCCAGACACCAGATATCTCATTAGCATACAAAAGACACTCAACACCCTGGAAAATAACCGTTTTAGAAATTGTGTGGCAGGAAATGGAAACAAAGATCAAATATATTTTTCAGTTTTATAGGACGATGCCTTGACTTGTCTCAGATCACTGGGCCATCAAAAATTCAGCTAGTATGATACAGCTCCAAGTCTGTCAAAATTTTCTCCAATTTTTGGCATAGACAAGTCATACTATGATTTTAAGATTCTTAATCACTTTCTGTTCCTAAGTTTCAAATTGAATTATATTATTAGAAGAATGGATCTATATGATGTTCTGAAAAAGTGAGGATACTCATTGTCCCTAAAAGTTTCATTTTTCCAGGAAGTTGGAGAGTAAACATAGCTAACTAGGTATAAATCAAGAAAGTAAAAATGTGCCACTTGTCTTTGTCAGGTAAAAATGAACTGCTGTTGATTCCTCCTTGTTGGAGTTCAAAAAGAATGTATTTGCCAGATCAACATCTGCAAACAAATCATTATTAACTATGTTAATCTAGCACAGCAGCTGCTTTAATTTTACATATATAATAGTTCATCATTAGCCAACACATTTCATCTGTGGGACACCACTTCTGCCCTTACTCAAAACCAAGTATCTGAGGACACTTAAGGATATGACTCTGCTCTCAGGGATATAGTCATGATGGGCCATAGTGATCTAAGAATGACCTAATATACTTAACTACACATGTGCAAAATGAACAACCATTTGGTAGCTGGTTTTGCTGAAGAAGTAAAGAGATACAGCACTCTTGAGCTCTTTATAGTTCCAACTCTCATGCTTTAATGCTGCCCTTATGCTAATGACTGTCTCTGCATCTTGTTCTTATTGGGGAATTGATTAACTCACTCATAAAGGGCTCTATGGACTAGTATGCAAACCCCTCTCTGGGTGCTTCCCTGGGAAGTCTTGGCCTTGCCTTGACTGATATGATGTAGTTGGGCAGGATATCTGACCCAGTCCTTTTTTTTTTTGCACTGATTAGATGGAAAATTGAAAAATGACACCATAAAGGACTACTGTTTTGTGATCTTTAAAGTCTTTTTTTTTTCCCATTGAGTTTATTGGTACATTTTAGGTATACAGTACAGTTACATATAATAATCATTGGGATCTTGGTCCTTTATATGACAGAACTTGGTTCTCATTTTTCCCCATAAACCTGTCCTCCTCCCGTATTTACAAAGACTAGGGGAAAGGAAATAATGGAAAAGAAAAAATATGAGAAAAGGAAAAAATGCTCTTTAAAGTCTTAAGGACATGTGTATTTCTTCCCCGTATTCAGTATTTCTTCTGATTATATATTTTAACTTGGGAGTTCATACTTTTTACTTGCCAACTACACAGTGGCCTTATTCTACTGGTCATGATAATTCTGTCAAATTCTACCTATATATCAAAATTATATATTTAGGGCTAGAGGAATTAATTAGCAAATGAGTTTGAGAACTCACTGTACCCATTGTTAACTTCAATCAAAACTTAATAATGTGTTCTTCATAAACCCCTAATCTGACCAGAATACCATGATGGTATTTCAAGTCTTTTCAAACATTATAACTGCTAAGAAAAAATTCAGGTGTTCTGCCTTTTAGTACACAGTTACTGTGATAAATCATCCTAGATAATTTTGGAGAAGGATCAAAAGAATATCTCATTTGTATACCTGAAGTGGTATTGTATGGTGCTTATACAAAGAAGCCAGAATTTCCCTCCAACTGTTGATTACTTCATCTGGAAACATGCTTAGATTTTGAAAATGCATAAAGGACCATGGCTTTCCATAGCAGTGGTTGATATCAACACTAGACAGATCTAAATTTTTTAAAAAATTGTATAGTTTGAGGAAAACCCTGGTAAACTGTTCATTGTTTTGTCACTGGCTCTGCATAATGCTTGAGTTACGCTACAAATTCTTATGAATGAAATTATATTGCTTTCTGATCTTAGTATTCAATATTTCTAATTTCCCTCTGACTTTTAAGTGTTGCCACATGGCTTCTGCAACTCTAGGTGTCTTTCATCACTGCAGTTGTTAAACTTTGTCTCTCAGAGTTAATCTGAACCTATAGGAAATAGTAATACTTGTTTTTCTCAAATAAACCATTATCTACCCACTCTTATTTCTTATGAAAGGAATATACCCTATGGAACAGTAAATTTACTAAATAACAGATTTTTAGCTCTTCAATAGTCACGTTGCATGATATTTCCAACTCCGTTTTGCCCTTTGAGCTTTTTAATAACTCATTTACTATAAGTCTTACTGCTGTAGAATTTGAAGGCAGAGAGACCAACAGGTGAAATGGGAGGATTTATTTAGGTGTTCACTGGCCCGGCAGATTTGTATCCAAGGGCTAAGCCCTGAACAAAGAAGGGGTTCTAGTTTTATACTTGTGGCCAAAGGGGTGGGTTTTCCTAGTGGTACAAAACTTGTGGGTTGGCATGCTAGTTTACAGAAGAAGGACAAAGATATTTAATGACATAATGACAGTTTTGCATTTTAGCATATCTTGGTGAAAAAAAAACCCAGGTTTTATAGAAGTGAGGGGGTTATAAAACCTTACTTACTGGAACAAAGTCAACAACAGCCATAGGGAGGGGTGAAGTCCTGCGAGGAACCACTTAAAGTTGGGGAGACTTGTCTTTTTGTTTTAAATTCTGCTTCAATATTGATATTCAAACTTCAAGGAATCATCCTAATAGGCTACCAGAACAGGTTAGGAGTGTGTTATTTTCAGAACATTGAATCCTTAGTCACAAGTCCATGCCTATGAGAGTAAATTCTCTCCTGTCTACCCCAGAGATTTTTACTTCCATCTAAATTCTCCATAGAAACTTTTATATGCATGTCTTATTCCTGCCAGGGTGTGTTAGACAGATGACTACTAGAATTATGTAGCTTACTACCCATAGAAAGTTTCCATACCATAGCAAAAAACTTGATAGTGTTATTTAGAAAAGGAGATAAGTGGATTTTTTAGTGAATCAATGCTGCTAGAGTTGCACTGATGGAGGATGGGTGTGGATTAAAAGATCTTCAGAGGAGCCTCCTTGCATTTCTGAGTTAGAAATTATAAATCCAGAGTCTTAAGGAACTCCATAAGTTCCAAGCAGAAAAGCAAAGAAAATGTCTCCACCAAGCCTTAGGTCAAATTGCTGATAACATAGAAAAATCAAGAGAAAAAAGTGACAGCCTATACATTATCCATATAGTCTACTCCTATAATCTTGTGTCCCTCTTTCTTCATTCTGTGCTATTTAAATGATGTTGATCAGATTTGTCTGCTTGAATTTTCTACACATCCCTGCTTAAAAGAAAAAATGAAAATGAAAAATGAAAAAAATTAATCTATTCTCAATAACTAGTGAAGTAAAAAATATGTCCTATGGACAGGTAAATATTTTAACATAGACCAGCCTTTTTAAAAAATAAATACATGAACAACCCAGTTATTTTGATTTAAGTTGATTATGAGAATAATTTTCACTCAACATTTATATTACAAGTTATTAAGAGGACGGTGCCAGAATTTTCAATCTTCTAAATGGTGGCCCTAGCATAAGAAGAAACTGGAGTAAAATTGTCTGAATGCTAGAACTCTGGAGTTGGACTATCTGGGTTAAAATTGTGACTATTACTAACTAATTTATGACTTAGGTAAATTATTTAACTCTCACTTTCTCCTGTATAAGAATTATAATAAGAGAAAATAGCATTATGAGGCAGGCGGCAGAACCACTGAGCTAAATCCCTTGCCCATTATAAAGTTTTTTTAAAAGAATTAATTGAAAGACATGCCATTTCTTTTACATTTGTGTCTGCATATACTAAACCCCCATTAAAAGTTAGGTGCAAGAAAAGTTAGGTACAAGGTGAATATTTTGACCATTTTTTAGAAATACAGCTGGAAGTTTAATTGTCTAATGATAAATTTCACAAAATTTACTGAGTTAAGAAATCAATATACCTCCTCTAGGGCAGTGTTTTACCAAACAAATGAATAGTGTTCCCATTTCCTGCCTACAATCGGTGAGGCAACCATCTCAGAGTCTTACTCAGTAATTAAAAGCTGGAAGTACGCATGTGGGGCTTACCCTAGCATTTAATCTTTGGTGTTAAATTATTCTTGTCTTTCACCAACTCAGACCCCTGCTGGGACATCATTTGTGTTAAATTAAACAAGGTTTCCTGGTTTAATCCAATGTCTGTAATATGGGTAATAGAGAGTAGTTAATAAGAGAAGAGGCCCAACTGAGATCAGGTTTTAGTATCTTTTTGCAATGGTGATAGAGGATGCATATGTCTCTAGACTGTATGCATTAACATACTCATAATTAGGAAAAGGTGAGAAAAAAAAGAAAAATTCATTGTCTTTTCAATGCAGTGACACTGTATATTTATTTAACACAAATTGGTAGATGTCATGATGTTGACAAACTCACCAGACAGGAATGCCACTTCTAAATTCTACTATGTGTAAGTATGGAGAAAGCTGGGTGTTCCCATCAGTGTACTGTCAGTATTGTGGGGAAAAGATCCCCATCTACATGAGACAGGAACAGGGCTTCTACTTCACTTCTACAGATATCTTGGTAATATTATGAAATTAAGCAAAACCATGTACATAAGTAATAAAGTTATCATTAAAGTATTATATCATTTTTGCTTAATCTTTGTGTTAGTTACTTTTCTCTCACTGCTCAGACAAAACACTCAACATCCAAAAATAAATGGGAAATATGTTTATTTAGCTCACAGTTTGTAGAGGTTTCTGTCCATAATCAGCTGGCTCCAAGGCAGAGCGGCACATGGCAGAGGGGAGTTGCAGAGGAGTACCAGTTCATGGCACCCACAAGGTAGCCAAAGCAACAAGGAACCTGAACAGCATCTTTCTGCCCCTTTTGTAGGATTCAAACTACTTAGGATGGGTAGCACTCACACCCTTAGTCCTAGTGCTCTGGCCTAGCCCCGACATGAATCAATCATATACTCTAGAGTCAGCCACCTAGGTAAAGTATGAGCTTTGGGGAACATCTAAACACAAACCACACCAATCTTTAATTCCCAATTTTTCTGCATTTTGGATTTAATTTGTGATATGCTAATAATTGGAAATTAAGCATTTTATGCTGTTGCAACATACTGCTGAATCAGAAATATATTCATGATCTTGACTATACTCTCTATCACATAAATTGAAAAGTATGAATTTTTAAATATGAATATGAGCTGTCCTGGATATAGCTAAATTCCAGAGTAAGTAATCATATTGAGTCTAATCTTTGTGGATTTGCTTTAATGCATTATTCTATTTAATCCCCACAACCACCTTAGGGTGTTAGTGTGTTAATATTTCTATCTTAAAATTTCATACTCCGAGCCTGGAAGAATTTAAGTAATATCAGAATTACTCTTTTATTTGTGAAGAAAATGCCTTTTGTCATTTCTACTTTGTTTCTTGTTTGTATTGTTTATTTGTTGTCCTACATTGTGATATTGTTACCTGACTGATTGGGACCAGAGGGTACATTTAAGAGTTATATTCTCCATCTCCTCCTGAAGATGATGCCACTTGTTCCAAGGACTCATTAAATGTGTTGAATTTAAACCTAGGCTTCCATATTCAAATGGTAAGCTCTTGACCCCAGAGAATATAACATTTCATTTTCCTGTAGTCTCTATTCCTACATCTATCATTTCTTGATGTCTATGTGTGCAACTGTATCCTTGCCTTTTCTTCTATTGTTAGTGTGGCCTTATGTTCTCCTTTCCCAAAGCATCTTCATCCTGGTCTTCTGTCTAGTTGGTCCCTCTTTCATTCTCAAAAGGGATCAGGGTGGAGAATAAATTAAATGGTCAGCTTTCCCAAAAATAATAAAATATAGAATTATATTAGAATTGACTTGCTATGTGATTGTGAGACAGCCTCACATTTATGGTCCTCGGCTCAAAGTTTTTGTGATTTCTTTGATATGTGAGAAGAAGAGAGATTCTACTCATATTGATCTATATCACCAAAATTCTATTTCAGCATCCACAAATGAGTTTTAATAGCAGCTCAGATGAAGAATACAGTTCACATTACTCATCTCCCCTAAAATCATTCTGGAAGTATTTTCAAGCAGAAGTATTTGTCCTTGGCAACCAGGTCTTTATTAAAGCTTATTTTAACAGTTATTAATGTTAGAAAATGAAGTGTAAAACTTAATTAAAATAGAAATATGCAGACTCATCAGAGATAAAGAAAATGCATTTCTAATTCTGTGTATGAATAAAAATATTAAATAATAAGTTGAGTTGTAACAAGTGGTTGACAAAAAATCCTAGTGTCCTGATGACATACTTCCATTAATGTGATGTTACAATTTTTCCAAAAATATGGTGTTTCAAGTTCTGTCAAAAAAATGTACTTTCTGTGAGAACATTTTATTAGTATTTTTGAACCTCATAATCTGTTAGGAGTGATATTTATAGCTAGTTGTATGATGCTTAGTTTCCAGAATGGGAACTCTTTGGTACACTTCAAAAATACCTTTGATACTTGAAAGAAAGTCAGGAAAATCCATCTTTGATGTAAGACTATTGATGCTTAAATTCATTGCAAAATTTACTGAGTAGCAAAAATATGTAGAAATGATCAAGAAAATGTAAGTACATACTAATAACTGATATATTTTGCAGAGTCTTCTAAGAATGTCTGATTTCCTGAGGAATATTTTAATTTAACCAGTTTCATGGAGTTGAAAACTCCAGGTGTTCAGAACTAGGTACAATTGAATACTACAATTTTAACTCAGTGCTACAGAATTGAATCAAACTTCCAGAATCTTCCTGTCTGTTTTGCTGTGTTTTCCCCCCTAGGTATACAAGTAAAAGGTCCCGGTATTTTCTTTTTAATTACTATACTTCCATAGTCCTAGGAATTTGGGAATCAGTTTGGGACTAAGAATCATGCCAGGAAGATAAATTACATTCATATGTCAGATATTGCCTCACAATGCTATCTAGCTCAGCAGGCTATAATGAGCCCCCACTCACCAGGCCAAGCTCCAGCCAAAAAAATAAATATATATATAAATAAAAGAACACCTACTGCTTCTCCATCAAGGGCAACTCTCTCAGAGGGCAAACAAAAGCAACAGAGGGAGGCCAACCATATCCATGCAGTACCACGGGTTGCTATGCAACCCTTCTCGCAAGTTGGGCAGCAACAGATGGACACTTTGAATAGAATTAATGCCCCTCTGACCCATGTTTTAAATAGTGCCCAAACCTACTGCCTGATGAATTCTATTAACTATAGGCATACTTACACATATAAAATATAGCATCATAAGTGACACTGTTATTACCCTCTTTACTAAAATAAAGTCATAAATCTGTTGCAAAATTTGAGACTGATAATATTCAATAAGCTATTTCTCTTTTGCTTGATAAATGAATCACTGATGTCTCATAACCCTCGGCTACATATTTCCTTACAGTGCTGCTCTGATTTTTATATGCAAACCTTCAATGCCTGCTCTGGATTTCAGTTTCATTTTTGCACAGAGATCAGCTTCTTCTCAGCCATTGTCACCTGTGGGCTCTGGGCATTGTATAAGAGACCTCTTTTTATTTTAACTTTAAGAGAGAACATAACATGGAATAAATATTTGATATACCTTTATGAGGACAATGTTGTGACCATATCCCTGATTGAACAATCAATCTAAAGTCTATACCCAAAGTCCCAAAAGTTCTTTGCCCATCTGCCTCTGTCCAGGCCAAGTTTAAACTACTTTTCATAACTATGGACTTCAAAAGAATCAGTACACCCTCAAGCATTGTAAGAATAAGATCCCTTCTTTGGTCTCACATTTTATGTACCATGTGACTTGGATTGTTAAATCCTAAAGGGGAGAGGTAACCATTCTCTCTAAAAAAAAAAATAGTATCATGTTGGCCACAGCAAGCAGTTATAAAATTTTAATGGAGTATATATATAATAAGATATCTCAGTAAAGTGGTATAGAAAACAAAGCATTGGCCTAGAGAAAAGACCTGAAGAAAGAGCATCTGCCCTGGCTTTGCACCTAAAAAGCTTTATAGTCTTTAAAAAAAAAACAAAAAACATTCCTGGTAAGTGCAAGGTCCTGACTGAGTTTGATCCCCGGTACTAAACAACAACAAAACAAAACAAAAAAGCATTCCTTTACTTTTCTTGTTGCAAATACCCTCACTTGTAGATTGCAGAGGTTTTAGTTAGATAGTTCCTTTAAGATTCTCTTTAACTTTCTCATTCTCCAAAAAAAAAAAAAAGGATGTAGTTAAAAATAAGAGGCATAGCAATTCAGGGTCTGTTATGAGCACAGAAATGACAATTATTTTCAAAGCCTAATATTCTTATCATCATAAAAATATCTGTTCTAAGATGAAAAATATAGATGATACTGAAATGCTCTTGGCTTGTACAACACAGACTATTCTGGGCCTCTTTCTTTGGTTCTGTGCTTTCACTCTTTGCCTCAATCCTGGCTCTTCTCCAGGCCAAGTAAAGGTGCTGCCCCATTGATTCTGTGACTATCACAAAGGTTTATATTCTGCAATGTAATCTCTTACCAGGACCATCCTTCTGCAGAGGGGGACAATTGCACATGTGCCTACAGTTTCTAAAGTGGTGCTGCTTCTCTGTCAGGCCTCCTGCTGCTGCCCAGTGTGTCTTTGTTTTGGAAATATGAGCTTGGTTTTCCACCACTGCGTGCACAGGCTTGTGGTCTCTGTGCTGAGAACCATAACTTATACTGCATATGCATGCACATGCATACATGCTCCAATATGTACTCATAGAGAAATATTTGCTTGACTATATTTGCTCATTCTCCCACCTCTCCTGAAGGCCCTGGGGGTGGGAAATGTGGCACCTGCACCTTGAATTATTTTGCTATCTTTGGTAAGATTTACTATTAACAACCTCATGGTCTCTTACCATTTCTCCACCATCTGAAGTAGTAATGGGGAAATATTTCAGTGCAGAAACATACTGGCCTGTTTTTGTAGCCCCATGTACCCTCTGATGGAATGAGGGATTTGATTTAGTCCTAATGTATTTATCATAGCAATTTCATTTATATATATATATATATACATACATATATATATGTATATATATGTATGTATATATTCCCTACTTATTGGTTCAGTATATAAAAATGTTTTACTTTGTTATTTATTTTGGAGACTGCTTTATCTCCTGCACTAAACCTATGCTTGATAGGTTGTAGATAATGGCATACCAGGACTACTAGTTTTAAATGAATTCTAACAGCTGAAATACATCAAGATGCTGTATTCCATCTGTGTTTTATTTAAATCTGCAGTGAGAAGGGCTCCAAAATTTAGCTTTATGTGATTTAGAAGTTAAAATTCTAGAAATGACACTCAGAAATGGTAACAAAGACAAGGTAAAAAAAAGAAATTTAATACAACTATGCTAACTACATTTTAAAAAACTATAATCTTCAAATCTTGAAATGTCTCATCCTTATTTTTTGAGCTGGAGTGTTCTCATCTAAATTTTATTTCAATAAAAACAACAGCAACCACTGTATAACTTTGCAGGGATCTAAGAGCCCATAATTTTCATTCAAGCCCTTTATTTCTTTTTATTAATGAGAAAAGTTGAATTTTCATTAGGCTTAGGGCTAAAGTGCATCAGGAATTTTATCTTAGTTTTTCTTATGACTAGCATTTTCGTTGAGTTTCCCAAAAGTAACTAATCTTCCCTCTTTTTTTGTTCAAGGAAATTATAATTTAAAAACATACAGAAAAACAGGGCTGGGTATTTAGCTCAGTGGTTCTGCCACCTGCCTCGCAAGTGCAAGGCCCTGAGTTCGATCCCTGGTATCAAACAAAAAAACAAAAACAAAACAAAACAAAAATATAGAAAATCAAACATTGCTTTAAAATAATAATTATGTTTAAATTTTTTTGGTAATTTTCCCTTAGTTATTCTAAAATGTTTATTTACATCTGCAGGTAAGATACTACTTCAAGAAAAAGGATCCATGAGTTAAAATCAGTGCAGAGTTAAATTCCCCTTTGCATCAACTTGTTTCAATCTTACTGAATCTTTAATGCTAAAAAAAAAAAGAAGAAAAACTAGTTTGAAATGTTTATCAAATCCACTGAACTGCCTCTGTAGCAACTGTAATTTGCATATTCATTTGGTTCATAGGCCATGGTAGTTGCTAGAGCCTCCGGGTAAACATAGTGAATGTTTAGGATGGCTCTACACTTAGAGATTTGCTGTCAGGACATTATGAAATAGATGAATCAAAATGTATAAGCCTTCACGACTTGTAATGGAATGTTGTTGGCAATTTGGTAAAATTGCAGTTAAGAGACCAGTCATTCCACTCTTGACGAGAGAAAAAGTAAAAGTTCAAATGCCACTGAGTAACTGAATTTCCTGGAACTTTCTAAGTTCTCTAGAACTCTAGCTTCTTTGGGAATCTAATCTTTTAAACCCCTATTTCAACACCTGAGACTCTCCTTTGAGGTTTGCCTAACTCTTTTGACCAACCTCAGTACTACAAAATGTGACATAGTCCCCACTCCAGAGATTTAGTGTTGCTTAGAAATGATTTTTACTTCATCCTGGCCCTGGAGAAGTATTTTAATATGCATCTTGATAGAAATAGAAGAAAATTCCATATGATGTGGTTTATTGTCATTCTTCAAAATAGTATAAAATAATGAATCATAATTTCCAAGTCATTCATGTCTAAGGTACCAGAATGTTTACTGAAAATAATTTAAAATACATTTAAATTTTAAGAACTTAAGGAATTTTAATTTGAATTTTTTTTCTCTTGCATCTCCAATTTGGTCTAGAGTGAAGCAGATTTAATGGAAATTTCAATTTTCTTTTTTCTCCTCTCCAACATGTTGATTCCATCAGGATCAAACTCAGGTCCTACTTATTTTGAGGAGTGTTCAACTACTGAAAATACAATATCTTCTCCTATTGTGGAAATTGTTGATCCCACTGTGTCTGTTACATTCCAGGTTGAGTGATGTTAACAACGCAGCTTCCAATCAATTAAAATGCTTCCTCTATTTTAATTAGTGGAGAAGTAAAGTTAAATCTGGAAATGACCAGAAATTGCCTATTTTGTATTGTTCAAAGAAGGAAGAAGCTGCAACAGAAGAGTCAAATGTTGGGCTTAAGATTTCAAATTTTTATATGCTAATGATTATGTTTTATTAAAGTTTAGTTTCCTAAGTTTTATGTATACTTATGCATTAATAATGATCCTACGTAGCCCCAAAGGTATTGAGAGTATGGTTCCCATCTTCTATTTCTGAATGTCTTTCATTTGCCCCTGAAGAACATTTGCCTTCTTTAAAATCTATCCATTTCAAATTATTTTCTACAAAACTTTTGAAAACGTAGTTCTAGAACTTGGTCTGCAATAAAAGAGGGGATTTCTAGAGTCAGATAACTTTGGGAAACATTGCATGCTATATTCAAGCCTCAAGATTTGCATATTAGTGTATTGAAGGCTGTGATGAGTTCTATGTGACAATACTTGCTTTTTAATAATTTAACCAATGGCTTTAGTACACTTTTTTTAAGGGAAGGAAAACCAGTTAATTGCTGGTAAATGGAGTTCTTGAAGACTCCATGGCAGCGGGGAGGTGTGTAGTGTTTGAATTTGGAAATTACATTGACTTTAATATTATTCAGAGGTTTTTAAACATGAGTCCTGGGCCAACGATACCTGGGAACTTACTAAATATGCAAATGTTGAGCCTCCCTTCTATCAGAATTTCCTTAGGAAAAGTCCTGGAAACCTGAGTTTATAATGACACTCTAGCTATATTTTCACATGCACACTAATTCCACTAACTTTACTTTATTTAACACCCCCTTTTTCTGGTGTTAATGGAATAAGGAGGAGACATGGAAAAGTTCCTTTAAAAACTAAGATTGTACAGGATAGTACCTAAGAATTGTCAAGTGTTATTACCACAATTAAAATTAATTTTTTAAAAATATGTAATATATTGGTGTTTGTTATCAAACAGTTAATAGAAGCAGGAGAGAGCAACCCTAAACTCAAGGACTGGAAAGTTAGCAATGTTATCTTCACTTCTGCTGTACCTTGCAGAACAGCTTCAAATCTTCCTACCTCTAATCAGTTTTCCTCTTGCTTAGGCAGGAAGGAGGTCATAAGATGCACCATCTTTGTTAGGTACTCACTTGGAACAATCATTGTGGGAGAGTTGAGGTGATTTAAAAAGAAGGGAAGAAGAGAGGCTATTGTCATGTAGAAAGTAGAAGAACACGTAGATGACCGCTGAGGAGATGACAGTTTGATTTTCTAAAATTGTGTTTGCTTAGGAACACCTTGTGGTCTAAGCAGACTCAGAGAGCCAGGGATTTATGTCAGTGGTTCCGATGCCTGCCTCGCAAGCTCAAAGACCCGAGTTTGATCCTTGGTACCAAAAAAAAAAAAAAAGAAGAAGAAGACTCAGACTCAGAGAAACAGCTCACTAATGCTTAGAATAAAATCTTATTTCTTGTTGGATATTGTCAATACTGAAGGACAAAATTAATGTTAAAGGTGCAAGGGATAGGGTGAGATTAATATTGCCCATGCATCTTTGTGTTAATCACTTCTGGAGGTTCTATATTTTACTCTTGAAGGAAAGCTATAAATATATCTGCCAGTATTAATTTAAAAAATTATTAAAGAATTAAGATGTGTACATGTACCTACTTCCTAAGAGGAATGTATACATTATGTACAGCAAGTATGGAGGAAAAAGGAGAAGGAGGAGGAGGAGGAGGAGGAGGAGGAGGAGGGGAGGGGGAAGAGGAAGAAGAAAGGAGAGGGGGAGGAAGAGGAGGAAGGTTTAGTACTTGGTAGAAAACTACAAGAAAAGTTTTATTAGTTTCTTCATTAATGAAACATTTAGCACCAACTGTGTGCCATAATTGTATCAAAAGCATGGTTTTTTTTTCACAAAGAATTCTCATTTTAATTTGTAAACTAGGGATGTAAACAACTAATTGTGAGACAAATACTTTAAGGACATTGCAAAATGCATTCAAGAAATCACTAATTTGGCTTTAGGTCGAATCTTATTGTCTGTTTATTTTTCTCCTACAATAATGAGATTTGGGGGGAGAAGCAGAGAGATATCCAGTAGGTATTAAACACGCTATTTCATAGGTCCACTTGCTGATGCACGTTTGTCTTTCCTTCCCATCCCAAGTAGAAAAATAAATGGTAATTATATTCTGTACCATTTACATGAGGTAATGATATTTCACATCATTTATATGACAACACTACTCAATGTTGACCGAATAACTTTCAACAGAACTTCATTCATAAAAGAATACCTGAAAAGTGTGGCGATGATAGCATATATAAATCTGTACCAGTCTTTCCAGTTTTCTATCCTATGACCTCCCTTATATCCTGTGCTGCACCATGTGGACTAAACCAAGGTACTCAAGTCTCCTCAATTTGACATGCTCTTTATTTTCCCTCAATTTCAGTCACAGCTGAAATGTTCTTCCTCATCCTCATTTTCCACCATTGTTTCCAAATTGGTTTGGTGCTGCCACTTAGAAAGCTGCATGGAAGTATGTGGGGTACTTCTGGTTCTTACACAGACTGGACATCTCTATTAACACTTACTAAGGAGTCCAGAGATGCTAAAAGTCCTGAAAATCCTGAGACCATGTGCCATGGCAAAGATTTATTTTCTTATAATAAAATTTGAACTACCTAATTGTCAGTAACAACACTGAGAAGCAGCATGTGTCTCATTCTAGAGTCAGCATTGTGTAGTCATAATTAGTACTTGAGTTACTCAAACTTACCTTAGCCATGTCTTTTACTAGTTATATTGAGTCAGTTCATCTTCTGTAACATCGATTTTGTTGTCTATAACATGTATTTAGTAATACATATCAGCAATGAGGCAAAGGTTAGAAATGAGAAGTGTGAAAGAAGCTCCCCACCACCCCGCAGGTGAGAACTATGCTTAACATACCTTTGGAAGTCAAAATCAAATCCCATTCTCCTTAAGGTCTTGGTATTCCAGAGAAAGAGGATCTTTCCTTCTTCTAAACCACTTGTTTTAGTCAATGTCTTTTAGTTGCAAACTTGTTCAAATTATCTCAAGTAGGGGGCCGGGGATTTAGCTCAGCGGTTCAGTGGCCTGCCTTGCAAGTGCAAGGACCCGAGTTCAAACCCCGGTACAAAAAAAAAAAAATTATCTCAAGGAGAAAGACTATTAATTGAAAGATGATATTACACTAGTTAGGACTCTGTTATAAAGTGACTAAACTAATGACAATGATATTAGTTCACATAATTTGCAGTCTATTGTCAAATATGTATAACCAATTAAAGTATACAGTGGATTATAAATTCTGTGAGGACAGGGGTTCTGTTTGTCTTATTTACAGTTGGCTTTGTTTTAATTCTTCAAATGGTAATCCCTTGACAAATACAGACCTTCACTGTGTGGTGACAAAGGCTGCTGCAGTGCCACATCTCATATCCTTAGGACAACTAGTCCTGGGACAGAATGAGTGCTTCTAGCACATTCTATGGAAGAAAGCACTTCTCTCCCTTAGAAACTCTTTTCACCCATAGATTTGGGGTTTAGTTACAGGTCCATTTCTAATCCAGCTACAGGGCTGGGATAGGATTGGGTTTATGTGAGAAAAAAAATTTTTTTTGCTTGAGCTAATCAGAACACAGTGATAAATGTGAGAAATAAGTCAGTCTTGCCCAACCATCTGAGAATGGAAGAATGGTTAGGAAGGCTAGGAGAGAAATGGGATTATGTGGTATAAATATGGCCACTGTATGAATAGGAGACATGGTTTAGATTTTTCCTAGAAAATAAGTGGGAGGAAAATGCAAAAATTAATAAAATTTAGGATAATACCTTCATGCATGTCAAGCCTTGCTCTCAGCTCTGAGAGAGCAAAAATGACCACTATCCCTAACATATTAGAGATAGTCTTTAGGTGCAGGAGACACTGAAGCATACAGACAATATTTAAAAGCTCTCTGACTATAAACAGTTTTCTTGTTTATAAGTTTATAAATTTAATTGTTTATATGTCTGTTATTTTATATTTCAAAGTAAATACAACCAAGCACTATCAATATATGTCAATATAGTAAGCAGAACTACATCTGCAATCCTTTGTGTGTATACACACACACACACACACAAACACACACATATCTGTATGTATAAACATTTTTTGCCTTATAAAAGCAGTTTTCTTTAAATTTTTTATTTGTATCATCTTGCAAATACATGTTTAACCCTCTGAGTAAAGCATCATACTTCGAAGACATGCAGTCTTACAAGTGCTGAAAAATAGTGATAGAGTTAGATGCCAGGTGTGCATCTCAATCCAAGCTCCTATAAACTTGAGTAAAGAATGGCCTGCACTTGAGAAGAGTAGGATGAAGTGGTGGTGGGCAGTTTTATGCAAGTTAGGAGAGTGAAGATACTAGTGAATTTGCTTGCCATATTTCAAGTGCCACATTAGTCACTATGTTCATTAAATCTTCTCCAAACAAGAAAGCCCATATTAAATGTTTGGATGTTTATGTTTCTTCTTTTCAAATAGATTTCAATATTATTTCACATCTTTTCACTTCATTTTGTATATCCAGTGAGAACACTGGCAATTCCTAGAATACTTAGTAATAATCAGTCATAGGAGGGGGTGAAGGGAGGGCAGGGGTAAGGGGAAAAATTGAGAATCAAGACTTGTCATGTAGAGGTACAAGATCCCAACAATGAATGTAACTGTACTGTATCCCTAAAATGTACCAATAAACTCAATTAAAGCTGAAAAAAAAAAGAATTAAACTAACCTACATAAAGGAGAATGGTAGAATAAATTCTTGCAACAGAAATAATATTTGTCATCAACCCCCAAATTATGTTGTCCCTCTAGACTCCTAGAAAAAAAATAAAATCTTTAGAGTGATGCAGATTCTAGCCCTATTAGGTGAACTTTGCAGGAAACTATTAATCAAATGGTAGGGAACAGTAATGGAAATTCATTATCAAATAAATTTGCTGTTACTCAGGAGCATTTTTTCATGTATTTATTGACTATATGCACTTCCTCTTCTGAGAAGTGCCTACTCATTTTGGTTGCCCAATTATTAATTGGGTCTTTAACTTGATACATCTAATTTTCTCAGTTCTTTTTATATTCTTAGTATTAGTCCCATGTCCAAGGAATACCTGGTAAAATTATTTTCTCATTCAATAGGTTATTATTTTACTCTGTTGCTTGCTTCGCTGTGTGTAGAAGCTTTTTAATTTGATATGATTTCATTTGGTGATTCTTTGCATCATTTCTTGTGCCACTGGGGTGCTGTTTAGAAACTCCTTGCCTTCACCTATGTCTTCAAGAGTGTTACCTACTTTATGTTCCTGCAGATTCAGTTAGATCTTTGACCTATTTTGATTTTAGTTTAGTACGTGGTGAGATGAATGGATCTAGAGTTAGTTTTCTGCATATAGATAATGCAGTTTTACTACCATCAGTTATTGAAGAAGACATCTCCCTTCCAGTGTATGTATTTGGGCTCATTGTCAAAGATCAAATAGCCTGGGGTTGTTTCTGCTTCTTCTACTCTGTTCCATTGATCTACATGCCTGTTTTTGTGTCAATACCATTCATTTTAATTGTTGTAGTTTTATAGCATAACTTCAAGTCAGGGAATGTGATGCTACCTGCTTTGCTTTGGCTATCCAAGATTGTTTTTGCTATTCTGGGTCTCTCTTGATCCCATATGAATTGTAGGATAGTTTTCTCTTGATTTGTGAGAAATGCTACTGCTATTTTGAGTGAGACTGCATTGAGCTTGTATAACAGTTTTGGAAGTATAGCCATTTTGATTATATTGGCTCTGCCAATCCAGGATCAGGGGATATATTTGCATTTTCTGATGTTCTCCTTGATTTCCATTTTCAGAGTGATATAATTTTTATTGTAGAGGTATTTCACTTCCTTGGTTAGGTTAATTCCTAAGTATTTAATTTTTTGATGTTATTGTGAATGGCATTGTTTTCCTAATTTCTTTTCCAGTAAGTATAATATTAGTGTATAGAAATAATATTGATTTTATATATTTATTCTGTATCCTGCAATACTGCTGAATTTGATTATTTATTCTAGGATTCTCTTTCTGGTGCTTTTTGGATTTTGTAAGTAAAGAATCATGTCTTCTGCAGATAATGATACTTTGACTTTGTCCTTTCCTATGCATATCCTATTTATGTATTTCTTTTACTTGATTATTCTGCATAATGTTTTGAGCACATGTTGAATGGGAATGGTGATAATGGACATCTTTGTCTCACTCTTGCTTCTAAAGGGAAAGCTTTCAGTTCTTCTGTATTTAATATAATTTTAATAATACTTTCTTCATAAATGGCTTTTATTTGCTTGAGATAAGGTCTTTCTCCACCTATTTTCTTCAGAATTTTTATCACAAGTGGGTGTTAGGTTTTGATAAAAGGTTTTTCTATGTCTATTGAGATGTCCTGTGTTTTTGTCCTTGCTTCTGTTTCTGTGATAAATTACATTTGTTCAGTTGCATATGTTGAATTATCCTTGCATTCCTGAGATGACGCTTGCTTTATCATATGACTTTTTGATTATTTGTTACATTCTGTTGCCAGTATCTTAAGATTTTTGCATTTATGCTTATTAGAGAGATTGACCTATTTTTCCCTATTTATTTTATTTTTGTTGTTGGATCCTTGTCTGTTTTAGAGTAATGATGATGTTAGCTTCTGAGAATGATTTTGAAAGCACTTCTTCCCTCTCCATTTTATTAAAGAATTTGAGGAGTTTAAAAAGTTTCATGACAGAGGATTAATGTTGGATGCACTGAAGTTCTTAGAATTCAGCTATGAATGCATTAAGTCTTGGGCTTTTCTTAATTAACAGTGGTTTTTTAAAAAATTATTACTCCTTCAATTTCATTGCCAGTCATTGGATTTTTCAAGATTTTTAAGTCTTCTTGGTTCAGTATTGGTAATTTATATATATCTAGAAATCTCTCGATTTCTTCTGAGTTCTACAAATGTTTTGCATATCTGTTTATGAAGTAGTTATTAATAATTTCCTGTATTGGGGCAGTACTGTTATTTCACTTTCTTCATTTGTAATTTCATTAATTTGTGTTTTTTCTTTCCTTTTTTGATAAAATTGGCTAAGGGTTTGTCTATTTTGTTTATTCTTTCAAACAATGAGTTCTCATTGATTCCTTGTATTGTCTTTTTAGTATCCATTTCCTTGATTGCTGCTCTGTTCTTTATAATTTCCATACTCTTGGAGAAGCTGTGAATTTGGATTGTTGTTGTTTTTCTAAGACCTTGAGATGGATGATTAGGTTACACTGGTAGCCTGATTTGGTTACAGTGAATAGTTTCCACTATTCTGGTCCCAAAATTCATTCCACAATTTGGTTTCAAATAAATTGCAAGCATATATATATATATATATATATTAGAATCATGCAACAAATTCTGCAACCACAATCACAGAAAGAATTGTTTGTGAAACAAGATACCACTGTATTTATTTGGGCTCATTCTTTTTCTGATGTGGACAATCTCAGATAAACTTCCCTCATAGGACTGCTTTCATATGTCCCATAGTTCTGTTGTGTTGTACTGGCATTATCATTTAATTCTAAGAACTGTCATATCTTCCTTAATTTCTTCTATGATCCACTGACTATTCAAAAGTGTGTTGTTTAATTTTCAAATGTTTGCATAGTTTCTGTGTTTTCTTTTGTTATTGGTTTCTATCACTGTGATATGATAATAGGCATGGTAAAATTTTTATTCTTTTCCATTTACTTAGGAATATTTTGTTAGATATTATGTCTTCTGTTTTGGAGAAAGCACCAAGTGTTACTGAAAAGAATGCATATTCTATTGTTGGTAGAACCCTCTATATGCTAAACTACTAAGTCCTTTTGTTCAAAGGTTTGATTCAACTCTGTTATTTGATGAGTTTTTGCTTAGTTAATTTGTTTATTTGTGATGGTGTGTTGTTGAGGCCATAACTGTATTGATATTTATCTAATCTTTCATATCTATTAGTGTTTGTTTTATGAAGTTGAATGCACCATGGTTTTGTTCATATATGTTCTATAACTGTGATTTCTTCCTGTTGAATAGTTCCATTAACTAATATGTAATGTTCTTTTTTCTTCTCTTTTGATATTATTGGACAATAGCATAGCTAACCTGCTTGTTTTGGGGTTCCCACTTCATGAAATACTGTTTTCTATAGTTTGATTTTTTTAGTCTGTTGACGCTTTTGGTTAAATATGTCTCTTGTTCACAGCATATTGTTTGCTTTTATTTCTGATCTATTCTTCTAATATGCACATTTTGATCGGCAAATTGGCCTTTAGTCCTAGTTGTTTGAAATATCTCCATACTGATTTCCATAGAAGTTTCGCCAGTCTACACTCCCACCAACAATGGAGAAGGGTTCCTTTTGTCCCCACAACCCTGCCAGCCTTTGTTATGGGTTGACTTCTTGACAGCAGTCATTCTTTGTGGGGTGAGGTGGAATCTCAGCATTGTTTTCATTTGCATCTCTCGAATGACCAGTGATGTTGAACATTTTTTCATATGTTTATTTGTGGTTTCTAGAACTTAACTAAACTCTTTTTGTTTGTTTGTTTGTTGTTTGTTTTTGTAATCAGGCCCTTGCACTTGTGTGGCAGGCAGCAGAACCACTGAGCCAAACCCCAGCCCTCAATCAAACTCTTGAACTAATGAACTTAACAGATGTCTACACATTGGTCCACCCCACAAAATCACAATAGTCATTCTTTTCACTGCACATAGATTGGTCTCTAAAATAGACCACATACTTGCTCATAGAACATGTTTAAGTAAATACAAGGAAATTGAAGTTATTCCTGTATATTATCAGATCATAGGGCAATGAACTTGGAGATCATAGCCAGAGAAACCACGAGAACTTCATAAACACTTAGAAATTGAACAACATACTCCTGAACAACCAATGGGTCATGGAAGAAATTAAAGAAGAAATTAGACAGTTTCTACAATTAAATTACAATGCCAATCCAACATAGCAGAATTTATGGAACACAATAAAAACAGTCTTATGAGTGAAAGTCGCAGGAGTGAATAAATCAATAAAATTGACAAATCCTTAGCCAGCCTATTAAAAAAAGGTAAGAAAAGCCTCAAATCCATGCAATTAGGAAGGAAAAGGGTGAAATTACAAAAGATCCAGCAGAAATCCAGAGGACCATCAATACCTACTTTGAGAACCTATATGCCAGTAAGATGAAAAACACAGAAGAAATAGACAGATTCCTAGATACATATGAATTACCAAAGTTAAATGAAGAAGACTTAAAAAATTCTAAAAAACCCAATATCAATCAAAGAAATTAAAAACTTATCACCGAAGAAAAGACCAGGTCCTTATAGCTTCACTGCTGAATTTAGAAGACATTTAGAAAAAAACTTTTGCCACTATTATTCATATTCTTCAATGAAATTGAAAGGTAAGCAATACTTCCAAATTCATTCTTGGAAGCAAGCATCACCTTGACACCAAAAGCAGAGAAAGACCCACTGAAAAAGAGAAATAGGCCAATCTCTCTAATGAACTTAGATGCAAAAATCCTCAATAAATTACTGACACACAATTAAGAAAGAGATTGTCAAGAAGATCATATACCCTGACCATTGGTTTTCATTTTGTTGGTTTGGTTTCTTTCCCTTCTACTTAATAGCTAGTTCTACAGGATGCATTCATTTTGTTGGGCATTTTGGCATTGTTAACTTCATTCTCTCCTTCTAGGATATCCTTCAGAAATTTTTGGAGTGTTTATCTGGTGATCATGAATTTCTATAAGTTTACTTTAACATGGAAATATCTTCTTTATCCATCAATTTGAAAGATAATTTTGCAGAATATAGCAGTCTTAGTTGGAAGTTGTTTTCTTTTAGAGCTTGAAATGCTTCATTCCAAGCTTTCTTGCCTCAAAGGTTTGTTTTGAGAAGTGTCTTGTAATTGTGATAGCTTTCCCTTTATAGGTGATTTGTAGCTTTTCCCTACCAGTCCTTATGTAGGATTTCTGGTGTTTTGATTATTTTGTGAAATGGAGTAGTTTTTTTCTTATCATAGTGAGTTGGAGTTCTATATACCTCACATATCTATGTTAAATGTTTTATTTTCCATATCTGGAAGAGTCTCTGCTATTATTTATGGAATAGGTTTTTTTATACCCTTTGTACTTTCCAATTTCTCATTAATTCTAATTACTTGAATATTTATCTTCAAGTCATCCAGCAGATGTTGGATCCTTTCTTCATGTTCTCTTATGTTTTTAAGGTATATGTCAACAATTAATCAATGAACATAGGCTTGTCTTCTAGATCTGACACTGTCTTCATATTGCTCTCTTCTGCTGCCCATATTTTCAATCATATTTTTAATCTCCTGAATTATTGTTTCTAACCTTTTTTATGGACTCATTATTTTCTATACTGGGCATTCATTTTTATATCTCTTCCTTTAGATTTTTATTAATGTATTTTCTAGGCTTTTTTTTTTTTTTTTTTTTTTTTTTTTAGCCCAGGCTGGTCTCAAATTCACAGCGATCCTCCTGCCTCAGCCTCCTGAGTGCTGGGATTACAGGCGTGCACCACCATGCCCGGCTTTTAGTTTTCAATCGAACTTTTAATGAAAAGATCATAAAATAACAGTTTCTTATCACTGCACATCTTCTGAATGGAGAGATCAGACATCAGTGAATTGCTTTTCTATGACCCTGGAGAATTGCATACCTGTAGCTCCAATCTGAATTTATCCAAATTCTTAAGGGAGGTGAACTCAATGTGATGAGTGACAGTGGCGGTGGCCAGTACAGGAGAGTGATCCCAATGTCCCTCCCCCTCTTTGGGAGGGCATAGTAGGACATGGTACCTCTTTCAGTTCCAATGAAATAATACAGCTATAGACTCATTCCTTCCCCTCCCCCTCGAGGTATTTGCAAGTGGGCTGGTGCCCAACCATGGACCCCCAGAGGGACAGGGGGAAGCAAGTGACAGGTAGGGTATAGAGAGGCTCCCCTCAGCCCCCTGAATTGATTTTGGAGGACTGGGAGTTTTTGGAGGCATTTTGTTGCTTTGTCTTTTCATGTTTGTATTTATATTTGTTGATTTGTTTTTGTCCCAGGTTTTCAGTTTCTTTGGCCCAGTGTCTGTTTCTTCAGGAGTGAGCCACAGTACTGTTTATGACTCTAGTCAATCCAGATATTGGCATACAGAGAAAACCAGCTGATAGCAGCAAGTGTGTTGCCTTGGCTATAGTAACAAGTAAATAAAAACAATCATGTCAGATAGCAACTCGATATTGTAATATTCTAAGAACCACTCATGAATTGCCCTTAGTCATATCAAAGTGGTCCATGATTTTATTGCAGACACTTAGGACACTCAGATATGGACGTATAGTAATTCAGACCACTAATTTCTGTTGGATATAGGCAGCAATGTAACAGGTCAATCATATCACTGGACTAAATGACATTTCCTTCAAGTCCACCCAGTCTGTAGATTACACCTACCAATCTTGGCCTCCCAACACAGAGTACAGGTGTCATGATCCTCATAGCCAAAGCCCTAGCCACCTAAGGGATCCCAGGACATTCATGTTTAACCCTCCTCCTTTCTAAACCTGTCTCCCAAGGTTGGCTGGTCTCTGTGGTAGAGTAACACTACAATCTCGGAGGAGTGAAACTCTCCTCCTTGGTGTTGGTCTTGTCTTCAAGTCAGTCTTGGTTATCACATATCATCCTGTGCTGAGGAGAATTCAGGAGCACAGGTGGTTAGGATTTGATAGTTTGGCTGTTCTGTCTTGCCTTCTGCACAAGTCACCCAAAGCTTGGGGCTGGTGTAGGCTGGTGTAGGCATTTTCAGGGGTGAGGGATGTGAGTTGGTTCTGCTTCTGCCCTCTGTACAGGTTTTGTTGTTATGGAAGGAATTGGCAAGTGATACACAGAGAAGCAGCAAAAATGGAAGTAAAATAGCAAAAGTTGTCTCCATTGATGAGGATCGATCACACCTAATCGCAGTGCCCTGATCGACCCAATACTAGGCTGCAACTCCCTCTTTTATAGAGTTTTACAGCCTTGATCTTATTCAGGTGATTACATTTCAATTTCATAGTTCACATTGCTGATATCCAAAACATGGTGACCAGGCAGTTGAATTTCAATACCCATGTAGCACTTCTTTGGTAGGGAAAGTTACCTTTAAAATTCATATAATTGTCTATTCTAGTCAAGGGGAAGGGGACCTGTCTGGTCAGCAAAGTTAATAATGGTTCTTTTCATTTACAAAACGTTTTAGGGAGACTAGATGCCTCCTCCAGAGCCTGTTGATTCTGCACTAAACAAAGCAAATGGCATAAATTATTTTACATTAAAGTGTTCTCTATCAGTGAGGCCTGGGGCCTAGAGTGACATCAACAAGAAACACTTATAAAATGTGTGGGACTACATGGCTGAATGACCTTATATTTTTCACTCAGAAAAGCATTGCATCCCACTTACTAGTTCTAGATCTGGATTGCATATTTGAAATAAAACATTTGATTTTAGTTGAGAGGGTAGTAATTAAAATTATCTTTATACTTTGGAATCAGAGTTATACTCAAGCTTTTGCTCTGGTGTTCATAAATTTGATAATACTTACCTTACGTATTTCTTGTAAAATATTAGCATATATTAAGTATTCATTAAATATTCTGACATCTCATTGTAGTGATTATAGACAAGATGCCCGGCAAAGATTGATGATTGAGAGTGATATTTTTTTAAAAAATGATTAGCTAAAAATGCCTACATCATAGAGCTAAGCACATGGTAGTATTTCATTTTTCCTGCAAAAGTAATACCCTGCCAATGTTTAGTGACCTCAGTAATTTTATGTTATTTTGATAAGTTTAAATGCTTTTTGTTTTGCCTCACACTAATTTCAAGTTATTTAGGACTAGTTTCTCAAGCAACCTTTGAATGTTGTAATTCAGACAACAAACATTACCTTTTACTTAGCAATTTTGTTATAACACCAAATAATGTGCTACTTTAATAGAACTCTATTATGTTCAAATTATTCCGTTCTCATTAATATAAACATGAATGTAAAATTAATAATAGAAGAATATATTTCTCAAAGAGTTATAATCAGGTGTGTTATTCTTCTTTGTAACTATTTGATCAGCCTATTGATATCTCTTGCCAGAAAATTCCTTTGGAAATATTTAACAACTACTTATTGGGATCATCTCCAATAAGTGATGAAAATACCAGATTCAGCAAATTGGATTCCTCTCTTTTTTTTGGTTTTTTGAGACAGGGTCTCACTATGTAGTTGAGACTGACCTGGAACTCACTACATAGCCCAGGCTGGTCTCGAACTCACAGCAATCCTCCTGCCTCCACCTCCAGAGTGCTGGGATTACAGGCGTGCACCACCACACCTGGCTTGGATTCCTCTCTTTGAGTTTAACAAAGAGAAAAGGTTTTGGGATCTAAATTCCTTTCTCCTTATAGTGTAAAAGATGATAGCTGTAAGAATTATTTAATTAGGACCAGGGATTCAGCTCAGTGGTGCTGCCACCTGCCTCAGAAGCACAAGGGATTCCCGGTGACAAAAAAAAATCCAAAAAAAAAAAACAAACCCAACAAGAATTGTTTAATTAAATGTGTTAGGTTGGTGAATAAATGATAGCCATCAAACAAGTAAATATAAATATATATTAATATATGTTATGTATAAATATATACAAATCTTATTTTCATTTCCAGTAGACCTTCACTTGATCTTAGCCAGAAAGCCAAGAAGCAACGTCCAGTAGGCCTTCAATGGCCCAGGGCCAGAATATTCCAACTTTAGGAAAACTATGTAGCAGACCAGTGATGGTGAACCTTTTAAAGACTTAGTGCTCAAACTGTAACCCAAAATCCACTTATTTATCGAAGTGCCAGTGCAGCAATTAAACCTAAATTTGGAGGTTTTAGCTTAGAAAAAACAGCTCATACACTTGGCTCACATGCTGGCAGAGACGGCTTCACATCCTTGCTGTGGCACATGTACCATCTGTTTGCCATCACTGGACTAGACAAGAGGCTTTGTGGTATTAATGATGAGATTATGGTCTTCTGTTATCAAACCAGGGCAAACATCTGGAAATTAACTAAAGTACCTATGGTAAAGCCTTATATTTTCTAGTAAGTGATTTTTTTTTTTCTCTTGTTAGTGTATGTCTTTTTCTTCCTTGTAGGCCAAGTTCCGAAGATTCCTTGGTGGAGAACACGATTCCAATAAAGAGAGATATCTGAGTTTTAGAATTTGTGTTATTGCTTTTCAAGAAATTTTCACTTAAAAATAGATATGTCATGTAAAGGTACAAGATCCCAATGATGAATAAACTGTATTATATACCTAAAATATACCAGTAAACTTAATGAGAAAAAAATAAAATGCTGGAACAAACTTTAAAAGAAAAATAGGTCCATGGGAGATAGTGGTGGTCAAATAAGGTAATAAATTAACAACAGTATAAATTTAGAATCTTAGAGCCAGTTTTGTATCTTGACTCACTCTAGCTAGCCACAGAATTCAAAACCTTCACATAGTCTCTCTTTCTTCTCTACAAGGCTTATTTAAGAATGTATGTTTAATATACTTTATATTTCCTGTTTTGCACTGGTTTCTTTATATGCACAATTCCCTCATATTTATGTATCTTCCCATAGGATCATCTATAGAATTCTGCACAGAATGGGAATGTGCTCAATATCTGCTCAATAAATATTTGGAAAATTAAATCAAATAAACATTGACTACTCTAGATCTGCCCTTACTCCCTAGGCAGCGGATCTGGACCAATTAGCTACAGTTCTTCAATGCAACTGTGTAATGGTTACATCTAATATTTGGTGGAGCTAAGTTGATCACACAATTATTTAATCAATGGTATACCCATTTATTGTTTATTGTGTTTCTCCCACATGTCAATTGATGGAAATATATAAACAGATTGATTCTCTGGTCATAAGGAGCATGGAGTAGTAGTGATTCTACACCAAATTAACAGTTAAATGATAAGCTTGTCCAAATGGTTACTCCAAGTCATTAGAGAATAGTTTATTATCTAAATATATCAAAATATAGTCTGCCAAGCCTCACATATATCAAGGGAATAATCCTATTATGAGTGCAGAAGGGAACTATGAAATTCCTTATATAGTAACATTCTTTCCTCAAATGTGTCTTTGTAAAAGTACTAAAATTTATTTATTCATTAATGCAACAAAAAGCAATTATTAAGCAACTTATTATATTTTGGATGTTTATTCCAAGGACTAGTATACAACAAAAGGGGAAAACAAGGGAAAAAATCAAAGGCATTTGAAATAATTTATCTTGGAAAGTGTATAGTACCCCCATGCAATCAAATTAAGACAATTAGGAACTTTTTGCATTTTTGATGATGTGAATATTTTGCTCTATTTCTTTCTTCAAGTAAGAAAATGAAATGTTAAGTAGAATTCACCCGTAGGGCTTTTTCCTCCTACATATATGAGGAACATCCTATACTCTTTTGAACAAATTGTAAGTTAATGAAATAATTATTTTAGAATAAGTCTAAGACAGCATGAAGGGTAGAACATAATTTTCATTAAAAGTCCATTGTAACTATTCAAACAGGAATCTCAAATTTTTTTCAGTGAACAGAAAGTAAGTTTAGTAAATTGAATAAAATTATCTGTTAAATTGCTTGGCTTGATTCATGTATTTATTTGAATGGTTTATTATTTTACTTGACCCTGCTTGCTTAAATATTTCCAATAATTATAGAAACAGAAACTGCTCAGGCTTGTTTCATTTACTGATGGAAGTAAATCAAACATCATTAAATCAAAGGCATGTAATATGCAAAGTTAATATTTCTTTAAATGTCATTTTTATTTTTCATGTTAATTTTTGGACCCAAGTAATTATAGAAATTCTCAATTTACCATATCTAATTTTTAAGTCTCGGAGTTTCAATTATTTCTGTTCTCTCTGACTTTCATTTATATTGTCATTTAATTCACATGGCATTTACAAAGTAAAGGGACTTTCTTCTCTTGTTAGCACATCTAATAATCTATTCAATGACCTGATTTCTTCTTCTCTATGCTGTTGCAGTATTGCATCTAACAGCCAAGATTGGATTTTTTTTCATCCTAGGGTTGAACCCTCCTAATTTGTCAAATCTGTTATTTGACCATGTCAAATTATCAGCTTTTATCTCAATTTCTTGACTGCTGCTTAAGAGGATTAGAGGCCTTGGTCAGCTTCACCAGGGTGGCTAACAGTAAAAGGCGCCATTGCAACTCAGATCCAAAAATCAATAAAGTGCAGCTCTCAAAGTCTGATTAGCTGAGCCTCAAGTGCCCTGTGGACACAGCCTAATGCTAGTCTTCTCTAGTTACACAAACCAAGTCAGACAGGAACCAGCAGCTACTTTCTTCCTTCTAACTCCAAATAGTAGGTAGGGAACAGAATGTCAGAGAGATAATAACAGGAACACAACTATGAAGAAAAGAAATTCTAAAAAGATGTTCTCTGTATACAAAGAAGTACTGTGATTTATCATTCTATTCTGTTCAAGTTCTCTGAGGAGATAGTTTTTAATTTTAAAGTGCACTTAGAACTCCTAATTATCATCCTTTTGGGGTTTTTTTGCCTCTAGTTTTAGCACATAAATTTACAAACACAAACTACCAAAAGTGAGCTTTCCACATATATCCCTCCCAGGGAAATAATAAAGAAAAAGTAAGTATATGCTCTTCTTCACTTTTCATTCTACCAAAAATTGTAAAATTGGTTTATTTATTCTATTACAAGATATTCTTTCCTTTGTTTACTCACAGCTGACTGAAGTATAGTAATGGTCACCAATCTCCCACATTTTACAGGTAAGGGAAAAGAAATACCTTACTGCATTCTGTGGGTGTTTATTTAAGGTAAATGTAGAGATTTCTCCCCTCTAGGGAATCTTTTTTTTTAAATGGGTCTAAGTAAGTGGATCTGGTGTTAAGCTATTTATCTCAGAAGTTATACAACATAAGGCACCAGAATCACTCAAGAAGCTAATGAGCCTTTGGTAAAACAGTTTCCTTCAACGCTCCACAATTGGGCAGGATTTTCTGAGAAGGAAGTCCCCAGAGAGCAATGGTATCTTATATGACAGAATCAGAGTTCTAGAGATTTGCAAACCATCTTTTGCAACCCTCTAATTACAAATCAGAGAACACAAACCTCAAAAATTGAAAAAACTGACCTAGGGCATAAACCAATAGAAATTCTTAAAGTTAAGTCCAAGGAGCTTTCTAAGGACACACTTGCAAGGTGGAGTGGGAGTAGTAGAGGACTTGTAATTGCCTTAAGTTCAACCCCAGTACTGAAAAAAGGTGAAATGTGAGATTTTAAATTGTATTAGACATATACTGAATTTAAATCACTGCAATATTCATGTGATTGGAACTATCGCTAGGATAATCTTATTAACTATTCTAATTTAGAAATTACAATTCACTTTTTAAATACTTTTCCTGGTGAAACATCCTGAATAAAGTTTTAAGCAAATAATAAGCAAGACAAAAAAATAGATTTAGTAAGCAAAACTGACTTGATTTCCTGTGATGGTAGCTTATTTTATCTGTTTACTAGATTTTACCTTTTAATACGTGGGATGTTTTTATGGACCTGGGAGTAGACAATCTCAAGCTGTTCTCTCACCAAAAGTCAAAGCTGAAACTAATGCTCTCTTAAAAGGGGGAAGTTTTTTAAAACAGGAAATAAGTGCTATGCTGCTAACGTTTTATAAAATGGAATTTTCTGAAACTTCCGCTGTTTGTCTTTTGTCACTATGAAAGCATTCTGCAGTAGAATAACTTAGTAACAACTAAAATTTGGAAAGCCAACATTCTCATTAAAACTGACTCATCTGATATTAGTGAGAACCATAAAATAGCTATTGAAACCTAAAGCATCAGGGAAAGAAATCTTTATTGTAATAAAGAAAGCAGCAGCATTGTTTACAAGCATCATTTCCGCGGCAAAAGATTAGTTCATTCAATAAGAATCTTGTAACATGTGCAAGCACGGGTGCAATAAACTTTATGGAATGGCTCTAGGATTAGACTAATTAAAGATAATCTAATTTGGACAATTTTCTCTTCTGGAAAAGAAATGTTATGTCATCCTCTGGGAAGATACAATGTTTAGTCTCTAGGGATCTGGTAAAAAAAAAAAACTCTCACAAGATATGTGCAATAATAAGAATTAGGGTTGATCCAAAGACAGTCTCAGATCTACCCATTGCTTCTCAAAAGATCCACCACATAGACTGTTAAGCCCCATAATTATATCCCCTATTTGTGACAAGCGTGAGCTAATCAGTCTCTGAGGGAGTTTTCCAGCAGATACCGAGGAGAGTGTGTGAGCTTCACAGAGCTCATCAAGCTATTTTGTACTCAGAATTGCAAGAAGCTGACCAAAGTTCATTATCCTCATCTAGACTAGAATTAATTCAAATTAAGAAAAATAGGCATTTTTAAAACTGCAAATGCTTATGATTTAGAACAAAGAGTCTTGACTATTTTTAAAACAGCAACATAGGTTCTAGCTGCCTATAATCCCATATTAAAAGATTAGAATAAACATCTGAAGAAATCAGAGAGGGTCTAATTGAGGTTCTTGCCTTTAATCCTGAGAGCCGACTCCCCCTTGGATGTCAAGATCTGTCAGGGCCGAGTCAGGGGAATTCTGTAAGGAAAAAGAAACCACAAGAAACATAACATTTCTTTCCTAGTTAAGAAATAAAAGTGGAAAAACACAGTTGGCGATATCAAAACATAAGCCAACATAAAATTAGGGGAAACCCCAAAAGTAAATTTTTGAATATAAGCCAGTAAAAGTGAAGAAATAAAGTTGGTGTTGATCTTTTATAATGTTTATACCTTTGTGCAATACAGAGTATAAACCAAAATTCATACAAAGGATTAAATAATAAGAGATCACAATAAAAATGGGGCCCAGATTAGAAAATAATTAATAAAGTATTATTTAATGAACATATTTTACTTGCCTGTTCTTTAAGTATTTATTATGATTGTTTTATGCCATTTCTTTTATTCATCTTCCCAGAAAATTATATGGTATGTGCACTTTCACATCAACAAATTATTACTGTGAAATACGTTTTTCTGTACATATAACAAATATGTTTTTGTGCATAAGGTGACTTACAGGCTTCTCTTATTGAGAATTAGTCTTTCATGCTTATTTACCAAATGACAAAAAAATTAGGTTATAGTTCTTGAGCAGTAAGTTAAATTCGCATGAGAGATAATGGAGTTTATTGTATTTTAAAGAATACAAAATATTTTATAATGTAATAAAGAAAACAGTAATCAAGAAGAAAAGAGTAAATAGTGAACTAAAATTAACATATAGTTGGAAATACTATCACATTTTAATCACAAAGCAGAATCTGTTTCCTTTACTAATTGCTTAGAAATTTATATAAAATGTAAATTATGCAAAGATTATACCTAATAAAATATATATATTTATAAGTATATGCATATGGTAAACATATTTCTCTTCAGTCTATTATGCATTAATACTTTAAAAGGGTTAATTTGCTGCATATTAGGAAAGTTTTCTTTTATTTCCATCATAAACAAACTCATACAGAAAAAATCATTTTATAATATTTTATATTTTAATAGGCAATTTAATATTTTATTACCAATCTTTCAGTAAAAGTTGCCTATTTTGTAGTAAACTGAATTTAGAGAGATGACAAAAATCAACTGGAATCATTTCATAATACAGAGAACTTGGAACTGAGCACAAATATGGAGAAATTAAATCAATCTAATGTGTCTTTTTTACAATTGCAAATGGAAAACAGTCTATGTAATAATATCTTTTGACCTTCATATAATACCTCACAAGTGATCCCTCACTTTCCCAGAAAATACTACACTATTGTGCACAGATTCTATTGACCTTCAAGTATTATCTACATATATATGACAGTGGCATAAATAACAAACTTCTAAGCATGAAATTATTTTAAAATTAATTTTGATACTTTAATGAACCAGTTACCACCTTGATAAAGATATATTATCATACTTAAAATCCTTTTTTTCTGATTTGAAAACATGATTTATCTTATGAAGTACTAAAGATAATGAAATTGTATAAATGGATGACAACATTTGGACTATCTGTCTAATATATAGTCAATATAAGGGGAGGAGTAAGAAACTCGTGGTAACTACTATTATTACCTATGGTCACTCTACTGTGCTGTAGCAATCAGAAATGTCTTACTGCTATCTATGACTTAATGACTAAATTCACTATGAGTAATTTACATTAAAAAGGGTAGAGGTCAAAATAACTGATGGGTGGGTAGTGGGAAAAGGCAAAATCTAAATTCCCTTACTTTCTCATAAAATTGGAAGTTGTCATTCCATGCTATAATGGAATTGGTCACTACATGACAGGGTCAGTATTTCCAAACCCTTTAATGAATCAATGATAGCAGATTCAGGCTGAAACTAATCTATATATCTTATTTAAAATTAAAACAATATGATCTTTCAAGAATCTCATTTTACCTTGACTTCTTAGATTTGATCTAACAGAGGAACAATTAGGAGTCATTTACATATTTTACAAAATAGAAATTTCTTTAGCATTGTAAAGTGAATCATTATACCAGTATATAATTATTATCATTTACATTCTGTACTATAAGTCATGAGGAAAAATATGAAATATCAGAAAATACTTAAAATTCATAAGCAATGTTAATAAAATAAAAAGCACATTTTATTTGAGGACATCGCAGGCGATGCCCTGGGGTGATGACACAGGTCATGACTGAGACTTGCTGGAGGTATCTCCCATTTGGAATGGAATCATGATATGGTGCATGAGGAGTTCAAAACTTCCACCTGACTAGCATAGAGAAAACAATGTCTATCTCTTATGTACTCAACCAACATTGCATTATTCAGTCACAGTGGAAGATTTTAAACAATCTAGATGCCCAAGCAGAAACCCAAACCTAGATAAGTGGATAGGTAGATAGATAGATAGATTGATAGATAGATGATAGATAGATAGATAGATAGATAGATAGATAAATAGATAGAAAAAATTCCAACAAGCATCTGGGCAATCAATAATGACCATTTTAAGGTTCTCCAGGTGACTTCTTTGTGCAGCCATGTTTGGATATGTTGATTTATATTAACTTTCCTCTCTTCTGATAACATTTTTAAATCGCGTCTTGAGAGCCTTCAGATGAGCCAGAAACTATTAGAATAGTCAGTGGTTCTCACACTTTGGGCTCCTAGTTCCTCCTTTTTAGATTTAAAGATTGGAGATGATGAAAAGCTACTGTCGTTGACACGTGTGTGTGTGTGTGTGTGTGTGTTATGTCTGACATCAACTTTATTGAAAATTCAAAGAAAACTTTAAAAATATTTATCAGTTAATTTAACAATAAAGCAATGTACTCAACAGATAGTTACATAAATAACTTTTATTAAAAATTGTATTTTACAAGATAAGAGGATCTGTGAAAAAAGTGGTAATGTTTTACATTTTAGTAGATCTCCTTAATTTGTGGGGCAATAGAAGTGAGCTCAGTTCTTCTAGCTGCTTCTGCACTTAATCTGGGGAACAACACAAATCTGAAAAAATTGACCATGCACTTAGGAGAGAATAAGAGTGAAGATGAAAGACATAATCCTAGTAATCTTCATTTACCTCTTTTATGAACACCAAGGGGTCCTTCCAATAACCCTGAGAGCCTCCTGATTGACCAGAAAAAATTTCCACAGTGCAAACACAATGAACATATATCCATTGTCCCCGAAGGATAAGACAAAGGAACTAGTTGGATATATAGAACAGATGCTATCAACTATCATTTGCTTGGTGACTTGTCAAGTTATAGTAGTAAGGGTGCTATTTTAGAGTGACTTAATTTTAAACAAAATTTCCACTATTTCAATCTTCAATAAACCTTTTATTAAATAATTTTTCACCATCTAAACAATCCAATCCTTGCATCCTCAAATTATGCAATCTTGTTAGCAACACAAGGCATATATAAATAAAAACTGCAGAATGTTTTGTTATTTCAACAATCCACTTACAAATGCCTTAGTCCTAGAAGTCTGAGAGGCTGAGGTAGGAAGATCACAAGTTTGAATCCAGCCTGGCCAATTTAGCAAGACACTGCCTCAAAACAAAAGAAATTTAAAAGGACCAAGGGTGTAGCTCAATACGAAGGCCTGGTGCTCAACTCCCAGTGACACACATCCAGTAACACACAGTAAAAAATTCTCTCTCTCTCTCTCTCTCTCTCTCTCTCTCTCCATATAAATGTATGTATCTCCTTATATGTGTATATATATGTATATTAATGCCATCATTTCCGGAGTGGATTCTAGCTTTTGGGCCCTTCTTACTCTCCCCTGCCATCTTTGCCCTTCTGTCGGGTTATAATGCAACAAGAAGAACCTTTCAAGTTGCGACTCCCTAGATTTTGGACTTCTTAGATTCCAGAACAGTGAGCCAAATTCAACTCATTATAAATTACCCACTTTAGTATTTTGTTGTAGCAGTGAAAAAGAGACTAAGAGATTCTTGATCCCACTGTTACAGCCGTTATCTACCACTCTTTTTTTTTTCTTAAGAAGCCAGACAATCTTTAAATTGAAATAATACTCTTTTGGACTTACTTTCTCTAACATTAAAATGAGTGTTTCCTTGTTGGCGTGTATTTTATTTATCCTTTGTTATCTCATCTGCACATTCCACACTCTGTTATTATACTGCAACAGGAATGCGCACACATTCAATATCATTCCAACTATTTTTGACCATGGTTTACACTTACTTACATTATAGTCATTTTTAATTCTAATTCTATTCTCTGAGATTTCAGCTCTCTCTTCCACTCGATGTCATCAGCAGACTTAACAAGCATATTTGATGTTTCATCATCCTGGTCACTGGAAGATGTTAAATAGCACTGAACTGGGAACTGACCCCTGCAGAACATTCCTTGTTATATTTTTCCCTTAATTCATTCCCCAAATGATACTTATAATCTGCATCTTTAGATATGTGCCTGGTATGATTGGCTAGTAGTCCTTTAGTACACAATATATTTCTAATAATTAAGAAAAATTCTAATTGGAAATTATATAGAACTCTTAGAGAACGGAATATTCCTCATAAAGGAGAGAGTTACGCATATGCATAAATGGGCTAAAATTGGCTCTTATAAGTGTAATACAAAGTCATGAAGCAAGAAAAAACCTATACTGTATCAAAATGCCCATTACTTGCTTCAACCTTGACTAAAATACCCATATGACCCATGGGAAATTAGGAAGAAAAATAGCATTTTATAAATCATTAAACTAAAGTTTCCACTGTAGCTATCCTATTGGCAAATTATGTCTAAGTAACTATCTTTACTTCTCTTTCTAATTGGAGCATCACATCTAGTGAAGCCTGGCTTATTTCTCTCCCCCACACTATGTCTAACATCCTCACACTCTAAAGGAAATGGTGCATACACACTCTCTTTCAAACATGGTTCTGTTAAAGAGTAATACTGGAGAATTGCTGATTGTGCTAGTTTCTGCTTATATACCTAAAACATATATTTAAATTATGACCTTAATCAAATATTAGTAGGATTCTGTAATACTCATATATTAATGCTAACTATCAGACAGAACAAGGTAAGATGATACTGAAACACAATGGGAGTTTTTCAAAATTTTATCACTAGGTAAAATTTAAGATAGTTGGATACTGTTAGTGACTAAAATATCAACTAATGGAGATATAATGTCCAGTATATGTTCAATACAATATAAGATGATTCTAAATATTATAAACTAATGTCAAATAATTCTTCAAGGACTAAAGGTTTAATTGCGAAGATAAGACTGAATTGGGTGCATCAGTATCTGGGACTTTAGGTGGCTGGCATTCTGTTTCTTGATGTGTGAGGTTACCTATGTGCATTCTGTTTTGTGATAATCCATTTGACCAAGATTTTTGTCTTTCTCTGCATAAAAGTTAACACTCTATTAAAAAAGTTTTAAAAGGATTCAGTTTTATTTCAGTTGAATTAGGGGAAGTTAAATAAATTATTCTCTGCTATTTTTGAAAAGATCTGTGTACTCTCTATCAACCGTCAAGTCAATATGGCCAAGGGTTACAGAATAACAAAGAATCTAAGAGAATAGTTTACATAGTTAAAGGAATAATTGCTTTGTGAAACACACACACAAGATGTAGCTAAAGCCATGACCTTCTCCTTGTAGCTTTTATTTCATTCAGGGAAGGAATATTCTTGTAATATCTTTTAATTGTAATTTTGATAAAGCTTTTAAGTTAGTTAGATTCAGTTTTATTTACACATGTTAAGAATGTATCCTTTTGGACTTCTTGAATGGTGAGTTTGGCTACTTCACAAAGTCTAGTACAGATTGGAGAAGAGGCAAGACTGACAATTCAGATAGAATCAATGTAACAACCTTTGTTATTTATTTATCAAATTTGCAACAAGGTGAAGCACAAACATACTAAGGATCAAGGATGCAAGGAAGTGTGAGAGGACTCAAATCCCCAGGGTACCCTTTGTTACATCTGGTTAGGACTGAGCAGTTAGTGGTCACAGCAGCCATATGGAATCACCAGGTCAGAGAAGTTCAGAATTATGTATGGGCTCTCTGCCTTTTTCTAACATCTTAAACTGGAAAGGGAAGAGAGATGAAAATGTGAGCTCTCTAGGGTCCATCCTTTTACCATAAACAGAATATCTTTGTGCAATCTTCGTTATATAATCTATTTCCTGCGGAGGAGGGTTATTGTGCCTTACTGTGTAGTCGAATATGCTCACAATTCCAATATAGTACCTATGGCTGTTGTCTACCTATACTAACTTGTTTTCATCTCTTCATTCATTTGTTCCTTTCATCCCGAAAGACAGTTGTAAATCCCAGGTACACATTAGGTAATAGAACACCAGCAATTTAAAATAAGGGAATTTTTAGTCCCTGACTTCTAGAAATCCTTAAAGCGTGGTCATATTTGAAAGTTCTGACCTTCTTAATATAGAGCGAGTATTCAATTTTTATCTAATTTCCATTTTAAATTTCCCTTTAAATTAATACACGACTTGAAATAATATAGATCTTATAAACATGTTTAAATGCCCTCATCAAATATCTGAGGAATTTTTGGAAATGGTGTGGTCTTGATTGGCTTCTAACTTCCTTCTTGGTTCAGAGACCAATGTCCCAGTAACATTAATAGCATCTGTTTATAAGATATTTATCTTTTATTTCCTAAAGGACATAATACATGAAAAATCTCTTAGAGTCATTCTTTGCATCTCAATTAATTCTAAGACTAGCGGTGAAGTTAATCTCATGCATAAAGAAAGCCTCATTGATAGCCTATAATTATGAATCTGTAAACAGAACCCTAAGGTAGAATTCTCCCTCATGACCCTAGAGTCACCTGTCCCCAAATCAACAGCTGGGCTAAAATAACAACACACACAATCCTGACATTTGTATCCATGCTAAAAGAGTATCTTTATAAAATTGATGTTAAATTTCAATATTTATTGTAATTATCAAGTTTCCCCCCAATGAATTTTACGATCTTTTTCATAAATAAATCCTCATTTTAAAATCTTCTGATGCAGACTTCCCAGTTATCAGTTGCAGTCAAAAGTAATGATGGAATGGGCGTTTCCTTTGTTGCTTCATGGAGTTGCTTGGGACAGGGACTTGGTCTCTTTGTAACTGGATTTGGGATCCTGAGGTCTGCATATAAAAATAGACACTTAAAAAACTCCATTTTGGTAGTGCTGAATTTTAGATGAATCATTTTTTTTTCATACTCACTATAAGCCATTGAGTGTGAAATGCTAACAATTAAAAGGAGAAGAAGTTTCTAACTTCCTAAAGAAGCCTGTAAGAAATTTAATTGTGAACACAATAGAAACTGAATGAAGGCAGTTCATGTGGAGGGACAGCTTTGCGAGTCTTAGTGAGGGAGGTGAGTTTTGAGAGCTATATCCAAAAGTAAGTGGCAAAGTCTGATAAACTTATCTACTTACAAATATATATAACATATGTATGAAATTTTTCAGTTAAAATAAATACATTTAAAAATTGGAAAAAACCCATCCCTGAAAGCTTTGTCCCTCTGGTACAGATATTTCTTTAGTTCCTTCCATAATTACTTGGGGAACTAGCATAGCTTTTGCTCTAAAAGCATTTCTGTAGAAAAAAGAAAGTATTACATTATTGTTTTATTATTTAGATAGTGACAAAATCACTGATAAAAATCCTTTAAAGAAGAAGAAGAAGACAGTTTATGTAATGCTAAAAAGTAAATTATGCTAGGGCGATGGATTTAGCTCAGTGGTTCAGCTGCCTGCCTCACAAGCACAAGGACCTGAGTTTGATCCCCTGTACCAGAAAAAAAAAAAGTAAATTATGTTAAAAAGTAATTATAACTGTGGACAGGAATTCAAATAACTTAGACTCGGGATAAATTTTTTTTATCTTATTAAATGTATTGTATTATATTTTTTAAGTATACAGTACAGTTACATTCATCATTGGGATCTTATAGCCTTACATGATAGATCTTGGTTCTCATTTTTTCCCCATACCACTGCCCTCCAACTCCTCCAGCCTCCCCTATTTACAAACACTTTGTTTCCATTTTTTCTTTTTCTCATATTTTTTTCTTGTCCCTTATTTCCTTTCCCCTACTCTTCCCACTTCCCCTACACCTTTAGCCCTTTTCTTCTTATTTCGCATTATCAGTTATACAATTTGTATACAGTTATACAATTTACATTTTTAGTTTTTCACACAATAGAAACTATTTGGTATTTACATATGTGTGTCTTATTTATTTCACATAAGAGTATGACCTCAATATGCATCCATTTTCCAATGATTGACCCTATTTCCTCATTCTTTATGGCTAAGTAGTATTCCATTTTTTAGAAAAACTACATCTTCTTTAGCCAATCTACAACTGATAGACATTTGGGCCATTTCCAAATTTTAGCTATTACAAACTGTGCTGCTATAAACATGGGTGCACATATACCACTGTAGTATGATTCTTTTAATTCTTTTTGGAAAGATAGGTGGGTCAAATGGAATCTCTAATCTTAGTTTTTTGGGGTATCTCATATTGATTTCCACAATGGTTGCACCAGTCTGCACTCCCACCAACAATGGAGAAGTGTTCCTTTTTCTGCACATCCCTGCCAGCATTTGTTATTGGTTGATTTCTTGATAGCAGCTATTCTTTCTGGAGTGAGGTGGAATGTCAGTGTTGCTTTCATCTGCATCCCTTGAATGACCAGTGATGTGGAACATTTTTTTATATATTTATTTGCCACTTTTACTTCTTTGTCTGAGAAATGTCTATTCATTTCAGATTCCCAGTTTTGAATTGGGTCTTTATATTTGGGGGGACTGATTATTTTTAGTTCTTTATATAGTCTAGATAATAGTCCTTTGTCTGAGAAGCAGCTGATAAAATTTTTTTCCCACATTGTAGGTTGTCTCTTAGCTCTGTTTTTGGTTTCCTTTGCAGTGCAGAAGCTTTTTTTTTTCAGCTTTAACTGAGTTTATTGGTACATTTTAGGGATACAGTACAGTTACATTCATTGTTGGGATCTTGTACCTCTACATGATATGATGAGATCTCTGGGTAAATATTTTAAACCAGTGGCCAATAGGCTGTTGGAATGAACTGAGTCAGAGCGTGCTTTCCACTCATTGAGCCCTCTGTCCCTTCGATTTTTTGAAACTGAGTTTGTTCATGCACTTACCTACTTGGTTTCTGAGTCACTGAAATTCCACTCTCCTTTACATTGGTCCAAATTCTGCTCTCAGCTACCACATGTCTTCATATAGACAAAAAGTTATTGCTTTCAATTTGTTCATATGAAAATGAAAAGATTAGTAAGATTTCTTCAGCCTTTTACTTCCAGTGAAGGGGTGAATGATATGTGCACTACAACTGATTTTTACCTTAACACTTCATGAAATCAAATTTGAGAATCATCTTAAAGTCACAGGTATAATTTCACTATTAACGTTACAATTAGTAATCTACTGCATGTTCTCAAAAACAGTTCCTTTGAATTTGAAACTAAAGCTTTGATTACTTTCTTGGCACCTATTACTTAACTTTGTCACAGTTTGCCATTTAACTACAGCAGAATGCCTGAATTTGCAGATGAGGGGAAAGTCTATCCACCAAAATATTTTGTTGTTGTTTGGTACTTGGGATAGAACTCGGGTCCTTGCTCTTGTGAGGCAGGTGGTGGCACCACTGAGCTAAATCCCCAGACCTGTCCACCAAACTTTTGAGAAAATGATAAAAATATTAAGAAATTATACCACTAAATAAACCTGAATATGTATGATTGGAGGGGGAATAATGAAATAAAATAAAAGAAAATATTTGTTTTAATCAGCAAAATTATTTTTATAGTTTCTTGAATGCCCACCTAGACCATTGGAACTGCCTTCTCTGTAGTCTTATTCTGTATCTTATACAATGACAATCAAACCAGTATGACAAAAATGTTTGCCATTTGTCTTCCCACTTTGAAAAATGTGCCAATTTGTACTGCTATCCAGAACAGCTTATTAGATTTAGCTTTTTCTGTGCAGAGTACAGATTTGATACAGGGATATATCCCTTGGTTGATTTGAAATATGATAATCTTCTAATTTCTTTTATAACAATGAAGAATATGATTTATCCCAGGGGGTCAGCATCATTTTACAAAGATGGCAATGATGCGTCATATGCTATGTTACTATAAAATACTTCCGCAATGCTGGTGTGAATTACTGCTCAGTTAGCATTGTTTACCACCTAATTATTGAGAAGCACCTCCATCCATCACTGACAACTCAGTAAATGACTCAAGACACTATAGTATTTGCATCTAGAACAACAAGGTCATCGCAAGTTTAATTAGCCACTATCCATTACAAAACTACAAATAGCCTATGATGAGAAGTAAAATTTAAATTTCTGAATATGCCTCATAAAATGAGGGCATATCGCTTGCTTATTAGTGATTTTAATAACAAATATATGCAATATCATTTTAAAAGATTTTTCATTATATTCGGTAATGAGTGGTGAGAAAAATTAGTCAGGGATTATTCATAAAACAAATAGAAGTTGGTTCTTAATTTTAAAACAAATGGTTATCTTCTAGTGTTTGATAAAAGAGAGCAATTCTCAGAAGTAATATATAAAAGTCAATTTGGAAATTCTTTGGAATTCTTTATATGTATATATAGAGAAAACTGTAAGATCATTCTTTGTTATTGATAGTTTGATCCAGACTTGCAAATGTTCTGGAAATCACCTACCTCTTAGAAAAAACTGCAGTTTCCCAAATGTCTAGAAAATTTTCCAGCATATGTAAAATCTTGCTCCCATATATTTTCTAATAAGAACTTCAATGTCATTTGTGTTCCACCTAATATATTGTCTCTGGAAATACGGATGTGTAATAGTTTGCATCAAAGATTAAGTATAAGAATTCTGTTAAGGTCGGGACCCTGATGATTAGTTTGAATTGATCAAAATCATCATTTCCAGAGGGCATATATCTAAGATCTTACATAATAGCTTTCCAAATGGATGACTATTTCTCTTTCCATTCTTTAAATCAGTGATTTCTTTCTAATTTACAAGTCTCATTGGATAAAATAAGTATTATTTTAGAAATCGTATTAGTATTCAATGTTTTATTTTATTTTGTCACTTAGAATATTTTAGTACTTGATAGCTTTTATCATATAATGTGATGTAGCTATACAATCTCAAAATTCTAAAAACTGAACACCAATGTTTCTCTAAATATGTGCCACATAATATGACACAAAAGATAACGATAATGAAATTCATTAAAAAATATATAGCTGAGCTTTTGAAAATACAGTGAAGTATAGATTTGAAATAAATTATAAAATCAACATGTTATTGGTTTCTTCATTAAGTCACTGCCAGCACTGAAGTCCCTATTGGAAAAAAAAATCAGAAACAGGTAGCCTTTATCTCATCCTGAGACTGGGACAGGAGAAGAAATACTATAAGAGTATGTTTAAAAAGAAAGAAGTTGTTTGCTTGAAAAATACATATTCATCTAAAATGGTATTAAACTATGAGCTTCTTTTTACTGGACCTTCTAACATCAAATATTGCAAAGCAGTAACTTTTGCCAGGCGTCGTGGCGCACGCCTGTAATCCCAACACTTGGGAGGCTGAGGCAGGAGGATCGCTGTGAGTTCAAGATCAGCCTGGGCTACCTAGTGAATTCCAGATCAGTCTCAACCACATAGTGAGACCCTGTCTCAAAAAACAAACAAACAAACAAACAAACAAAAAACAGTAACTGCTTACACAATTGATCCTGGTGATACTTGTACAATTATGCTCCGGTGTAGAAGACTAAGAGGCTGAGTGAACCCTCCACCACATTCCTCTAATCAGAGCAACTATGAATGTTTATGTCAAAAAGAAATTTAAAAATTACTGGAAATAAATGTTGCTGTATTAAGAACATTATAGGTCATAAGCACGCATCCTCTTATTTTCACAATTGCACTCTTATTTTCACAACTGTAGTGAGTGATAACTAAGGTGGGAAAGGCAGTGCACACTTGTGGCATCAGGTAAACTCACTGGCTTTATCTTTGGGCCCAGAAAATTTTCTATTTACTGATTCTCAAATTTGGTATGCATTATAATCACTTTGGGCATGTATTATGATGAAGATTCCTGGGTTTCACTCTAAGTCTCTACCATAATTCCCTACATCAAGGGTGGGTCCAGAGATTGGCTTTATAAAGAATCATCTCAGACCAAAATTAGAGAATGTTATAAATAAGCATAAATAAATCTATAGTAAAATTTTCCTAAGATGGAAAGTACAAAGTTCAGTCTCTATAATAGACTTCTTACAAAAATAAGGCATCAAACTTTGTGAATTTGTAATGATTTTCAAAAAGAAGTAATAAAAGTACTGTTTATCTTACCCATTGCCTTAATCCACTTGTGTTATAAAAATTGAATTTTGTGTTCTCAACATATGTCAAAAGATCACCACTAGTATATATTTTTAAATCTTACAAAATATTTAAGGCTACATGAAATCCAAGAAATTTTTTATAGTCTTACTATTTGAGTATAGATAGTTGTACTCAGTAAAATGTTTTTTCTCCTAATCTGGCTGGGTTCTAATAAAAATGTGGGATACCAATGTAATACTCTTTTGTGGCCCCCATTATTTTACAGATTCTCATTTCTTGCTTTATTTCAGACTATAAATATATGCTCTTAAATTTTCCTGAAGTGAAAGGGGGCCTGATGTCATCTAGTGATGTGGATACAATCGTTGCTCTTTCTTCACAGTTTGCATCAAGAAGAAAAATGATGTAACGTTTCAAAGGAGGAAAACATTACCTTGCTTCATTCTTTCTTTCTACCAATTACAACATCATTCTTTTGTAGCTGCACCACTGCAGACTCATGTCACTTTCTAAGGCCTATAAAAAAGTAAAGGTTTGACAAAGACCACGCACTCATTGAAAGAGTTGTTCTTTGGTTACGTTTTAGTTACTTTCTCCTCACTGGGACACAATATTTGACACCTGTAACTTAGAAGAGGCGACGCTTGTTCTGGCTCACGGTCTCAGTCTGTAGCCAGCTGGTCTAAGGCAAAAACAGGATAGAATAAGATCATGGTAGGTAGATCTAAAGCTGCCTATTATGGCAGCCAAAAAGCAGAGAGAAAGGTACAAATAGAGAGATACACCCAATGTGGCCCACTTCTTCTAACCAGAAGCCACCTGACATGGCAAGTTAGCTATAATCCCTCATCATCTGCGCACCTTCCAAAGACCCCACCTCTGAATACATGAAGCTTTTGGGTGACACTGCTCATCTGCATAACAGTTAACATGCCAATGTTCTCGAAATCTTGAACAATCCTATCTTTAGAACAGTCAGTAATTTTGTGCCCATCTTTGCACAAATACAATTTGATTTGTTTAATAGGAGTAGGTCACTCCCAACTATATGCCTAATCAAATGTGTCAACTTCATAACTGAAAAACTAAGTTTTGTCTAGGCTACAGAGCTAACACAATTATTGATGGTTCCATCAGTTTGTAATGCTACAAATCTAGAATGTTGTACTGACACTTATCATTTGAAATTTTATCTTTACATAATCTATCTTGGTTTATAATAGTGTCTTGCTTGCTAATAGGAAGTGTTCAGTTCATGGTTATTAATGCAATAAAATAATGAAAAATGAGATCAAGTCCAAATATATTTATTAATTAATTATATACACATTCTTCTAACAATTACTAGACAAAACACTGGTGAAGGTACTTTTCTTGTTTCAGATAAAAATACATTAATAATAAGTAGTGGTTATGTTTTCTTCTCCCACTCCAAATTTTACCCTCTGTCCCACGAAACTTAAAATTTATTGTGGAAAATACAGATTTACCATATTTACACCCAATAGCCTATTTTCCTCATACATCACAGAATAAATTCTATGTTCTATTAGAAAAATATATAACCATTCATGACCTTGTGCTCTCTTTTTGTCCTTTCCTCTCCTCTGTTCTCATCATACTAGACACTGTAGCAGTAACAGTCATTATTGTTATTGTTATAATATGAAGAAAAGAAGAACGAAAAGGGTGAAACAGGAGAGGAGAGAGAAAGAAAAAAGTCCATACTAGAGTTTGGTGCTACATCACTATACAAAAAGCTTTATATTTATCATCCCATTGAAGCCTTGCAATCTTGGGAACAATTCTATTTTTTCCATCTTATTGATGCAGATACTGAGACTTGAAAGATCAAACTCTATTGTAAAGTGATCATGAGACCGTAACTGACTAAGTGGGAATTCAAACATCAATTCTGCCACCAAAGCCCGTGCTTATGTCATAGAAAATCACAACGCTGTCTCAGTTTTTCTCAATCTCTCTCTCCTTTCTCTTCCTTTATTCTTTCTTTCTTTTCTTTCATCTTATTGATGCTATTGGAAATAAATGTTCTTTGTATCTTTCTTCAGTTGTCTTTTTAAAAATAATCTTAGTTTAATTAAAGGTGCTTCTTCAAAGCATTCAGTATACAATAAAAACTATGAGTTTAAAACTTACATTCCTTTTCTCAGCCTCTCCTACTTAATAGCTCCCTCTTCTAGTGTGAGAGGCATGTCTCATGAGTTTTCTGTTTCCGGTACTTACCCCAATTCTTGAAAGTAAGGAATCCATGCATTATAAGGCAAATTCTAGGTCTACTGGGAAGATATAATTGTAGAAATGGTCACTGTAAAGATCAGTGAGCATGTGTTTAGCAGGAAAATGAAATGCTTCCTTTTCTTAATTAGAATCCAGCACTTCCAAAGTTTATCCCAGAAAACAAAGGCTAACTTGAGGATGGGCTAGGGTTCCTGACCTGGGTTCAGTCTCTCCACTTGAAATGCACATTTTGCTTGATGTCATCTTCCTCCTTTGAATATTTGTTCATATTTATCACTTGAGGGCAATAAAACTATCACTTCTCATTGTCACACTTGAGGGGAAAGATCTGGGGAAAAAACTAGGGTATACAGAGAACATAAACTTCATGAAATAAAAACTTATATTTCTTCATTAGCCTACCCCTAACTATAACACTGCTGACATTTGTGAACTCCCATAAATAGTTATGGAATGAATATTGAATTAAAACATGCTTTCTTTGTTTTGCTTTCCCACAGACAAGTTGAGAAGGCACTTCGAAAAAATTTCACTAATTTTTAAAGAATAAGAAACAGGAAAATAAGAGACAAAGGAGCAAGTTTATGTAGTACATATTACTGTTTTAATCTTCTTTAATTTATTCCTTCAAACATTGCTATCTTCAGTGCAGAATTCTTTCCATCAGCTGTATTACAGTTGCCAACTGGTTGGTCTATACTTGCAGAAACGGTGCCAGGTTCCATGTCTGATTTCCGGTGGAGGGCTTCATCTCACACATAGTCATTGTCTGCCTTCCTCTCAAATTCTTATCCTATCAAAAAGAAGCATAAAAGCAGGATATTCTCACAATACAACTTGAATTACCCTTTTCCCTCTCAGTTCAGATTACAAAATTAAAAATCCAATTTACTCTGTCACAATTAACACATTCCAGCATTCGGGTTCCAAGTACAGTGGAGTAAGCACGCTCCATCTGTCCTGTTACTTCCTGTTAATACCTGTATATTTGAGGATTCTGAAACTAAACAGTAGCATGTGTCTGGGGAAGGATAATAGACTCAAAATGTCACATATGTCAGCATAAGTTTGCCTTTCTTTATTCCTTCAGTATACTCATTTCTGGCTCAGTGGCAGAAAAAGATACTCACAAAATGCACAGAGAGCATGAGAATCTCTTATCTATTTTTCTCTTCTCCAATGTTCTAGACCCCCCAGCCTCAAGCAGCCCTGTGTCAATGATAGTGACTTGTATCAGCAACTAAAGTCAAAACTCTGAAGAAGGGCACCTTTCCCCAAGTTCAGCGGGTTTACAGATACAAGCAGGCTGAGACAGCCTCTTTCTTTTCTTGGTCTTGCTGTCAATCAATATCAGATATGGACATATTGTCAAAGTGCAGAGCTGAGCAGATAGGGGGAAGCCCACTTTTCTAGGTGGAAGACAAAAATGATGATCCTGAAGAAGTGGGAAGTATGGAGGAGATGATGGAGAGAGAAGATGTTGGGAAAGAGATTCTATACAGCCGTTTATGAATGTATGTATTCAATTTTGAGCTGATACATGAGGGACTGATTCTATGTATCATAGTGAAGACTTTGTGATCTGAACTAACACATAAACTATCTCCCATATCGCAGATTGAGAGGTACATATGCAGGCCAGAACCAAATAACACTGCAAAGGCCTTAAAAATTAAGTGGAACTTACAGTCTAAACTTAACCAGATCTATTTGTTTTAATATAATGAAGTGCACATTATTTGCATTTTATCACCATCCCTGTCTACTAAAATTAAACTAACAACACTGTCCAGAATACAGTGTTAAAAAGGACTCAGTTTCAAAAAAATAATATTTAAGATATCCGGTGTAAACTGTAATAGTACATAAGATCCTAATGAGATAACTGAAATTGTGAAATGGGAAGAAAAGGGCTAAAGGTGTAGGGAAAGTGGGAAGGGTAGGGGAAAGGTAATAAGACAAAAGAAAAAAATGTGAGAAAATGAAAAGATGGAAATAAAGTGTTTGTAAATGGGGAGGGAGGAGCGGGGTGAATGGACGGCAGGGACAAGGGGAAAAAATGAGAACCAAACCTGTCTTGTAAAGGTACAGGATCCCAATAATGAATGTAACTGTACTGTATACTTAAAATGTACCGATAACCTCCATTACAAAAAAGATATCCAGTTTACAATCTGAAGGTATTCAGTATATGGAGAACAAACAAACAAAAAAAAATCTCAAGATACAAGATAAAGCAATGTATAGCAATGGTGAATGACACGGATATTAAAATTATTTACAAGGACTTTACAGTGCTATAAAATGTTGCTTCTAGAAATCATAATCAGGCTTGAAACAAATGGAAAAAAAGTATTAAAGAAGAAAAGACAATGTAAAGGAGCACTTAGCACACCTGTAATCAGGTACTTGGGAGGCAAATGGCAGGAGGATCATGAGTTCAACACCAGCCTGGACAATTTAGCAAGACCCTGCTTTAAAATAAAATAAAAAGTATCAGTAGTAGAGTGCTTGGTTAACTTGCACAAGGCTCTGGGTTCAAGCCCTAGTATTTGGAAAAACTATATGAAAACATAAATGTAAAATTTAAAATCAAAAGAAACTATCATCAAAAGCAAAGACTTCAATTTCCAATAGACAGAATTATGTTTATCCTAATAAGCCCATTTATAACCATCTTAAGGTAGTGTCATAAACATTACACACTTGTGTTCATACACCCACACACAAAAAATGCATAGATACAATAAGTGAAGTGAGAACATTTTAAATGATACTATTATAGATAAAGAAATCTATATGTTACAGTTGCTCCTGTGATTCATATTTATGGTATATTTGCTTTCTCTCTTTTAAATAGTACAACTAAATCTCAGAATTTTATGGTTCATAGAAATTGTTCCTCAGTTACTCCACTGTTATAAAGTAGCATGTGTACACAAGCAGCAATTCTATTTACAAAGAACTGCCCTAATATTTGCATATAATTTGCATTTTGGTCACTATACCTGTCAATCAGTTCTAGCAATGAACAAATCAGGTAGCCCACATGGGAACCTGGGCCAAAGGAAAAAAAAGTGCAAGGTGATCTGAGGTGGTTGAAACCCTTGAGTTTTTATTTTTAAGGCAACACTTTGAAAAAAATAGTCTGAAAATAAGCAATTTCAAGGTTTTAAAATTTTTCATATTTTAATAACATATATTCTGAGGATATTTGTTTAAAGTTAGTCTGTTTTCATATTTTCTTCAAACTATCAAGCCAGGTCCAATTATTTCCAAATAATATTCTGTGGTTAAATCTATTATAAGAAACTCCTGGTTGTATTATTTCTAGAATTATTCTTGCATTATGTATATGAAAAATGAAGTTTTAGAAAACTGAAAAATTCAAAAATCAGGATTACTAGAAGATGCTTAGAAATATCAAGGTTATAGCTATTAATTCCAGCTTTAAGTCTGTGGACTTGGTCACAAATAAAAGGAAAACTGATATTTCTAGAACAAAACCTCTAAGATGTTGCGTGACTCTGCCCCTTACAAGTACGATTTCTGCAGTTCTCTCCTGGTATTTATATTTCGAGTTGGAAGATAAACCGTCTGTGAGTGATGACACAAGAAAAATCCTGCTTGCTTAATAATAAAACTTCCAGAAGTGATGTTTCTTAGGGGGGTAATATCCAGTTATTGCACCTGCAGAATCCTGGGACAGCAAAGATGCTTTCTAATCGTTATCGTGATGATTGCTCGGTATGGTTGCATATAGAGATGGGCTTACGTTAGGCCTTCCAGACAGCGCAGCAGTCCAGGCGGACAAAAAAGTATTTTCCAAGGGCTAAAATATTTGATTTCCTTTATATACAGTGTTATGAAAGTAGCTTTTGCACAAAGGTGCACTGTGAAATTAATATTCTGACCCTAAAAATGAAAATAAATGGGATGTTGGCACCAAATTCACTTTGCAAGTGAGCTATGAAGTTGGGACCTTGGGGTACTCCTCGGAAACCCTGGCCCTGCCAGGCACTTTCCTTTGCATTAAATCCATGACTGCACTAACACTTATTACAGAGGAGGGAAATAACCCAATCAACAAGTTTGCTTAAACACATGACCTTTCTTTGTTAAAACTTGTACACAAAAGAGATGTTGTATGGAAGTAAAGACTAAGCAAAAAAACATTGTAGCAATTTGCTGAACATGGAGACTTATTGAGGATGCAGTCCTGAATAATACACACTAGCTTTGCTCTTCCCTCTTTAGTCTGTGTAGAGAAGCTATGAATCATTCATGGTCTCCCAGCTGAGAAGGGCTTCAAAGGGGATGGTTCTGATTGGATGTCCTGTGTGAATTGCCATGCTGCAGAATCCGCTACACCCCTAGCACTGGAGGGTGGAGGAAGCACTTTCATCTGGGCCTCCAAAGTGTTTAGGGTCACAGTTCACCAGGAGATAACGATGTAGATGTACATTCAGAATTAGCTGCAGAGATACCTGTGTAGTGCGGTGTGGAAAAGTGAGCCAGTGAGATCCCTAGTGGATGCTGTGAATCAATTACTGTATTCTGAATACAAGGTTGGCTGCAGGGGATAAACAGATGTCAGAGAATTTTTCCCTAATAAGACCCTGGTAATAGAGGAGCACTGTCAGCTTCATTTTGCATTAAAAATCTCATTTCCTCTTTATATGACCAATTTTATTAGGTCCCTAAACAAAGATATTTTTTGTGTAACTGTTAGCAACTTAATGTGAATGGCGTCACTAAATTTCATATTTTGTCACAAAAATCAAGAGGTAAAATAGAAGTCTACCTAAAGTTGCAACTTGAGGAGGTCTAATCAAAAAGGTTCTGTTTGGATCTGCTCACATGCTGCTAGGGAATGAGTAATTTTCATTTTAAATCAGAAATATCAAGAGTTTTAAGGGATATAATCCTTAGAGTGTAAACTAGGCTAAAGTTTAAATTTCTTTGTGCTCATTTTTGCCCTGTCATTAGTGACACTGATAGGAAATTGCCCATGCCAGACTCAAACACTATTTAATTTTTCTGGGTAATTTCATTTTTGAAAACCTTTTGTACTGAAAGATAACTCCAACCCACTGTATTTCCTAACCAAAACACCGATCTTCCTCAAAAAGAACTTGACAGTAGGATCCTTCCCTATATACCCTTTGGAGGCTCAAATTGATATAGAAACATCATTTTAAGGTATCTGTTAATAAACAATTAACCTCTCCCTTCACCCGCAACTCTTCGGAAAGAAACAATCTCCTCCAGGCTGTGAAGTGGTAGATTCTCTGCATATGACTCCAAGTGGAGCAAACAGAGTTAAGAAGTTTAAATGAGTTCACTTGACAATATCTTCATTGATTTCCCAAGAAAATATCATTTTAAGATGCACTAGACTGCAATCCTCCAAATGTGAAAACCTTTGTTCCAAATATCTAGAATGAAGACCGCTCAAGGAAGAGATTTTTTCTTTATCATGGGAAAAAGACAAAAACAAATCTCATGATAAGGTAGTCAAATGACATAGAGATATAAATTCATGAATATTGGAAATTTTAGATGATAAATCTAGAGCTCCAGGGAAGAAAAAAAAATATATATATATGTAATTTGTATTGCAAAACTAATCTGTTGACTGATTTTATGTTATTAATTTTGCTATAGGCTATTGGTTATTTTACGAAAGACTATTTTGTATTCTCCAGTTACAAAATCTTGTTGGTCCTACTACAGACCAGAGAGAAATTTCACGCAGGATAGAAAGGATTTTGGCAAAGCCTCGGCAGATGGCGCTCTTCCCCTGAAGTGGGTGCTCTCTGGACCAATTCCCTCAGGGCGGGTTCCCTCTGAGTGCGCTAAGGTGAGGTGAAATGTTCAAATAAACTGAGACTGTAACTATTAAAGATTTCCTGACATGTTTTTAAAAAAGCAGTGATGGCCTATCTTTATCCTAAGTTGGATCGCTACATTCTTCTTCCCCAGACTTTTCCAATTTCATTTTAATTTGTCATTCTTAATTTATTGGTTTAAATTTTGCGTAACTAATTGCTAACACTCTTGAATATTTCCAGGGCTCCTACGCAGATGTGGACAAGATTCTAATACGGCTTCAATCATTTTTATACTGATAATGTTCCACAGGGTTCCTTTTTAAAAAATGGCATTATGTATTGACCCATTGGCTCATATTAATTAATAATACATAGATGAAGGAAGGTGAAAAGTAAATCTGCAAGATTACTGACAGACTGACTATTGGGTAATATATTCATGGAAGATAAGAATTCGAGAGGCATCAGTCTATAGGTGATAAGATCTCTATAGAGCTTCAGAGTTTATTATTTATGTTTACTCATCATAACAAAAAAGCTACTTAAAACAGTGAAACCAAAATTGAATTTGTGTCCTCTAACTATAAGGGCCAGTATTTTGTTACTATAGCACATTTTACTTATTGTACAAGATGAACATATGATTTGTCATGTCTTAGCCATAAGATTTTTATATATATTTAATATAGTAGCTACATAAAATTAATTGATTATAAAGAATATAATAAAATGTAACTAGCTACTTTGATTTTATTTGGAGGATCCTCAGCTTTTGAGGGGGGGGAAATAGGTTGCCTTGCCATCTTGCAGAAAACCAAGAAAAATATAGAAAATAAAATTTGTTTGGTCCCAAAACAGAAAACCAGTCACCAAATGAGTACAATGCATTTTATCATAAATATTGGAGTAGGAGTTTACAAGAACAGTGAAGCCACTTTTCAGTGTTGAGACTGAGTGTCTGTGAAAAGATATGTGTCCACATCTTAAGGCCCTGATTAGATCCTATTTGTTTTCCTGATGTGTCTCATATGTATAAATGAAATTTCTCAGTTGTCTATCAATGGCATTAACAAAGTTAGTGCTTAATTTAATACTATTTGTGGATCACTAAAACCTCAATTGCACATTAGATAAGAAAAGTTCAAATTTTATTTATCCTAGAAAAGAACCTATTAATTTTCCTTATTATTTCTTCAAAGATTGGCATTTCTCAAGTTAATTTTTCTGAGAGAAAATTTGCATGTATTTACACAGACAATTAAATTCAAGGTGTAAAAATTATGGTAGCTTGCTATAGAGGTCTGAAAAATTAAAAGTAATGTAAAGTGTATACATCTGATATTAAATTTACAATGAACATTTTGAAAACAAAATTTTCTAAGCATTTACGTTGATCTGTTCATTAGTGGGACAGATCATGACTACTTAAGCTACTTAGAAAGGACTATGAAGTTTACTGTAAGCGTCCCAGAGATCATGCCTGATTTGGTATGATAAAATGTCTAGCACACAGTAGGTGCCTTAGCGTAAAGCTATATTGGACACATTAATAAATTATTAGGAAATTGTGTCAAAACCACTTACATTATGAATAAAATTGATTTTAAAATTTGATTTAGCTAACACCACATGGGAGGAATGGACTAGTTTTGGGGGCACTCTTTTAAAGATTCATTTACTCCTACCCTAACCATTCCTCCACTCATCAAATGTGTTTTGAAATCTCCTTACTCTTGGATAAGATGAGACAGTTGGCTTTAAAAAATGCCAAGGTGAGTACAAATAGGAAGAAAGATAATTAAATAGTTAAACTAAATGTACTGTAATAAATTTGATAGCAGTAAACTTAGGGTGGTTAGGGGTATCTATTCTTCTCCTTGATGTCGAAGAGAGCTTCTCAGGAGTGGTGAAGTCTAAACTGAGCCCAGATCTGAGGCATACATCAAGATGAGGATTCAGAGTGCAGGACAGTGAAGGGTGATCACACAGAAGAGACAATAGGTGCAAGAGAGCCTGGAATTCAGAGTTGAAGGCCATTCATTCAGACCCCTGTACAAAAATTTTTAAATCATTGGTATTTTTCAAAAATCTGAAGGTAATTATGAAGCTACAGGCAGGAGAGTGGGTGAGAGGTGGTGAATCAAAATTTTGAACAAATAAATAGAAATTATGATATATATGTATATATACTATC
>NW_022900918.1:15110433-15271131 GCF_012274545.1 Fukomys damarensis
ATATATACTATCATTTATATATATATATATATATATACCATCATTTTACAGAAATTTTAATTATGTATCTGCTATGAATTACCTAGATATAAGGATATCATAAAATAACAAAGAACAACTTTATAGAATGAAAAAATCAACAAACAATAGATGATAGAAAAGTATAATGTTGAAGGTAAACAAATGGATCACGTCATAGGTTCAGACTGTAATTGGCATCCAGTTTTCTTCATGGTCATAAATACCAAAAAAATTTAAGTCACATTTGATAAAAATAGAAGAAACAAACTTCATGTTTCTCTTTTTTCTGTGGTTACAGAGACAGTAACATGTCAAACCAATATAATTAGGTGTATCTCTTCTTTTATATTCATAATCAGTTTGCTGAGAAAATAAATAAGGAGATAACTCAGACATTTTAACACTATTTGTCCAATGATGAAGTCTCTTTTCCTTGATCATGTGGTCAGTCACACATCTATCCTCAATACTATTTCTCAGTTGCCTACTAGAGTTGGCCTTAGCTTCTCCTTAGTAGTTATCATATAGGAATAGCACAGCTGATACTCATCGATAAGAAAGAGGGCTACTGAAAGAATTTAGTAAAATCATTAGGGGGTAATATAACAGTATTTCATGCTTGCTTTTATTTTATTCTTGGTTTTAAGGGAACAGGGATCAACATACTGCTTCTTGTCAGGAATAGCTACATGATTCTGGGGGAATCACTACGGATTGCAAAAGCAGAATTGCTTATTCCTAAGACTCAAGGCTGAATTGGGTCATCTTCAGGAAAATGCAAGGAACTGGAGAACACCACATTAAGTTAAATGAGGCATTCTTCAAGGGACAATCATTGCTATTTTCTCTCATCTGTGGAATTGAGAGGGGAAAAGAGAGAGAGAGAGAGAGACAGAGAGAGAGACAGAGAGAGAGAGAGAGAGAGAGAGAGTGTGGGAGAGCATGCAAGTAGAAGGGAGACTATTAGAGATGGGAAAAAGGGCAAAGCTGGGCAAAGGGGGTTATGGGAGATTGGAATGGTCAAAGTATGTATTGTGCTTTACAAATATGCCAAAATGAAATCCATCGTGCTATAGAACTAATATGGACTATTTTTTTTAAAGGCACAATGTTGTAACAGCAGAACTTTAAAATTCCCATTATTCTGATCACAAGAAACAGTTTCGCTTTGCAAGCAGTTTGGTTCTTCCTTGTGCTTATTGATGGGTGCTATTTTCACAACTCAGCCCTAATTATTAATTTGTGTATTCAGGAGGTTATACATATAATTCTCATTATTCGCAAGAGATTTTTGCAAATAACACTGAAGAGCAGAGGCTGAAATGTGCCTGCTTCTGAGGTCTGGCTGTGGATTGCCTCCTCGTGAGGAGTCCCGGGTGTTAGCTGGATTTCTCCCTCCCGCTGAAGGTACCAGAGGAGTTTTCTGTTAGAGGGGCACAGAATGAGGAGTTGGTCTCTGGATGCTTTTTCATTTTAGTGGCATGTTATTAGCATCTTGAATATTTCAATGTGTGCCCAAGAAAGTTCATGAGAAGATAAAATAACAATGATGTAGATTCATATAAAATCTTTCTTATCCTGAAAGCTCTTAAACTGCTTCGAAAGCAGGACTAGACCAGATACCCATCTGAACACATTTTTACTTTCTTATTTTTGAAAATAGGGAGCACGAAACACAAATAATTTAAGTTATATTATTTCTCCCACTGAAATAACTCATTTTATGATTTAAATATGATTTTTCTAATGAAGGATGAGAGCATAGTTTTTTCTTGCCTTTTATATGATCATCAGAACCTAGAAGAGAAAGGTATTTTTCTTTACTACTTGATTTAATGCTATTATTTTAGAAAGATCAGTGTAGAATTTTAGACAATTCTGATAATGTTTGGGAACCAATGAAATAAATATTTTCTACTTAATTAAATTTAGCATACAATTATTGGAATTCATTAGGACTAAAGAATGCTCCAGGTATCTTCAGAATTCCAAAGTGAGAAAAGTGTGGAGCCTGGCCCAAGGCACTACTGATCCAGCAGGTGGGTTCTCTACAGACAGCTCATCCACGGGTCAACTATGGTAAGCACCCTTGGAGAAGAACAGCACAATGTGAGGAGAACTATCAAGGAAAGGATGCTTCCAGAGAAATGTGGCTCTTGAGCTTTAAAGGACAAGTAGGAATTCAGAAACTCATTGCAGACAAAGAAATGAGGTAAAGAAAGAGCACAGAGAAGACAATAAAGATGATTTGGGAAATTATGAGCAAGTTACTGACTTAAAGGTGTGGAAGAAGAACAAAGAGACAAGTACATCAACTGCCGCAAAATTCTCTGCTAATTTATTTTGAATATAATGTTGAAAGTTTATGATTTTGGACACAATATTATATGAAGTACAGGCTAGGGAAGTGACAATGTCAGAATTGCTCTACAGGGACCGGGTAATGCTGGTGCTGATGATATTGGTGGTATCGACAAACCTATAGGTAAAACCATGTCAAATAAGCATACTTTCATACAAAGATATGAATGACAGAACACAGTTGTTTGCTAATTGTAATTTTAGAATGTCTTTTATTAAAAAAAGACCTGTTTTCTTCAATGAAACATATTTTCTAATTTTTATTACTACTTCCAGATGGAGATAAATTGTAGTCTAAACAATTGTGCAAAGATCAAGAATTCTAAATTTATGGATGTTAAAAATGGGTTTTTAAACTTTATGGAATATTTTAATCTATTTTATCTATCTTAAGTTCTTCAATAAATGCTCTCTTGATCTTCAGTGATCAGATTACTATGAAAATAAAATAGAAACATTTTTCACCTAGAAAAGAGAATGTCTCTAACTCATAAATCAGCTTATCAATGAAAATATCCTATTTTTTATCACTGAAACAAAAAATTGTTACAGAAATCCTTTCTCCGTGGAGTCCCAAATCCTTGAGTACACGCTGAGTTGTGCAAGCTTCATGATTACTAGTATCAAGTCTGAATTTCTGGCTTTTGACCCGTTGTTTCATTTTTTCCTTCAAATCTTATTCCTTGAGGCTTCCCCACCCTTTGTGGTTTTGCGTCTTTTCTTCTGAGTATATACAGGACCTGTTTGTTTGGTTACTCAGACTGAGGCTTCAGACCAAGGAATTGGAAGTTGCTGCCTCTTGACAGCCTGTGCTTTATTCTTCTATCATAAAAAGGATCCTAAGTAAAGAACACCAGCAGTGACTTGTGTAGCTTCTGGGCATTTTTTTGTTCTTGTGATCTAAAGTCCACTTATTGTGTTTTCTCTTATTTGGAGGTCATCAAACTTTGATCACTAGGAGGGAGTATGGGGTTTTGCCTTGATCTTTGAGATCAGACTAGAGGCTGATTTTTTAAAACTCACATGAAAGGTTTATTTGGAAATAAGAAAAGCCATAATTCATTTGTATCAGAGGAAATGTTTAAAATGGGTGAAATTCCAAACAGCACTAATTGAGAGTAATTCGTAAATGGAGATAACAACACTCACTATGAATGATACACAAACTCCTCAAATTCATTTGGGTTGTTATGAAATCTGGTGTTGCTCTCCTTCCAACATCCATTTGACGAGAAATGAACAAGCTCATATGTGGGGTCCCACATATAAATACAGTATGGAGGTGGTGTGAAGTGTAGTCTAGTACAGTGTGTTGATTTATCCACCACTTCCCCCATAGCACACCCATATTGAGAATAGTAAATGTCCATTTTTTAAATGACAGTATAATTATGTGTGATGGTTTTCCTTCCAGTAAATAGAACTGACAACTTATGTTACTCCTTTGAGTCGTGAAATATAGCTCCAGAAAAGACTTTAGATGTCACGATGGGATGGTGGTCTCAATGACTTTCACGCTTACCCAAGGTCACTAGAGGAAAAAGAGATGTTTTTATAACATTTAGCTCCTGCGATCGGTTCAATGTTTCTTTCTACACTAATCTGTGTTATCGTATATTTTACAAATTCATTGCTCAAGTAATCTAATTTCTGAGCAAGATTTTGTTCTCTTACTTAAATTGCTACTTATCATTATATAGATAGAATTAACACATGCTGCCCAAGCCTAGCACAATTCCTTTGTGTTGAGTGAGTTTCTACTTTGTGGGTGGGTATTTTATGAGAGTAAAGAAGAATCAAGACCATGCAAAACAAAATAAAAACTCCATGATATTTTAAAGACAGATTTTTTTCTTTTACTTTCATACTGAAATTTGTGGTTTTAGGCTTACCTCTTTCTCTATATCCCTTAAATTCATCTTTCCTTGTTATTCAATTTCTACTCTCTAGCAACTAGAGACAGGAAATCTAAACAAAGTATTCAACAAATAATCATATTTTTTCTGAGTAGAAAGCAAACCTAAAGAATTTAAAGTATGACAGTCTGCAACTCTCACATTTTCTGTCATCTCTAAAGAATGGGTTTTATTCTTTCTAGAGGTGAGCATTACCTAAAACATTGATTCATTCAAATATTCATTTAATCACTCATGAACAAAATAAATAATGATTATACAAATAAAATGTTGCATCCAATTTAGGTAGAACTTGAAAGAAAATATAAAATACCAACACCAACAGCTCTTGGTCCCTAACACTTAATAATGTATCTAGAAAAACATGTGCTCACATTAAATTATAAGGAACAAGGTACAATTAATATTAAAAGTCATAATTGTCCTAATTACAGAAGAAAGTCAGAACATGGATGAATCTAGAAAAATGGTTAGAATGTGGTAAGTGAAGGGGTGAAGAGAAGCCTTTCAGGCTAATCATAGACACGTACAAAACCTTGAAGTTGACACATAGGTCAGTTTGAGGATTCTGATACCATTTAGGATAAAGATCTGTAGTTAGAAATGGGAAAATCCTACCAACACCACTCTGTTTCTGAAGATTTACACTCAGATCTGGGCACATTAAAGATTTGAGAGGATTTGCTGTTAGAAATGCCATCTGGGGACTGGGGATGTGAACATTTGCTTAGCATGTGCAGGGCCATGGGTTAAACCCCCAGCACTAGCAAAAATAAAAACTACCAGACCACATTCTATTTACTCTTTTCTTGCTACTTTTAATCTTGAAATTTTTAGCTTTGCCTGAATCTACAGCATCAAATTTCCAAAGAGAAATATTTTTCAAGAATGTGAATATTTAGGCAGGAAAAGCAGAACAGTCAATTAAGTAGAAAAGTAGTATGTTGAATTTCTCTTTTTAGAAAGGTAAATATGAAAGTTGTATAAATCTAGATAACTCTGTCCAATTAAGCAGGGACTGGTATTACAATCTGTCCAGTTTGTGCCTAATGGGTTGTTCTCTATGGTGTTTACCATTTTAACAATTGGATTACTAGATTTTATTGTTTTAGGCACTATCAAATGTGATAAATCATTATAATATTCAACAAGTTTGACAAGATTCTCCCACCAGAATTTATAAACTGATGAGTTGCTTCAAATATTAACATGCTTAATAAATATTGAATGACCTCCTATAGCAAAAACAAAACTTATTTACAAAGCAAAAGAAAATAAGCAAAACACAAATGTAATAATCTAGCTTCTGATTGATGAAGGTTAAAATGAGCAAATAAGAGTGTTTGGGCTTTAAGTAATAATTAAAATCAGTTAAACCAATTTTGGTATGTTTATTATTGTTGCTTTGAATAACACATTTAGTCATGTCTGGTAATTATGCCTAAATTGAATTTTAAAAGAGAATCTTCAACTTGTAAAATCAGTGCTCTGGAAAAATGATAATTTTTCCTAGGAAAAGGATTATCTGAGCCTGGCTCACTTGATACTTAGTTCCTCTTGGGATTGTTTTGCAGTCAGATTGAAAGAATTGCTCACCGGAAAGGTTCTAAACCACAAATATCCTTAAATAGTATTTAGCAACGTCCACACAATGCAAGAGTAATAACCCTCCCATAAAAAAGCAGATTTGCTGAAGTTTTCATGAAGAAGAGCAAGCATCAGTAGACATTAAAGATAAAAGCAGCTTCATAGCAATAACTCAAGAATTAACACAATGATCTAACACCTTTTGAAAATATTTTCCATTTCTTCATCTTCACAAAATTTTTATTTTTTAATTGACAAAATTATATATGTTTATTGTGTACAGTATAATGTTTCAAAATATGCACTTATTATGGAATGGCTAAATCGAGCTCACCTTTTAGAGAAACTATTAAAGTTATCTCTAGTACCTTACATTCAACCAGAAAGAGGAGAAATGTATATTTACACACACAAACACCTACACATAGAACATTTAACAAAAGGATTCTAAGTATTGTGTAGGCCGTGAAAGTCACGGCCTTCTTCCATATGATGAGGAGTAGAGGAAGAGCCAGAATTTTTTTTGTTGTTTTGTTTTTTTGTTTTTTGAGACAGGGTCTCACTATGTAGTTGAGACTGACCTGGAACTTATTATGTAGCCCAGGCTGGTCTCGGACTTGCAGCGATACTCTTGCCTCAGCCTCCCAAGTGTTGGGATTACAGGCATGCACCACCACACCTGGCCTCTGAAGAGCCAGAATTTTATCTAACAATGAAAAAGATCCAGAGGAATTAATATATTGATCTTGTATTGACAATTGATATGAAGGTGAATGAAATTTTGGTGTAACAAAATTTTGTAAAATCAGTAGTTATTCCATCTATTTCACCAGAGAAACAACAGAGACACAGAGAAACATAAACAGAGATTGTGAGGACTAGCTAGGAAAGTCTGGTATATACAGAACAAGCTACCTGGAAAGGCAGCCTGAAAACACTCAGGCAAGAGCTGAAATCTCCATTCTCTTTCTAATGATTTTTCAACTAATTGTCTGAGGCTCATACAGATTTTCCAGAATAAAGTCCTTTAGGTAAAGTTGGGTTTAATTTTAGAAGCTGATCGCATCTACATAATATCTTCAAAGAAATACCTACATTAGAGCTTCAGTACTATAACAGGGCCAGATTGACATATCAAAGTGGCTTTTGATAGAATTGAAAGCTAAATTAGTTAATTGTTTATTTTGTCTTGTCTATATATGTATTTGCTCCTAAGTTTCTAAAATTGTATAATAACTGGATAATATTGTTTCAAATATCTTATTAGATACTTAGTATTTGTGGGTAAACTAAGCAGACATGCTAGCTGAAAAAATAGTGAGATATAGTTGGAACACAGAAATTATGTGTATCTTCTGTTAGTGTTTTACCAGTTACTAATTATAAGCTATCCAGTAAAGCTAGCCATATTGCCCTTTTCCCCCCAGTATTTTGTGTCAGTAGCTTTTTCTGGCTCCTAAAAGTGTATGGACAGTTAAAATTCCAAGATTATGTACAATGGGTTTATGTTCTAGATATCTGCTCGCTAAGGACTTAACAACCTGAGTTGTCAACTTGGACTTCAGCCAATGGTCTAAAGCAAGAAGGAAAGTGAAATTTCAGCTGTGCTACAGAACACTTGCAATTGTGTTTCTATTAATCCTGTGAAGTGTCACAAAAGAATCATTTCCAATAAAAAATGCAATCAGGTCTTTTACTTTGCCTCAAAATTAACTTCAACTCTGTCCTTACAGATTTTAAACTGAGTGTTCAATGGTGAGTAAATTTTAAACATGCACAATGATAAACAAAATATTATAAACAAAGGAATAAATAAATAAATGGTGGAGAATAAAGCAGGCATAGTGATGCATGTCTGTAATCTGAGCACTCTGGGAAGCCGAGGCAGGGAGATCACAATTTCCAGTCCAAGCAAGGCAGTTTAATGACTTAGCAAAACACGCCGAGAAAGAAAAAAAAAAGAATGAAGGAAAAGAAAGAAAAGGAGGAAGGAAGGAAGGGAGGGAGGGAGAAAAGTGAGAAAGAAAGGGAGAAAGAAAGAGCAAGGAGGGAAGAAGGAAGGAAAAGAAAAACAAAAGGAAAAAAAGGTGTAAAGGTTCTTTTTTCAAAACCTCTCTCCATTTTCTCCAAGTAGTTGTCCTACTTTGAAGATGTAACTACATACCTAGTTCTGTCCTTAATTATTTTTTTACTGCCATGTTCTATTTACTTATACATTTATTATCATTTATTGAACCAGCACTGACCAATATATATAAAAACCAATACTACCAGCCTACCCTCCCCTTCCCTATTGACAGCCTTACTTGCTCAGTTTTGTCAGATATATATTGACTTTGTATTATCAAAACGGATAACATTTAAATTCCATCCTGTAACTGTAATTAGATCTCTTATGCTTGGTGTGTAAGTCAGCTTTCTATCACTGTAAAAATATACCCAAGGTAATTAACTTAGAAAGAGAACAAGGTTATTTTGTGTCACAATTTTGAAGTTTCCAGTCCAAGATCAAGTGGCACCATTGCTTTGGACTTGTGGTAAGGTAGCAGTGCATCATGGTGGGAACACAGAGTGCACAAAAGATGCTTACCTCATGACCTGGAAGGAAAAGAGAAGGAGCAAGTGGCTGGGATCCCATAATCCTCTTTGGGGGGCACATTCCTAAATACTTCCCACAATGCCCCTCTTTCTAAAGGTCAGCAGTGCCTGAGGATCATGCCTTTAACGCATAGTTTTTGGAGGACATGCCACATCCATATTATAGCATCTGGTCTATAGTTCATTCTGCAAGTAGAAAGTTAATTAATTACATTAAGTTGCAAATTACACTTACTACTGAGTAACTACAATAACTCAATTGAATCAATTAAAGATATTTAACTTAACAAGATTATATTATACAGTGTTCTCTTCAAAGCAAAAAGGTAAACTAGTATTTCTCAATGAATACATCATCAGTATCACTGACCCTCATGATGGTAAAGGGAGCCATCAGCAAGGCAAAGTGGCTTTCCTTTCACTCATCCTGAATTGCTCAATATCCTATCACATTGTGGTTTGCTTCTAATGTACACCTAGACATTTCCCATGGACTTTTGTCTTACACTTTAATTTTTCTGTCAGGAAAAAAAAAACTTCATGATTTTTTTACTTTTATGAGTAAAGTTTTTCAATTATTGTTTTTCTTACTTGTAATTAATGTGCTTCAACTTGCCTTAACATATTCTTGGAAATCAGTGACAAAGATTTCATTTAGACTTATGGCTTTCCAAGCTTGATGGCCAAATAGCATTTTGGGGATTTTATTTTTTCCACATGATTAGTTCCACTGTTTATCATATCTTATTATTCCTTTCTTTCTTTTCTTATACTTTTTCTGGAGTACTTACCAAGTGAATATTTCAGAATGTGTAATTGGTAGATAATTACTCTGAATCTTTATGTTTTATCTGACTGTTTAATTTTTTATTTTATTAAAAATAAAATTTCAGAATCATAATCAAATAATAGTACATATCTAAAAAGATTTTACTTATCCTTCATATTGACAAACTTGGTCTAAGATTTGTATTAATTGGTAACAGGAACAAATAGCCATAGTTCAGTTGGACTAAAACAGCATAAATTTATTACCTTATGAAAGAAAATTCAACAAGAGTCTCACCAGAATAAAGTCAAGGTATAAACAGGACTGATCTATTTTGTTTCTTTGTTCACGCAGGATGTTGTAGGAATTTAGCTTCCTGTGCCTTTAGTGTGGAGGTCCCCCATCTCTTGCTAATTGTAAAATAAGGGCTGCTCCTGTTTTCCAGAGACTGCTGCATTTCTTAGCTCATGACTCCCTTTCTCCAAATTCAGATTTGATGGAAAGAATGCTCCAGTTTCATTTCTCTTGACCCTTCTATTGTTAAATCTCTCTCTTTCTCAGCCAGGAAAGGTTATCCCTGACTTCTCTCTCTTCTGTCCTCTCCCCACCCGACTCTGTCCATAACCCTAATATCTCTCCCTTTTGTTATATAGAGTTACATATTAAAGTCACATATTCACAGGATTTTGAGGATCAGGTAGTGAGCGCCTTTACTGTTTATTAATCTCCCTAAATTAAAAACATTTTCCTTTAAAATTTAATAGGCACTGCTCTTTTTTCTTTTACCTTCAAGTATTATTGAGAGTGAAATTTATTCCAGTTTACTTTTTATTTCTGTATTGGTAACTTTTCATCTCTCATAGTCTTATCTTTTCCTTTTAATTTGGACATCCGATGTGCTAGTTGTGGTTTTTCTTCAATTCCTACTATTTGGCCATCCAAAAGATCCTAGCAATATTATTTCTCAGTTTCATCTTTAGGTAAGGAAAATAATCTTCTATTTTTTAATGAGTTACATGCACTCTACTTTTCATCTCTACTATTAGGTCCATGCCGAAGGCACTTAGTAAATATTTGTGTGAGAGAAGGTAAGGTTAGGCATGTGGTTTTGGCTGTGAAGAGTAAAAGGAAACAGAATGTATATACATTAAGAGAAGAAGCCAGAAGAATAAACCAGGAAGACTACAGTACTTCCCTGGAAGACTAGAAGAACCAAAGAAAGAATGCGCTGCTTTAGGACATGGTGACAGTAAGCAGCAAATTGTGTCTGATGCAATTCTTTGCTCTACAATCTCCCAATCTCCCCCTGAATTATAGAACTCTACTTAATTTTCAAGAATTTTAGGCATTTCTTGGGCCTAATACAAAGAGTTTTTCTAATGCTGCACAACATGAAAGCACACTGCAACCCATAAACTACTGTAGAGATTTAGATTGCTAAACTGATTGCTATTATATCAATTTTTCTTTCTCTCCAAAAAAATTCACATTTTTATGAAATGCAAACCAAACTTTAAGGATTCCTGATTTTTTTTTCCTCTATTTTCTTGCCTTCTTATTTCTACTGGATTCTGAGATATTCACTGTGTAGTATAGCAATAAGATTTTTACTGAAGTCCAAGAAAGAGAGTAATTGAAACTTAGATTCTACCTCCAGAAGAGGAAAAATATTTGGATATTTATTGCCTAATTGAAAACCTTAAAAGACAAAAGATTACAATTAAAAATATCCTTCTTTTACGTTCCACTTGAGCACGTAAAATCATAGAAGCCCTGTGTTACTGAGACTGGATAATGAGCTTTCAGAACTCTCTCCACAGGACAGTGTTGGGCAGCTCCTACCACCTCAACAAATGAATACTTTTGCAACACGGGTCTCAGATAAATACTTTTATCCAGAGTCAGTTTTCTTGTTCTGGCCATTACAATAGCAAGGTAGAGAAAAATAAATAGGGCCTGTTGTACAAACTAACATTGTAATGAAGATCTAAATTTGCTCGTTATCCCTTGAAACGGTAGTTAGGAGGTACAGAGGGGACGGGATATTGCTGTTCTTTTGCGCGCTCTGCAAGGAGAAGGAAGCAATTTGAATAAAATATCTGACAAATAAACTGTTGGGGATTTGTCAGAAGTATGTTTCTGGTCTCCACAGGAAGTCTGCGAGGAGAGCTGAAGACTAGTAATGATGAGGAAGTCTTTGCATCAGTCCTGGGTACATGGAGCACTGGGGAGCCCCCCCACATCTTTGCCTGTGCAGCCCCACGTGGCCACTCCTGACCTCTACCGGCCAATCCCAGGCTCACACCCAAGAGTTCTCCCACCAGGCTATTTAACGTGAGGTCCATTTTCCTGCCTGGTTTATACTTACCTTTACCCCAGATGTGGAGATTTGCGTGATTTTTTTTCCCTAGGCTGATTATTTGTTTTCAAATATATCCATGTTCTTCCCTTACCACAAAGAATTCTATATGGAAAAAAGCCGTTGTTTAGAAATCTTCCTACCACGAAAATAGCTTATTATTTTCAAGGTCACACTTTAAATAAGAAAATATCCATTTTTCAAATGAATCACTTCATAATTTAAAATCTCTTAACCCGTATATATGTTAAGAGCCTATTTTATTGTGATTCTTAAGTGAAATTTTTGAAGATTTGGGTAAAAATAGCTTTGAAGAAACATTTAAATTGATTTAAAACATCCTGTAATCTAAACATCAAAAGTTGAAAGATCTATATCCACAAGTAATTGCATCTGATGAGGAGGAGAGGTTATCACATACCATATAATAAAATAAATGTACCTTCTGTTTTATGAGATTGGAGCCTGTTCACAAGGAACGGTTATTCCAGCGTTATTATCAAAAAAGCAAAAATAGCAAATGCTGGTGAAGATATAGAGAAAGAGGCCACTTCCCATTGCTGGTAGGAATTCAGATTAGTACAGCTGTTATGGAAAAGAGTATGGATATTCCTCAAAAAAAGAAAATTAGATCCACCAGATGAACTGGTTTTGAATTTGATGTTTCATCTTCTTTGAATACCTCTGCTTTGTATTATTTCCTTTTATTCAAGAAGCATGACAGTTTTTTAAGTATTGTGATACCCTTGTGACACTGGAAGGCCCTATATTTTTTATTCACTTGCTGTACACCTCACTTAGCCTTAAATTGCAATGTAGTCAACGAGCAACTTACACAACCCAAACAATTAATGTCATTGCACAGTGACACTTGAAGCAAAAACGATTCACTCCAAACCGACATTCAGCTACCTGAAGAAGTGTGCAAAATCCACAAAACACATGCTTTCATATTTTGGTAGTATATTAAAACTATCCTGCAGATACTGTGCTGAAGAAAAAAATAGGCACAAGCATACATAGACTAGAATAAAATAATCCAAGTAATTTAGTCTTAGCTTCTTATTGCTTCCCATATGAGATTATTTGTCCTTCAGTTTCATTTTCACATATGCATGCGTCTGTGGACTCTGTCTCTGGGCCCACGTTTTCAGCAGTATAAGTACTGACTATTGCTTTGCATGAGCATTTTTGGAGTGATACAAAGCAAATCCCTTCCTCTTCACTTATAGCAAGGCCTTATAATGCCACTGTGTCACATATATATCCAATTAATCTCCTCCTAGCCTATGTGATTGAATTGTAGAATCACTAAAATATTTTAGAGACTTAACTAATTTATGGCAAAGCCATAGGTTAAACACTGTTGCACCATTAAACTCACAATATATGTCTAACATAAACAAATCATTTCACAGATACAAGCATGACTAATGGGGTGCTGTAACAGGAAGGCAGTTGCCTTTGTCTTATTTTGTTCTTACACCCAAAACATTATAGTGCTTATTGTTTTAATACTAAAAATAAGGTACAAGGGGAAATTTCCATTTATTACAGTAGAGACAAACAATCTGAATAATTCAGGCTGTGTTTACAGAGCACAAAGTGAGGTTCAGATTTCATAAATATTCATGATTGGTGTGGGTAAGAAGTCTAGATAATTCACAAACTACCCTATCCCTGCATGGTTCAATTTGCTAGTCTAGAGAGAACCAATTTGCCAGATAATTATGACATCTCCACTTCACCACTAAGTACAGAACCAAAGAGGAGAAATACCTCCTTATTATTTGCTTAATTCATATGACTGTTACAATTTGATAATGTGAGATGGTATGGACTCGATCATAAAAGGAGACTGTTCAGAGACTCCAGATTTTTGTCCACATTTTAGACAAGGTGTCACTCTTTCCCCATCTTATTCTCATGTTCTGCCTTTGGTATGAACAGTGCTCATGAGGGCTGGCACTTAGGCCTTCGCTCCCTGCGATTTCATCTAATTAGGTGAGTCTAGCGAACTGTGAAACTCTCACTCAGAAAGTAGTGCCTCTTCTTATGCAGGGATATGAAAATTTTCTTTGGAAGGACATTCCAAAATTAGAGTTGTTTTATAATTATAACCTAGCAGAGAAGGAAATAAGTCAGTTATATCTAAATTCAGTAAATTTTTAAGTACCTACTTTTCTAGTTATCTCTACTGCTTTCTTTTTTCCTCACTAATTCTTTTTAGGTAGCAGTTTAAAAAAAGTCGGGCTGGGGATTTTGCTCAGTGGTTTCACTGCCTGCCTCACACAAGTGCAAGGTCCCAAATTCTATTCCCAGTACAAAACAAACAAAACAAAAAAAAACACAAAACAACAACAACAACAAAAAACTTGAATTAAAAAAAAATGTCATACAGAGAAAGGACATTGGTGTAGAATGGTTAACAGAAAGGGTTAGGGTATCATTCAGTATTCATAGAGAGGTAGTTGCCAAAAAAGAAAAAATAATTGGGCAGTCTGATATTTTGGGGATCAGAGCTACCCACCTGAGGAAACCACAAAGCTGACACAAATGCAGGAACACCTCCAGGCTTTCCTTTCTCTCTCTCTTTCCACAAAACAGTGGCAGAGCTCTGCTATCTTCTTGTAAGAGCAAGTTAGCTCAGCCTTTAATATCCATTTCCTTGCTTATTTGGGCTTCACATCTTCAGCAATGACTAGAATAGGGTTCCCTTATAGATCTGTAAAAAGGACATCTATTTTATTTCTGCCAAGTTCAGTGGTTTTTGTTTGAAGTTAGTAATGACAGAGGAGTATGGGGTAGGAGGCTAAGAGGTACAGGAAAGAGAAGGAAGAAACAAGATGAAGACAAACAGTAAATCCTAGTACCTGGATAACATGGTCAACTCTTGTTTATGGGTCTGTTTCCAATTGTGGAAATTCCTGGAAAAAGAGACAATGTCTCATTTGTATCTGTAATCACCACATCTAGCACAGGGAAGTGAAATGCTACTGCCCTCTCCTCAAACTACCTGTCTTCTCTTCTCTCCAAGGGCAGAAGATTTGCTCTTGTATTTTGTGAGTTTATAGTATTGACTGGGCCATATTGATCAGCAGATGGTAACATTGATAGTATTCATCGATAGAATAAGAAGCTAAATGGACAGTGAGCTCTAACAAAAATGTTATGCACTACTAAGAGTTAATGGCTTGAAACCTCAGATGTAAATGTTTCAAATGATACAGGGCAGTATATTTGTTTGTTGAATATGGACCTCCGTTCAGGTACATGCAATTATTTATTGAAATATATACAGCGTACTTAGATGTGTATAGAGCATATAGACGCTCATATACATATATATATTTCTATATTTTAATTATTGGATTTATTACAAATATGCATGTGTATGCCAGAAATAAATATTTTGCTAAAATGTTATTTCATTGATTAAAATGTTTACCAAGAGCCTTTTTCATTGATTCATTTACTTCTGTAATCGGTCTGTGCAGAATTGAATGATCCACATACTCTAAAATGTTCTACAAAGACCTCAAGCTGAAATTGTTACTACTCTCAAATGGAGCTGGCTCCGCGGTGGCCGGGGGGGGGCACATTTACACCCTGCCCATATTTAAAAGGCACTCAAACAACTTTGCACTCCATGGTAGCTGTCTGGAAATTCTCGTAAGTTTTTAAATATAGGGACATGCATTTTAATTTTCCAGTAAAGGTCACGAATTATGCAGCTGATCATGTTCTCAGAGTGAGGATCGGGAGATTTCAGGTAAGGTTGTATGAATCTCAAAGAATCAGAGTCTCAACGCTCTTTTGAGAGGCAACGGATACTAAGAATATAGAGAAGTAGTCCACTGGGATTTCTCAAATCTCAGTGTTCAAAAGTTGTGTGTGCTGGGATTCAGCTCTTGGGCAAGTGGGCTATGAGATATGAACACCAGAAAGGCAGGAGAGATTCTCTATTACAGTTGACCCTTGACTTACTCATTTCATTTGCAAGCGCTGGTTGTAACTCAGTTTGATCAGTGGACGGCTCAGGCTCATCTACACAGCCTCCAAGTCTCTCTCCTTCAAAGTCTTCTGTATAGAAGCAGATGTCAGTTTCCTTAGACATAGGCCCGGATTTTCTCAATTCATCCCACACAGGAAAGGATGCTATAATGTTGATTCTAGAACTCTGCAGGGGTTAAGCCTGTATCTGAGACCATCTGGAAGCACAAATGGCCAGCATTCAAATAGTAAGTAAAGACTTAGATTGTAAATTAAACCTAAATTTCAGTCATAAACTAAGCTGTTCATATATCATAACTCAAGGGTCCAATGCATTGTGTGGAGGATTCCTGAATGTATGTTCATTAAGCATACAGCCTTGTAGCTTTCTTTTCTTTTCTCTTCTTTTTTCCCCATTAAGTTTATTGGTATGTTTAAAGGAAACAATACAGTTACATTTATCATTGAGATCTTGGACCTTTACATGATATGTCTTCGTTGTTATTTTTCCCCAATACTCCTGCCTTCTCTTCACCTCCTTCACCCTTAGCTATGTACAAAGTGTTTGTTTCCATTTTTTCTTTTTTCACATTTTTTTTCTTTTTCTTTCCCCTCCCCACTTCACCTTTAGCCATTTTCTTCCGATTTCATACTCTCAATTATACCATTTGAACCTTATTTACACTTTTAGTTTTTCACACCAGAGAAACTATTTGGTATTCATTCAAGTGTGTCCTATTTATTTGGCTTAAGAGTATAGCCTCAATGTGCATCCATTTAGCTATAGTTTTTAATTTCTCATTCTTTATGTCGGAGTAGTATTCCATTTTATAGACAAACCAAATCTTCTTATCCAGTCTCCAGTTGATGGGCATTTGGGTTATTTCTGAGTTTTAGCTATTATAAATTGTGCCAGTATCAACATGGGTCCATATAAATCACTGTGGTATGATACTTTTAATTCTTTTGGAAAGATACCCAGAAGAGGGATAGCTGGGTCAAATGGAACCTCTAATCCTAGTTGTTTGAGGTATCTCCATATTGATTTCCACAGTGGTTGCACCAATCTGCACTCCCACCAACAATGGAGAAGGGTTCCTTTCTCCCCACAACCCTGCCAACATTTGTTATTGTGTGATATCTTGATAGCAGCCATTCTTTGTGGGGTGAGGTGGAATCTCAGTGTTGTTTTCATCTCCATCTCTCAAATGACCAGTGATGTGGAACATTTTTTCATATATTTATTTGTTGCTGGGCTGGAGATTTAGCTCAGTAGTTCTGCCACCTGCTTTGCAAGTGCAAGGACCCAAGTTCGATCCCTGGCGCAAAAATAAATTAAAAATATTTAGTTGCTGTTTTATTTCTTTGTGTGAGAAATGTCTGTTCATTTCAGATGCCCATTTTTGAATCAGATCTTTGTACTTGAGGAGGGGTCTGTTTTTTTTAACTTTTTTATATATTCTAGATATTAGTCCTTTGTCCGAGGAGTAGCTGGTAAATTATTTTTCCCACATTGTATGATGTTTCTTAGCTCTGTTGTTGATTTCTCTTGCACTGCAAAATCTTTTTAATACAATGAGATCCCAGTTCTTGATTCTTTGTGCAAATTCTTTTGCTACTGAGGATTTGTTCATGAAAAGTCTTTTCCTAAGCCAATGTCTTTGAGAGTTCTACCTAATTTGCTTTCCAGTAAGTTTAGTGTTTCTGTTTTGATATTTAGATCTTTAATTCACTTGGATTTTAGTTTAGTGCATGGTGAAAGATACGGATCTATTCTTAATCTTTGGCAAGTTGAAATCCAGTTTTTTCAAATACCCTTTATTAAAGTGGCTATCTTTTCTCCAGCGAGGATGGTTGGCTCCTTCATCAAAGATGAAATACCTGAGTATGACTGGAGTTGTTTCTGCATCTTCCAATATATTCCACTGATCCTCAGGTCTGTTTCTTTGCCAGTACCATGCTCTTTTATCACAATGGCTTTGTAGTAGTTTCAAGTTCATGATTGTGATACCCCCTGACATATCTCTGTTGTCTAGAATGGTTTTTGCTATTCTAGGTCTCTTCTGATCATAAATGAATTTTTAGATTGTTTTCTCTAGTTCAGTGAAATATACTGTTGGGATTTCAATTGAGATTGCATTGAATCTACATAGAAGTTTTGGAAGTATGGCCATTTTCATTATGTTGACTCATCCTACCCTGGAGCAAGGCATGTCTTTACATCTTCTTATATCCTCTTCTAGCTCTTTTTTCAGAATGCTGTAATTTTCAGTGTGGAGGTCTTTTGTCTCCCTTGTTAGACTGATTCCTAGATATTCCATTTTTTTTTGGATGTTATTGTGAAAGGAATTGTTTCCCTAATTTCTCTCTCAGTGACTCGTTTATTTGTGTACAAGAAGGCTATTGATTTTTGAGTGCTGACCTTGTATTCAGCTACTCTACTGAATCTGTCAATCAAGTCTAGAAATCTTTTGGCAGAGTTTTTTGGGTCATCTATGTAGAGTATCATATCATCAGTAAATAGTGACAGTTTAACTTCTTCCCATTTTTATTGATTTTCTTTCTTTTGTCTAATTTCTGTGACTAATGTTTTCAAAACTATATTGAACAGCAGTGGTGATAGTGGACATCCTTGTCTCCTTCTTGATTTTAGCATGAAGGTTTTCACTTTTTGACTATTTAGTATGATGTTGGCTGTTGGTTTTTCATAGATGGCTTTTAACAGATTGAGGTAGAGACTGTCTATTCCAATTTTCTGCATGGTTTTTTATCATAAATGGGTTTTGAATTTTATTGCAAGCTTTTTCTACATCTATGGAGATGATCGTATGTTTTTGTGTTTGACTATATTAATAGAGTGTATTACATTTACTGATTTTTGTATGTTAAACCATCCTTGCATACCTGGGATAAATCCAAATTGGTCAGCACGTATGATCTTCTTGACAATCTTCTGTATTCAGTTTGCTAGTACCTTATTGAGGATTTTTGCATCTATGTTTATTAGTGAGATTGGCCTGTAGTACTCTTTTTAGGTTATGTCTCTCCATGGTTTTGGAATCAAAGTAATACTTGCTTTCAAAAATGAATTTGGAAGTAATGCTTCTTTTTCAATTTCACTGAAGAGTTTAAAGGGTAGTGCTGATTATTCTTCTATAAATGTGCTGTAGAATTCAGCAGTGAAGCCATCTGGACCTGGGCTTTTCTTTGTTGGTAATGTTTTAATTACATTTTCTTTTCTTCTAATCTTATTGAGTTTATTGGTACTTTGTAAGTATACGGTACAGTTACATTCATCAGTGGGATTTTGTACCCTTACATGACAGATCTTGGTTCTCATTTTCCCCCATATCCTTGCCCTCCCCTCACCCTCTCCACCCTCCCCTATTTACAAACACTTTGTTTCCATTTTTTCCTTTTCTCATATTTTTTGTCCTTTATTTCCTTTCCCCTATTCTTCCCACTTCCCTTATGCCTTTAGCCCTTTACTTCCTATTTTACATTATCAGTTATAAAATTTGTATACAGTTATACAGTTTACACTTTTAGTCTTTCACAGCATAGAAACTATTTGGTATTTACATATGAAGAAGATGTGTTTTTTTCTATGCATATTGAGGCTATACTTTTAAGTAAAATAATAAGACACGTGTAAATACTGAATTAATTATATTTTCAATTTCACTGATTGTAATTGGAGTGTTTAGACCTTTTTTATCTTCTTCGTTTAACTTTGGAAGTTCATATGTATCTAGGAATCTGTCCATTTCTTCTGTATTTTCCATTTTATTAGAATACAGGTTTTGGAAGTAGGTATTGATGATCTTCTGGATTTCTGGTGCATCTGTTGTGACTTCACCTTTTTCATTCCTAATTTCATGAATTTTTTCCTTTTCTTTCCTTTTTTTTATAAGGTTGGCTAAGAGTTTATCAATTTTATTTATTCTTTTAAAAAATGAAATCTTGGATTCATTGATTTTTTTGTATCGTTCTCTTAGTCTCCATTGCATTGATTTATGCTCTCATCTTTATAATTTCCTCCCTTGTATAAGCTTTGGTTTGTCTTGCTCTTCTTTTTCTAGAAGCTTAAGGTTAAGAATTAGGTTGCTAGGGCCAGGGATTTAGTTCAGCGGTTTGGTGGAAAGAATTAGGTTGCTTATTTGATCTCACTGTGTTTTCCTAGTGTGGACATTTACTGCTACGAATTTCCCTTGTAGAATTGCTTTCATTGGGTCCCATAGATTCCTGTACATTGTATTGGCATTATCATTTAATTGTAGAAACTGTCTAATTTCTTCTTTAATTTCCTCTGTGACCCAATGGTTGTTCAGCAGGGTGTTATTTAATTTCCATGTATTTGTGAAGCTCTTGCAGTTTCTTTTGCTATTGATCTCCAGTGTAATTGCACTATGGTCTCATAATATACAGGGGATAACTTCAATTCCTTTGCATTTACTTAAGCATGTTGTATGATCTAGCATGTGGTTTATTTTGGAGAATGACCTGTGCCCAGCCAAAAAGAATGCATATTCTGATTTTGTGGGGCGGAGCACTCTGTAAACTTCTACTAAGTCCATTTGTTCTAAGATTTGGTTTAGTTATATTATTTCATTGTTGGTGTTTTTGTCTACATGATGTGTCTATTTGTGTCAGTAGAGTATTGAGGTCCCCCACTATGATTATATTAGTACTTATTTCTTTTTTCATATCCATTAATATTTGTTTTGCATAGTCGGGGGCATTATTATTTGGTGCATATATATTTATAGTTGTTATTTCTTTCTCTTGTATTGTTCCCTTTACAAGGATGTAGTAGCCTTCTTTGTCTCTCTTAATTAGTTTTGCTTGGAAATCTATTCTGTGTGCAAACAAGAGAGCTATCCCTCCTTTTGGGGGGGGGCTCTTGTCACATGGAGAACTGTGTTCCATCCTATTTCTCTCAGTCTATGAATTTCTTCCTGGATTAAGTGGGTTTCTTGTATACAGCATATTGTTGGATTGTGCTTCTTAATCCATTCTGCCAGCTTGTTTCTTTTGATTGGTGAAATGAGGCCATTAATATTGATGGTTATAACTGTTATTATTGACTTTTCATTATCATGTTATTTTCCTGTTGTTGGTTCTTTTAATTTTTATTTTTCCCTCTCTCCCTTTAATTTCTTGCCTTGACTGGTATATTTGCTTTGTTAGCCCTTATGGAATTGTTGTCTTCATTTTCTTTTTCCAGGATATTGTTTGGAGTGCTGATTTGGCATTCATGAAATATCTCAGGTGTTCTTTGTTGTGGAAGTATCTTACTTCTACATCAGTTTTGAAAGACAGTTTTGCAGGATACATCGTTCTTGGTTAGAGGTTGTTTTCTTTTAGGACTTAAAATTCCTCACTTCAGACTCTTCTTGACCTGAGGGTTTGTGTTGAAAAGTCTGCTGTGATTCTGATGGGCTTTCTTTGCCTGTGATTTGCTTCTTTTAACTAACTGCTTGTACTTTTGTTCTTCTGTTGGGTTTCCAGGATCTTGATCATTATATGTTGAGTTGTAGATTTCTTTTAGTCATGGCTATTTGACATCCTATATGCCTCACTTATCTGTATGTCAAATTTGTCACCTCTGTTTGAGAAGTTTTCTGACATTAATTCTGTGAACAATTTTTTTATATCATTTGAACTTTTTCTGCTTCTTCATGGATTCCTATCAGTCTTATATTATTCTTCTTTACATCATCTAACAGTTGTTGGACTGCTTTCTCACTGCTTATGAGATGTCTCTTTTCATGGTTACTGAGCTCGATCCTATCTTCTATATCTGAAATTCTATTTTCATATTCGTTCATACTGCTGTTACTGCTTTCTGTACAGTTTTTAATCTCCTGGATATCTGTTTGAATCTGTTTCATGGATTCTACGTTTTTACAATGTTGGATATTCAAGGTTTCCATTTTTTTCCTATGCTGGGCTTTCATGGTTTCCATCATGGCCCTTAGCTCATCTTTTTTTTTTTTAAATCTGTTTCTGATTTAGAGTATCTAATCATGTCTTTCATTCTGCCCACTATCTCTCTAGTTTCTGCTTTGAATTTTTCTAGAGCCTTGTTTATCTGTTTTTTTACTTCCTGTGCTATCAGTTCAGGGCATCCAGATGGTTGACTGTCAGACTTTTCCACCTCAATTCCCCCAGAATTTACCTTTGGAAGTCTGAATTTGTGTCTTGTTTAAATGCCTTCTCACTTATATTTTGTCATTGGTCTAGAGCTTGGTTTAATTCCTGGATTAATACTTCAATCTTCCAGATATATCTGGTCTTCGGGTTTGGAATCTCTAATGTCTCTGAGGCAAACTCATTTTCATTGTACCAGGGAGGATAACTGATTAGATCAGTCACAATACCTTAGCCCAAATGATAAAACCAGCAGCACAATAGCATCAAACACAGCATAGAAAATGACAATTTGTGATATTTATTAATCTATCACCTTTAACTGTGTAAATTAAATCAACATTGAGGACTAGTCCCAAATATGTTTATAGTGAATAAACTCTTCAATATAGAAACTTTACCCTTTAGGATGGGGATTTAGAAGGAGTTGGGGAGGGAGGGAAAGATAGATAAGATAGAGAAAGGTTAGAAGTGAGGTCAGAGAACACAGGAAGATATACAAATTCTTGGGAGCTATTGAAAAGAAGAGGAGAAGACATAACAAAATATACATAAGAACAGAACCAACTAACAGCAATAGGGAGGCTAAAAGCTGTAACCACTTTCCTTTAAAACTAATGGCAATTGAGAGAAGGTAAAAGAGAAGAAAAGGAAAAGAAAGAAAACAAATTTAAATTAGGATAAGAACAGGAGCAAAAAAGGAGAGCAATGGAGATCAAGGTGCAAGAGACTGAGAGAAAGAAAAAAAATAAGATAAGAAAAAGATTTTAAAAAGGGAAAAATTTTGAGAAAAGAAAAGATTAGATAAAAATTTTAAATGATTAAAGATAAGAGAAAAATATTACTTTGAAAATAAAAAATACAACTACAAATAGAGGGCCTCCTTCAGGGTATGCCTCTGTTGACTCAATAGACAGCATGGGCAGGAGTGTGCAGATCTAGGTCAATTAGTCTTAGCAAGCCAATGGCTGTCCCATGAGGTTCAGGCTGATTTCCACCTGCAAGGTGCAAGTTGAGATCCCTGACCACCTGCTGGGTTGAACTCTGCGAGGTCTACTGCACATTTCATCTGACTTTCCCCTGAAGTTAAACCAGGTTTTGATGTGAGGTGCTGGTCCCTCCAACTTACCAACTATGGTGGTGTGGTGTTCCTTTATCACAGATTTTCTTCACTTTTACAATGGGCTTCAATTTTCATCTAGTTGCCTAAGAGCCTTAGGCGGCCCTCTTTCTCTTCTTTATGTGGGGGTGGGCACAGACACCACTGGCTATGCTCCTATGGCATGGTGGGCTGAAGAGGCAGGCCTCTGTAGTTTTCTTTTCTTGAAGAGTTCTTTTTTGTCTTGGTATCAGGGTAATGATAGCCTTGTAAAGTGAGCTTGGAAGAATTTACTTTAATTTTGGACAAAGTTTGTAATAAGCCTGGAGACTGAGTTTTCAGGGGCTGGCCTGGTTTTAGGGTTCACTAGGAGAAGGCTGGAATTGGGGTGCATGCAAAGTTAGGTTTTCATTTTACTCTCTTTTCTCCAAGTGGAAAGTATCTCTCTCTGGACAGTGTTGTATAGGCTTGGGGGAGGCAAATCATATGTAATCAGAAACTGTCCTTCTGACTTCTTCAGTACATTTTTTCTTGCTTTTCTGCTACAGGTGCTTAAATATCTAACCTGGATTCCTTAGTTTTTATATTTTTTGTCATAGGTCATTGATCAAAATTGAAGTTTCTGTGAGGACATAATTGCAGAAACTGGCTAACATCATAAAGGAAATGTGTTATATTTTTCATTATACCAGGAGCAGAATATCTGGTTGTTCAACCTGTGCTACTTTTAAAATTGGTTTGAGTTATTATCCATCCATTTAAAAGTTTTCATTGGCTACATAAGAGTTTTAGTAGCCATTAATAGTTACTAGTCTGATACATTATTTCCTTGGAGTGACAGTGTATTTATAAGCCTATCATTCTTTCTGCTTTTAATAGCTTAAATTCTTCAATATAAAGCAACTTTCTTTCATTGGCTCTTTATTCACCATAAAATGTAGTCCACATAAAAAGTCACCATAAAATGAACTTCCAATGGAAAGTCACCATAAATGCTCAGTTCTTCCTGCTCCAATTTTTTTCTTAGCCACTTTTTAGAATAATAAATTGGTACCTTAGCAACCCCTAGTGGTGACCAATGAGGAATCTATTTTTTTTCCTTTTTTCTTTATTGGTACATTTTAGATATATAATAGTACATTTATCATTGGGATCTTGTACCTTTACACAATATATCTTGGTTTTTTTTTCCCATTCCCCTGCCCTCCTTTCACCCCCTCCACCCTTCCCTATTCACAGAGACTGTTTACATTTTTTTCCTTTTCTCTTAGTTTTACTTTTCCCTTCTTAGCTTTCCTCTGCACCTCCCATGTCCCCTGCACATTTAGACAATTTTTCCTATTACACAATATTATTTATACATTTTAATTCTTATTTACACTTTTAGTTTATCACACCAGAGAAACTATTGATTATTTACACATGTATGTCCTATTAATTTCACTTAAAAGTAAGTCCTCAATGTGCACCCATAAATATCTCTAGTTTCTAATTTTTATGGCTGAATAGTATTCTATTATATATATATATATACATATATAATAATCTTCTTTATCCACACTCCAGTTGATGGGCAATTAGGCTGTTTCCAAGTTATAGCTATTATAAACTGTACGGCTCTAAACATGGGTGCACATATATTGCTGTGGTATGATACTTTTAATTATTTTGGAAAGACACCCAGCAGGGGAATAGCTGGGTCAAATGGGACTTCTAATCCTAGTTGTTTGAGGTATCTCCATATTGATTTGCACAGGCTCAGAGGAGAGAAAGCAGAATCTTACAGAAGCAGAACCATGCCAGGTTCGTGGGGGTGGGGGCATAAGAAGTTTCACACACTAAGTGAGCTACAAAACATCCTGCAACTGCAGCAAGTTTACTTCCAAGAAGGATGTGGGGATTTGGGGGCTTTGTCCAAGCACAGGCACTTTGTTCAATCAGAGGTAAAAAATGGCACTGAAGCACAAGATGGAGTTGGGTTGGCTATCATAACAAATCACCAAGACAACAAAAAGATATTTTCTCCACATCATAATTTATAAGAGGAGAAGATGAACTCTTTACAGGCCATTCTTGATTCGTTTTTATGAATAAATAAAATTTAAAAATAAACACTCTAAAATGTAATACTCTTTTTTTTGTACTGGACACTGGACCTAGGGAGCACAGGGCTTCATCCCAAGCCTTTTTATTTTGTTTGTTTTGAGGTAGGTTCTCTAAATTGCCTGTACTTACCTTGAACCTTAGATCTTCTTATCTTAGACCCTGAGTAGCTTTCTAATGTTTTAAATTGTAGTGCACCAAAGAAATATTAGTTTTACTATTCTTTTTTCCCTATGCATTTATAACAAGCAAAAAAAATTATGAGAAAATGAAAAAAAAAAGTATTTGTAAATAGGGAGGGGAGGGGTGGGGAAGGAAGGGGAGGGGTAAGGGGAAAAATTGAGAACCAAGATCTGTCATGTAAAGGTACAAGATTGCAATGATGAATGCAACTGTACTGTATACCTAAAATGTACCAATAAACTCAATGAGATAAAAAAGTAATAAGCAATAAGAGAACTTTGATGTTAGAACAAGAATCCTTAGAAGTCACAGAAGAGCCGTAAATTTTTCCATAGATTATGAAGATTGTTTTGCACACTTCCAGCTTGCAAGTTATTCTTTAGGTCCCATATTATTATGCAATGTGAGAACTGCCTGATGTCAATTATTGTTTTGGCTACTAAATTTTCACCATTGAATCTCGATATAGTAAATAGTGCTTGCAACCTCGTGCTTCACTAGTACCTGCTGAATTGAATTGAAAAGATATGATTTTAAACCAATGAACTACATAGCCTCAAGAAATTGTCAAAGGAAATGAAGTATTGCCAGATTCAAAAGTTAGAAATAATCTAATGACCAACCTTAAAGGAATTTTCAGAAAGTTATTACACATCTTAATATGTAGATTTTATAATATTTATTAATCATTTCTAATAACCTAGAAATTAAAGACTGTACAAATTTATATGTATACTTTGGAAAATATATTAAAATATGCTTATGAAATAATGAAAATATAGGAAAAATGTTTACACTCATGAATTAGTTTGTCTTCTAGACTTAAGCTAGGATATCAAGACAGAGTGAGAAGTTCAAGAGGTCTATGTGGCATTCGTAAGGAAGGCTCAGGTATGTTAATGCCTCTAAAAAATAAAGAAGAAGCAAGTTTCGGTAGCACAAACCTCAGATCATGGTGTGATCTGCTGTGTAAGAAGAAAGGGAGGAGAAAGCAAAAGTTGTTAAAGAAAGCCTCAGACTGCTCTGTAGATCTGACAAAGCCTCTGAAAACCCAACAATTGTTCATTAGAGTAACAGAAATGGCCAGGACCTACATATCAAAGAATAATAATGTGTAAATACCGAATAGTTTCCCTGGTGTGAATAATCTGCAATAATACATAAGATCCTAATATGATTACTGACATTTAGAAATGGGAAGAAAGGAGCTAAAGGTGTAGGGAGGGTGAGATGGGTAGGGGAAGGGTAATAAGGGAAAAGAAAAAAATGTGAGATAATGAAAAGATGAAAATAAAGTGTTTGTAGATGGGGAGGGGAGGAGGGGGTGAAGGGAGGGCAGGGGTAAGGGGAAAAAAATGAGAATCAAGACTTGTCATGTAGAGGTACAAGAATGAGAATCAAGACTTGTCATGTAGAGGTACAAGATCCCAACAATGAATGTAACTGTGCTATATCCCTAAAATGTACTAATAAACTCAATTAAAGATGAAAAAAAGAGTAATATATGAAAAGTCAACATTCAATAAACATTATATTTAATTATTTAATTGTGAGACAATGAAAACATTTCCAAGGAGAAATCAATGAGCCCAACTTCATTATTTCTATTCAACTTCTTACTAGATATTCCACCCAGAATAAAAAGTCAGATGTGGCTGGAGATTTAGCTCAGTGGTTCCAGCACCTGCCTTGCAAGCACAAGGTCCAGAGTTCGATCCCCAGTACCAAAAAAAAGAAAGAAAGAAAAGAAAATGGTGTGACATATATAGAAAACATGAAAGAACCTACCGTTAACTTCTTAGACTTGAAAACAAATGCATCCTAATGATTTTTCCTTAAAAACACATTTAAACCATATACAATCAGTTGCATTCCCATACAGCAGTAATAAATATTTAGAACTACAACTTAATACTGGCTATAATTTACAGCAAAATTAAAACTGTAATGAGATCATGGTCCAAGGTTACAAAGTTTCAGTTTAACTGAATATGTTCTCAAGATCTTCCACACAGCATGATGACTACAGTTAAGTATAAGGTATTACAGAATTAATAAGTTGAAAGTAGACCTTAAATATTCTTAAAGTTAGTATTTATTAGTCATCTGCATGTGATGGATATGTTAACTTGACTTAATAATTTCACCATATATCTATATAAAAAATCGCTATGTAATTTTTAGTTTTCAATAATACCTTAATAAGCTGGATGAAAACACATCATAAAGCACATCATGATAAATCTACCAAAAGAATTGTAAGATCTCATTTGAATAAATAGAAAAGCTTTTTAAAAGGCATTATAAAATATATAAATAAAGGGATACACAGTATTCATTTATTGGTAGACAAGATAAAAGATGTTAATTATTCCTCAGTTGATCTAGAATCAATGAAATTGTCATCACAGTTTCTACAGGGATGTTTTTGCCCAACTTATTAAGTTTATCTTAAAGTGGATTTGAAAGAGAAAAGGAACATAAATCGTTAAGACATTCACAAGGCAGGAAAAAAAGAGAGAAGAGCAACTTTAGGGAGATTCCATGTGGAAGGATATTCTAGGCCAAGAACAGATAAATAATTTTGGAGTTCAGTCCTATGTTAAAACCCTTCTATACATGGCATCTTCTAACAAGAAGGGGACTGCCAAATGCAGTCTATCTTATTGCACAGGAAAAAGAGGAAATATTAATTGACTTGCAAGTAAGTATAACTACTTTGACAAAATAATTTGTTGAAACTAGTAAGGCTGAATATGTATGTAACCTACAAGTTCATCATGTATGTGTACCAGCTGAGATGGTCAAGAATATCATACATGTAAATAATCAGATTTCATTATATGCTGTAGTAGAAAATGACCTCAATGTCTATCAATCTTAAATAGACCAGTTATACTAAAGCCTCACAGTTTAATATTATACACTGGTTAAAATTAATGAATTATTAGATACCCCCAAAAAACAAAGCAAAAGCATGATTTTATTTTATAAAGTGACCAATATTTAAAGCTAAATATAATTTAGAGACACAACACATTTGGAAATACAAAAAGAAAAGTTCTGAAAAGTGGTTAAATCTGGGGAAAGAGGACTGGGCTGAGTGAGGAGGAAATGAAATTATCTCTTATTAAAAATATTTTATTGATTCATTCTAGATATACAGTACAGTTACATTCATCATTGGGATCTTGTACCTTTACATGACAGGTCTTGGTTCTCATTTTTTCCCCATTGCCCTATCCTCCCTTCCCTTCTCCACCCTTCCCTATTTACAAAGACTTTGTTTCCATACTTTTTTTCCTTTTTCTCTTCCCTTTTTTACATTTCTCCTACCCCTCCCATCTGTCCAATACCTTCAGATATTTTTCCTATTACAAAATATTAACTATATATTTGGACCTTTATTTACACTTTTAGTTTATCACACAGAGAAACTATATTATATTTACACATATGTGTCCTGTTAACTTCACTTAAGAATATGTCCTCAGTGTACATCCCCTTGGTTATAAATGTCTCTAGTTTCTCATTCTTTATTGCTGAGAAGTATTCCATTTTACAAAAGAACCACGTCTTCTTTATCCAGTTTCCAGTTAATTGGGTTGTTTCCAAGTTTTACCTATTGCAAACTGTGCCTCTATAAACATGGATGGGCATATATCAGTCTGATATGCTTTTAATTATTTTGGAAAGATACCCATCAGGGGAGTAGCTGGGTCAAATGGGACTTCCAGGCCTACTTGTTTAAGGTACCTATATATTGATTTCCATAGTGGTTGCACCAGTCTGCACTCCCACCAACAATGGAGAAGGGTTCCTTTCTCCACCTCACCTCCATCAGCATTTGTTATCGGTTGATTTCTTGATAGCAGCCATTCTTCGTGGGGTGAGGTGAAATCTCAGTGTTGTTTTCATTTGCATCTCTCAAATGATCAGTGATGCTGAACATTTTTTATATATTTATTTGCTGCATTTACTTCCTTGCCTGAGAAATGTGTTCATTTTCAGATGCCATTTTTGAACTGGATCTTTATATTTGGGGTGCTTGATTTTTTGGAATTCTTTTTATATTCTAGATAGTAGACCTTTGTCTCAGGATCAGCTGGTAAAAATTTTTTCCCACAATGTAGGTTGTCTCTTAGCTCTGTTGGTGGTTTCTCTTGCAGTGCAGATGTTTTTCAAAAAGATGAGATCCCAGTTGTTGATTCTTTGTGCTAGTTCCCATGCTATTGAGGATGTGTTCATAAAGTCTTTTCCTATTCCAATGTCTTCAAGAGTTCTACCTAGTTTATCTTCAACCAAGTTTAACTTTTCTGTTTTAATATTTAGATCTTTAATCCACTTCAATTTTGGTTTAGTGCATGGTGAAAGATAGGGGTACAGTTTTAGTCTTTGGCAAGCTAAAATCCAGATTTCAAAACCTCCAGTGAGGATGGTTGGCTCCTTTCTCAAAAATGAAGTAGCTGAGTATGTCTGGAGTTTTTTCTGCATCTTCTAATCTATTCCAGTGATCCTTGGGTCTGTTTCTTTGCAAGTACCATGCTGTTTTTATCACTGTGACTGTTCAGTAATTTCAAGTTGAGGATTGTGATACCACCTGCCATGTTTCTGTTGCCTAGAATTGCTTTTACTGTACTTCATCTCTTCTGGTTCCAAATGAATTTTTGGATTGTTTTCTCTAATTAAGTGAAATATAATGTTGGGATTTCAATCGAGACTGCCTTGAATCTGTATAGAAGTTTTGGAAAAGTATTCCATTTTCAACATATTGTTTCTTCCTACCCAGGAACAAGGGATATCTTTCCATTTTCTTATATCCTCTTCAGAGTCTTTTTTTTTAGTGCTGTACTTCTCAATGTAGAGGTCTTTTGTTTCCTTCATTGGATTGATTCCTAGGTATTTCATTTTTTGGCTGCTATTATGAAAGAGACTGTTTCTCTAATTTCTCTCTCAGTGATTATGTTATTTGTATACAAGAAGGCTATTGATTTTTTAGTGTTGACCTTGTATTCAGCTACTCTATTGAATCTGTCAATTAAGTCTAGAAATCTTTTGGCAAAGTTTTTTGGGTCATCTATGTAGAGTATCATATCATCAGCAAATAATGACAGTTTAAATTCTTCCTTTCCTATCTTTATTGCTTTTCTTTCTTTCTCTTGTCTAATTGCTGTGGCTAATGTTTCCAAAACTATATTGAACAGCAGTGGTGATAGTGGACATCCTTGTCTTGTTTCTGGTTTTAGTGTGAAGGTTTTTAGCTTTTGACCATTTAGTATGATGGTGGCTGTTGGTTTTTCATAGATGGCTTTTAACAGATTGAGGTAGAGATTGTCTATTCCAATTTTCTGTGTGGTTTTTTTTTTTTATCATAAATGGGTTTTGAAATTTATTGCAAGCTTTTTCTGCATCTATTGAGATAATCATATGTTTTTGCATTATAATATGTTAATAATAGTGTATTACATTTATTGATTTACACATGTTGAACTATCCCTATATCCTTGGAATAAATCTGACTTGGTCAGACTTCGTATGATCTTCTTGATGACCCTCTGTATTCTGTTTGCCAGTATCTTAAGGATTTTTGCATCTATGTTCATTAAGGAGATTGCCTTGTAGTTATCTTTTTGGTTAGGTCTCTCCATGGTTTTGGAATCAAAAATTGATTCTAGCAATGAATTTGAAGTATAGCATCCTTTTCAATTTCATTAAAGTTTCAAAGGTAGTGGCGTTAGTTCTCTAAATGTTTTGTAGAATTCAGCAGTGAAGTCATCAGGACCAGGTCTTTTCTTTGTTGGTAAATTTTTAAGTACATTTTCAATTTTACTGATTGTAATTGGGGTGTTTAGACTTTATGTCTTCTTTGTTCAACTTTGGTGATTCATAGGTATCTAGAAATCTGTCCATTTCTTCTGTATTTTTCATTTTATTAGAGTACAGGGTTTTGAAGTAGGTTTTGATGATATTCTGAATTTCTGGTGGATCTGTTGTGGTTTTACCTTTTTCATTCCTAATTGCATGAATTTTTTCCTTTTCTTTCCTTTTTTTGATAAGGTTGGTTAAGAGTGTATCGATTTCATTTATTCTTTCAAAAAACCAACTCTTCAATTGGTTGATTTTTCTGTATAGTTCTCTTAGTCTCCATTGCATTGGTTTATGCTTGATCCTTATAATTTCCTCTCTTATATGAGCTTTGCATTTGTCTTGCTCTTATTTTTCTACAAGCTTAAGATTCAGTGTTAGGTTGTTTATTTGAGCTTGCTCTTTTTTTCTAGTGTGGGTATTCACTGCTATAAATTTCCCCTATAGAATTGCTTTCACTGTGTCCCATAGATTCCTCTGTTATATTGGCATTATCAATTATTTGTAAAAACTGTCTAATTTCTTTAATTTCCTTTTTGACCCATTGATTGTTCAGGAGAGTGTTATTCAATTTCCATGTGTTTGTGAATTTCTTGAGTTTCTTTTGCTATTGATTTCCAGTTTAATTGCACTATGGTCTGATAATATACATGGGATAACTTCAACTCCTTTGCATTGACTCAAACATGTTTATGAGCTAGTGTGTACTCTGTTTTGAAGAATGACCCGTGTGCAGCCAAAAAGAATGTATATTCTGATTTTGTGGGGTGGAACACTCTGTGGATGTGATTAAGCCAATTTATTAAAAAGCTTGGTTGCATTCTAGTATTTCATTGTTGATTTTTTTTGTCTAGATGATCTGTCTATTTGTGACAGTGGGGTACTGAGGTCTCCCACTACAATTGTATTAGTGCTTATTTGGTTTTTCACATCTCTTAATATTTGTTTTGTATAGTTGGGGGCATTAGTATTTGGTGTATATATATTTATGATTGTCATCTCTTCCTCTTGGATTGTTCCCTTTACAAGGATGTAGTGACCTTCTTTGTCTCTTAATTAGTTTTGGTTTGAAATTTACTTTGTCTGCAAATAAGATAGCTATCCTTGCTTTTTTCGGAGTTCCTGTCACATGGAGAACTGTTTTTCATCCTCTTACTTTCATTCTATGAGTTTCTTTTTGAACTAGGTGTGTTTGCTGTATACAGCATATTGTTGGATTTTGTTTCTTAATCCATTGTGCCAGTCTATTTCTTTTGATTGGTGTATTGAGACCATTAACATTGCTGGTTATAACTGTTATTATTGACTTCGCATCATTTTCCTGTTGTTAGTTCCTTTTAATTTTTCTCCCTCTTTCATTAATTTCTTGCCTTGTCTGCTGGATTTGCTCTGTTGGCCTCATGGAGTTGTGATTTTCATTGTCTTTTTCTAGGATATTATTTAGAATTGTTTGGAGTGCTGATTGGGTATTCATGAAGTTTCTCAGGTGTTCTTTGCTGTGGAAGTAACTTACTTCTGCATCAATTTTGAAAGATAGTTTTGCACGATATATCATTGTAGGTTGGAGGTTGTTTTCTTTTACGGCTTGAAATACTTCACTCCAGGCCCTCTTTGACTTGAGGGTTTGTGTTCATAAGTCTACTGTGATTCTGATGGGCTTTCCTTTGCCTGTGATTTGTTTCTTTTCTCTAATTGCTTGTAGTAGTTTGTTCTTCTGTTGAGTTTCTGCGATCTTGATTATTACATGTGTAGGTGTAGAATTTTTTGTGGTCATGGCTATTCGGAGCCCTATAAGCCTCACTTATATGTATGTTAAATTCTTTTTCTCTGTTTGCAAATTTTCTGTCATTAATTCTGTGAACAGTTTTTTATGTCACTTGTACTTTCTCCTGCTTTTTCATGGCTTCCTACAAGTCTTATATTATTTTTCTTTGCATCATCTGGGAGCCATTGGATTGATTTCTCATATTCCCTTACTTTTTTAAGAGAACCCCTCTTCTCATGGTCACTGTCCTCTATCCTGTCTTCTAAATATGATATCCTGTCTTCAGATTGTCCCAGTCTGTTATGTATAATCTCAATAGAGTTTTTAATCTCCTAGGTATCTGTTTGAATCTGTCTCATGAATTCCATTTCTTTCCTATGTTGGGAATTCATGGTTTCCATTTCTTTCCTATACTGGACATTCATGGTTTATGTCATGGTCCTGAGCATATGTATTTTTTTATTCTGTTTCTGTTCTAGAATCTTTAATCATGTCTTTCATTCTGCACACCATCTCTTTAGTTAGCTCAGAAATTATTTGTTTTAAATTTTTCTAGAGCCTTATTCATCTATTTTGTTATTTCCTGTGCTATCAGTTCAGGATATCCAGGTGGTTATCAGACTTTTCCACCTCATTTCCTTCAGAATTTGCCTTTGATGACTAGGCAGCCTTCATTTGTGCTTCTGCCTTGCTTGCATGTCTTCTCATTTCTATTTTTGTGGTTGGTACTGTCCTTGGTTTATTTCCTGGGTTAATACTTCAATCTTCCTGATATAGTTTGTCTTTAGGTTTTGAGTCTCTACTGACTCTGAGGCAATCTCATCTTCATTATACCAGTAAGGACAACTGATTAAATGAATCACATCTCTTCGGCCCAAGTAATACAATCAGCAACACACAGCTACATCTAGTGCAGCTTAGAAAAATGACAGTTTGTAGTAGTTATTAATCTATCACCTTTACCTGTGTGAATTAAATCAAAATCGAGACTAGAGCTCAGAATAATGGCCTTTATGACACCCTTTGCTTCTGTGGTGTGAATCCAGATACCAGCCCACCCAGGAGGCCAGAGGCCCATGTGTATGGGGGACTGCAGCTGCCAGCCCATACAGCTGTGCACATCACTGTTCTTCCACCAAGGCCTGGAGAGATAGAGCTGTGAGGCATCATTTTTTGCTACAATTATAAATTCATGGATTTTAAAGACATTTGACATTTTTGTTAATTGTAAGCATTATTATCTTTCATGCTCTGATTGGCTCCTCTGTTGTTAGAGGGAGCCCCTCAAGTAGTCTCTTGCTCCTCTTTGACATGTCTGTAAAAGTTGAACATATTCCTCTATTTCTGAAATTGCAAAATACATAGTTTCACCTTGTATCTTTTCTTCTGTCTGGAAGCTTGTATTTCTTCAAGAGTTCCTCACTGTTCTTATGGAAAGTAATCGTTATAGACTTTCATGTGTTTCTCTTTTTGGCTTTTTCTTCCCAGTGATGGCAGAACTGACATGCCCTTCATATATTAATACATTAGTCTATTCTGTATTACTACAATGAAGTACCCAAGAATGGGTAATTCTATTAAGAAAAGAGGTTTATCTTGTCTCACAGTTCTGCCAGTTCAAGCACAAGTTTCCACATCTGGTGATGGCCTTTTTGCAGGTAGAGATCTGAATTGGTACAGAACACCACATGGCAAGTGAAATGGAGCATATGTTCATATGTGTCTTCTATTCTGTCTCTCTTTTTACAGTCACCATTATGAAATCTTAGGCACTCCAGCCCAATGACCTTATTTGATCACCTGTCAAAGGCTCAACCTCTAAACTTCAGTCAGATTAAATTTCTATTCACTTAATAATTCACAGTGAGAATTCAATTTAAACACATGAATTCTTGGGGGAACACATTACATCCTAACAACTGCAGTGAATATGCCATCTTGTATACATTCTGGGTACAGGATCAGAGAACCAGCTTTAATTGCCTTTCAGCAAATTCAGTCAAGGTATCTTACTTAGATATAGTAGGTTATCTAGCAGTAACCTACCTTGATATTCTTGAGCTTTAATACACCAATAGATTATTTCTAGCTCATGCTACAAATCCATTGTGGGTTAAAGGAATGTTGGATCCACACAATTTCTCAGGATTTAGATATGCATCATCATATTTTTGTGCACCCTTTGAGATATATATCTTATCATTTACTTAAATGGATGAGGGAGTACTTGAGGGTCTCACACTAATAATTTAATAGCTTAATCTTAAAGGTCACTTCAATTCACTATCTAATGTTATGATATTGCTTCAGCTAACTGCAAGGAGGTTAGAATACTCAATCCTCTTATAAACTCAGAAGAGAAAAACTAGATAAGGACAAACACTAGGTGCATTAGAGAAAAGATAATTTAAGCTGAGTTTGAAGCATTTCTGATGACACAGGAGAACCATCAGAGAAGAAATGGAAAGGTACGCAAGGCATGCAGAATAATCACCATAAAAACAGAAAGGTTTCAGTAGTATAAATATAAATAAAAAATGTATCGCTAAGTAGTTGCACCATTTTGGGTCAGTCACTCAAGCTCATTGGATTACATTTTTTTCCTTTAAAAACTAATTAATGAAAAAATGTTATTTAATTATTTAGCAATAGTCAATTTGGGGGGGTACCAGGGATTGAACTCGGGACCTTACACTTGCAAAGTGGGTGGCAAAACCACTGAGCTAAATCCCTGGCCCCTTTTTAATAGCCACTTTTTTAAAAAATGAAGTACATATCACCCAACTAACAAAGCAGATATGGGTTGAGTATACCTTATTTGAAATGCCCAGGAGGAGTTTTGGTAGTCCCATGTTTTGGATTTTGGAATAATCAAATAACAATGAAATACACTGCATATGGGACCAAATATAACATTGAAATTCATTTATGCTTTATATGTAACAAAAGGAAATTTTATATAACATTTTAGTGTGTCTATATTTTAGCTACAACACATCACATGAGGCTAGACGTGAAATTTTCTATTTATGACATGTTGGTACCTAAAAAGTTTCAGATTTGGGGGCATTTTAATTTCAGATTTTTGAATTACGGATCATGAACACATTCATAAGAACACTTTGTGGGGGATTGAGAGCTGAGACTTCAAAATTTCTTGCTTCTTCATCCTAGCACCATTCAGTGGCTCCTGAGGCAATGCCAGCAAAAGATCATTTTCTCCTATATTATCACTGACCTTGACTTCTTGACTTCCAACCCTTAATAGTAATCAGCAGCTCACCTCTGAGACACATTTCAAGACTTCATCTAGAATCATCAAATCACTGTTATGTAGAAAAGGAGAGTATACTATAAAAATTCATTTTGTAAAAGGTGTAGGGGAAGCAGAAGGGGTAGGGGAAAGGAAATAAGGGAAAGAAAAAATATGAGAAAATGAAAAAATGGGAAATAAAGTTTTTGTAAATAGGGAAGGGAGGAGCGGGTGAAGGGAGGGCAGGGGCAAGGAGAAAAATGAGAACCAAGATCTGTCATGTAAAGGTACAAGATCCCAATGATGAATGTAACTGTACTGTATACCTAATATGTACCAATAAACTCAATAAGAGAAAAAAATTCATTTTTTAAGTACAAAAATGATTTGAATACTTCCCCCCAAGACAATTTTGAATCATGATTATTTTCATTATAATAATCCAGTATCCTATAAGTCTATCTGTAGTTGGATATGCAAGTATGCATGCATAAAATGGTGATTGTGCTGCTGGAAATTTTTCCCTCAAAATTTTTAACTAGCGATATATGCACACCTATGTTTATAGTGGCACAGTTTGTAATAGCTAAAACTTGAAAACATTCCAATTGCCCATCAGTGGGAGACTGGATAAAAAAGATGTGTTTTTTCTATAAAATGGAATATTACTGAGCTATAAAGAATGAGCAATTAGAGTCATTAAAAGGAAAATGGGTGCATATTGAGGTTATACTCTTAAGTGAAATAAATAAGTTATACATGCGTTAATATTGAATAGTTCCTCTAGTGTGAAGAACTAAAAGTGTAAACAAGATCCAAATGGTATAATTGACAATGTGAAATAGGAAGAAAAGGGCTAAAGGTGTAGGTGAAGTGGGAAGGGTAGGAGAAAGGAAATAAGGAAAAAGAAAAAATATGAAAAAAATGGAAATAAAGTATTTTTCAATTGGGAGGCGAGGGGGATGAAGGGAGGGCAGGGGTATGGGGAAAAATGAGAACCAAGACCTGTCATGTAAAGGTACAAGATCCCAATGATGAATGTAACTATATTGTACACCTAAAATGTACCAATAAACTCAATGAGAAAAAAAGTGAGTTCTCATGGTTTGCTTCCTGGCCATTAGGTGAGCAGCTGTGCTGTACCATGTGTTCCCTAGTGTGACGTTCTGCCTCACAATAGGCCCACGGGAATGAGGAAAGCAACCATGGCCTGAAATCTCTAAAACTGTGAGCCAAAATAAACACATCCTGAGTTGACTACATAGGCAATTTTCTCACAACAATTGAAAGCTGACTAACATTTACTTATAAGCTAATTGTTCTTCTTGTTATTATATTATCATTGTTTCATTATTATTCACTAATAGCCTTGTGGCTGCATTCAGCTCTGGGCACATAATTAAGTGATTTTGGGGAGCAAGCACTACGCCTTGGAAATTCCTTGATCTTAGTGGCTTGAGATACACGACAAATATACTGGCAATGTTTGTCTACCATGACCAGTGCTCACACCTTGCCCATTCTTTTTTTTCTGAACCACTATAGCACTTCTGTGTAAGACACAACTAGGGATAGTAACAAAGGTTCTGGCAACAGAAAAGAAAAGCCAATGTCTTTTCTTCTTTTTCCTTATTTCCAAGGAAAAGGGTGAATGTGTGCTAAGTAATAAACTGGTAGTTTTTGCCTGCAAATGTCCTTTCCACCAAAGAATGATACAAATGTGAAACTGTTGGTCAGATACATTTAGCAACTGAGCCTGAAGGGTCTGAACAGGTGATACTTGTACAACTGGACCACCTGACAGAATGCCAACCTCACAGAATACATTTCTTCTAAATTAAGTATTTTTTCAATCTTTAAATTTTCAGATGGTCTAAATATTTACCTCTTATTTTAAGGCATTTCCTCTTAATAGGTAGACCTCTAAATCTTTCTCCACAAAATTCTTACCATTATAGGCATATTGTTTTTCTGGATTCTTCTTCATTACCATTTAGAATATTTTCACAAAAATTTATTTTCAATCATGTACCTGATTTTACTCCATAATACTTTAGATTTTATTCTTCTTTGACATATTTTGTCTCTAGTCTTATTCAGTACAGTAGCTACAATAATCTTACTCACTATAGAAATAGTTTTATACTACATCATCACATTTAAATAAATGAGTTATACATTTTTATTTCACTTCAAAGGACAAGTAGAAAATTCTGTTACATTATTAAGCCTTTTGTCAAACTATTTAAAATTTCTCTGTGTTTTTATTTATCAGATATTTTTAATTAAAGCTGTTTCTTAGAAAATGGATTCCTTATGAAGAAAACATTGAATTCTCCTTTTATCTATATATTAAACAGCTTATGCATTTTTTATTCCTTTAATTTTAGATGCCAATATCTTACCTCTTGGGTACTTTCTGTGTGGAAGATTGGTAACAAAAACAATGTTCATTCTGCAATTCTCTATGTAAAGGTGAGTACTAAAAATGAATGCATGCTAATGATCAAAGTTTAATGTAAGTTGTATACTTCAAAATGGATAATGATATATTTTGGCAGCAAATGCATGGCCAAGTTTCCTTGCAATCTAGATGATGTGATACAAACACAAAAGGGTTGGCATTAGCTTTCTATCATTATAATGAAATGCCTGACACAGGCTACTTATGCAATAGGGAGGTTTATTTAACTCACAGCTATGCAGATACAAAGTCCAAGATCAGCCAGTGTCACTGAAGGGTCCTCTGGTGAGGGTGGCAGGGAGTGGCACATCATACTGGGAGCCCATATAGAAGCAGCTGGTCACCTCTGGGTCTGGGACAGAGAGAAGGGAAGAACACATGCAGAGTCCCACATCCTTTATGAGGAGGCAACCTTCATTGACCTAAAGATTTCTCATAAGGCCCTGCTTGTTGTTTTTAAGTATGAATCTATCAAAATTTATTTATGATTGTATGCTTCACATTGTTAATGCCATGAAACACAGATCACCATAAAATATCCAAATACCACAGAGTAGAATGTATAATAATTCTTGGCAGCATTAATAAGCAATGGGCCAGTTACAGGTAGAGTCAACATAGCCATTAAGGTTTGGAATAAAATATTTCTTAAAGCAAGTTAGCTCAAAGTGAATTATTACTTTTAAGTATGTAAGCCAATTTAATTATTCTATCAAACATTTCATAAAATATAAATATTTGATAGTTCATAAAATTTCACAGTATGCATTGAATTTCTAAAGCTCTCAATATTTAGACACACCTCTATCACGAGAGCTTATTCTTTTCCCCAATTTTTTTATGACGTAAAAGTGTTTTTACCTCTCAGTTTCTGTGAGTCAAAAATCTGGCTTAGCTGAGTTTAATCATAGATTAACAATTAAGCTGATCTGAATCATAGCTTAGCTGAGTCATTTGCTTCAGAATTTCTCCTTAGGCTGCATTCAAGGTGTTGGCCAGTCTCATTTGAAGGCCTGATTGGAGATGAATCTACTTCCAAGCTCATCCCACTTTTTTATTGGTTATACAGATTAATGGATTTCATTTTGGCAGGTTTGCACATGCACATAACACACTTTGATCATCTTCGCACAGCCCTCTTGAACACCCTCCCTGCCCCACTGTCCCTTTATTTTCACATCACTATATAGAAACTTTCTTATTTGATGTAGTTCTATTTGCTATTATTTCCTGCTCTATCGGAGTTGTGTTAGAAAATCCTTAAGATTCCATATCTTAAAGATCTGTACTACCTCCTAATATTGTTATTCTGGAGACCAAGCTTTTAACATACGAACCCTGGAGGAATAATTAAATGAAGTACACCCAAAATAGCAGTGTGCAATTCTGACAAATCAATAACTGACATATATAGTAATAGTGTTGGACTTTTAAATATTGAAAATCCTATTTTCTCTTCTAATGTAGAGAACGCAGTCATAGAACTTCTGGAAAGATATGTCTTTTCATTGAATTCAATGAATGAGACCTCACACCAGAGAAACTACAATGTTTTCACTTAGTTCTTAAATTATTGATTTGGTAGAAAGTCAAACTGAAAGCACCTGAAGCCAAGTTAGAATATTATCTTTGCCAGTCCTTGATCTTAGAGTAGAATTTGTGGTATAGTCTATCTCATGTGCGTAGTGGAGTATTGTAGCAAACAACTTTAATAATTCGTTTCTTCTCAAAGATGTAGGAAATTGGAACAAAATTGTGTGAATTGGCTTTGCTAGTGTGCACTGTTCCAGATATAGCTGGAGCCAGAGCCCATGACACAGTCACCTTAAAGCCTTTTGCATACTAACTGGCAGGTAATTTTAAATTTCCTCTTTCAATGGAAGATATGATATTCATAATTAAAACTTTCACCACACTTGCTCTCCTCCAAAAAAACCTATCATGAATCCATATATCCCAATTCCTAGGTGATAGGAATATCTTCTACTAGACATAAATAAAAAGTATTTATGAACAGTAAAGATGAATATTTGCCTGCACCCCTACCATAATTACACAATGACTTACAAGAAAACAGAATGAAGTATCTGTGGTTATGTGCTTATTATGTACCAGTTATTAATTTACATACATTAGTATAAATAAGTGATTCTTTAATCATCACAAAATCTTTAATGTAGATATTATAAGCCAGTAAACTGAGGATTGGATTAAAGAACATTCTCTAAGTTAAAATTATAATATCTATTTCACAATATCTACTAAGCCTTATGATTCTTGTTTACACTTTCCATTTCTCACACCAGAGAAACTATTTAGTCTTTATACATGTCTGTCCTATTTATTTCACTTGAGTAGCACCTCAGTGTGCATCCATTTAGCAATAAATGTCTCTAATTTTTCATTATTTATGGCTGAGTAGCACTCCTTCTTATTTTTTTTAAAAGCCACATTTTCTTTATCCAGTCTCCTGTGGATGGCTGACTGGGCTGCATCCAAGTTTTAGCTCTTACAAATTGAGCTGCCGTGAACATGGGTGCACATATATTGCTGTGGTTTCATTTAATTCTTTTGGGAAGATACCCAGTAGGAAAATAGCTGGGTCAAACAGTACCTCTATTCTTAGTTGTTTGAGGTATCTCCATACTGATTTCCACAGTGTTTGCACCAGTCTGCACTCCCACCAGCAGTGGAGTGGCTTTCTTTTTCCCCTGCAGCCCCGCCAGAATTTGTTATTGGTTGATTTCATGTTAGCAGCCTTTTTTTCTGGGATGAGGTGGGATCTCAGTGTTGTTTGCATTTGCATCTCTCAAATGACCAGGGATGTTGAACTTTCTTTCACGTTTATTTGCTATTTCTCCTTCTTTATCTGAGAAATGGGGAAGGGGAAGTGGGAGGGATTGGGAATGGAATTAATATGAGAAAAGGAAAAAATGGAAACAAAGTCTTTGTAAATATGGAGGGATGGAAGGGTTGACAGGAGGGTAGGGGAATGAGGGAAAGGTAAGAACCAAGATAGATTTTATTTGTTTGCTTTTTATACTCGGAGTCAAACTTGGGATCTTGTGCTTGAAAGGCAGGGAGCAGAACCACTGAGCTAAATCCCCAGCCCTAAGAGATTTTGTAAAGATACAAATTGTCCAGTGGTGACTGTCATTATATTGTATACCTAAAATGTACCAATAAAATTAATTTAAAAATACTAAATTAAGACAAATTTTTAAAATTATAATATCTCTATCATTCTGTAGAGATAAATTTTGTAACTGTGAATAGCCTTTGAAAAACGTTCAGTTGCTAAACATGCCTTGCTCACTATCATTAACCACATCACACGGTTATCTTGCTATAAACAACAGTGGTGACTCTGATACTGTATTATTTATTTGTTATTTGTTATTTTTGCATGTTTATAGTACATAATGTTTATTTCACTTAACATTATGTGGCATCCATTTTCTTACAAATGGCTAAAGTTTATCTTTCTTAATGGCAGAGCAGTACTCCATTTTGTGTAAATACCACATTCTCTTTATCCATTCTTCTGTTGATGGACATATAGGCCACTTTCAAGATTTAGCTCTTATGAGTTGTGCTGCTGTAAAAATGGGTGTACATCACTGTAATGTGACGTCTAGTTCTTTCAGGAAGATGCCTAGAAGGGGAAGAGCTGGATCAATAGGATTTCTAGTTTTTTGAGGGTATCATTTAGATGTATGAAAAAGAAATTGACATTTATTCACTAGCTGCAGTGCCAGGGGCTTTCTATGCTCTAAGGATTTATAGCTCTAATTGTCAAGAAAAGGTGTATTAATGCATAACTGAAATTCAGAAAATAAGTTCTCAGAGGTACAAACAACAAAGCCAGTGACGGTTGCCACATTAGTAGCCACATCCATACAGTGCGGCATCCTCTTTTCTTCTTCTTCCTCCTCCTCCTTCTCTTCTTCCTCCTCCTCCTTTGCCACCACATCCCTGGATGAGGACATATTCCAAGTTGAGTCAATTTGAAATCCTTTCTTGGAACTTGGTCTCTGTTCTTTATAGTTTTCATTGTGAAATTGTATTCACAGTACCTACTACCTTCTCATCACACTGACATCAATTTCTCAACCTCTACTCCAAGACCCTTCAGCCGGGTCTGTGGCACTCTTCAAAAAACCCTTTTATGTGCTCTTGTATGATGCATAGACCTCTATGTGGTAACTGCGACCTGGAAGTCCACTCCTGAGGGGCGTACCCACACCTTTACCTCTGGAGTGTACTGATTCCTTTCAAGGTATCCAGCTCCATGACTCCCAGGGCTTTGCACTTTCACACTACACAACATATTCTGTACTCTTGAGGCCTCAATGTGCTACAGCTACTCTGAGTTCTGCAAAGATGGGGAAGGTTTTCCTTTTCCATTGAAGTTGGTATAATTCCTACATGTGGATATTATAGTTGTTTTTAGTAGAAGTTCACATGTAATAAGGCAACCATAAATTCAGTGACTAAATATTTTATTATATCTCAATATTCTATAGATAAAGAATTAAAGTAGAGTAAATGTCTTAATGTGCAATTATTTTGCTGCCTATGATGTCTGAGATCACTCAGATGATTTCATTCAGCTGAGTGCTTAGTGGGTTCCAGAACATCCAAGGTGTCATTCATTAGGGCTTCTTTTTATGTGGTCTCATGTATTTGTTCATTTCTTGTTGTTATAGTAAAATGCCAGAGGTTGAATACTTTATAGAGAAAGAAGGTTTATTTTTTAAGAAAACCTTTCATTTTAATGTATCTTGAAAGTATCTCTTTTTAGATGAATTTCAAATATTGTGAATATGTTCTTAACTCTGACAGTAGAGATTATCAATAAATAATTAAAATTTCATTTTAGCCAAACCTATCTGTGGTAATTTTTATACCATTCTGGAATGTTAAAATATTGATTTTTTAAAAAACATGTTACTATATAGACAGACTTTAACTAATAAGTATCAATGAAATCCATGTTTTTGCATTTTATTTATTTAAGACCTAAAATGTCTCTAGGACGATGAGTATCAATAGAATAGGAAATGTATTCAGGTTTTGCCTTCTAGAAGCATTTATCCTAATTTAAGAAAACAATAGCCGGGCATGGTGGTGCACACCATAATCCCAGAACATGGGAGGCTGAGGCAGGAGGATTGCTGTGAGTTCAAGACCAAACTGGGCTACATAGTGAGTTCCAGGTCAGTGCCAACTACGTAGTGAGACCCTGTCTCAAAAAAACAAACGAAACAAACAAACAAAAAAAGAGAACAAAATATTCCCATGAATCAATTAAAGAAAACTATGATTATGTAAAATTAAGTGTGAACTGAGGTGAGAAAAACACTCTGAATCTAATAAAGGCTGGATCCAAGAGTAGTATGATGGTCAAGATAAGAGGAATTGTGCACTGGAACTTTTAGGATAGGGAGTATGTAGATGTGATTCTTTTCAAATGAAATGAGAAGATAAAACCCCAAACATAGCTAGCAGCTCCTAAAAACATTAATACAGTAGGCAAGAGGGGATTAGCCAGTGTAGTTGGGTGGCTCTCAGAATTTCAAGACCTATTCTTTATGCAGTCCAGTCATAACCTGCAGGTTGGACATCCTGAAGCTAAAAATAGCTTAACCCTCCGAGTGATGACAAAGATTTGTCATCAGCTCTTTCTCTAGATTAAAGAGCAGCAAACACATTTGCACATTCAGAGAGGCAACATGGAGGTGGCCTGAGAGGTTGAGGGAAAGAATTCTTCAGTTGTATACTAACATCTTTCTATACATTTGCCATTTCTGGCTTTCAGGTAAAAGGAAACCCTGCCAATGAAAATGGCACCTTCTTGAATAGTTCCTTGACAGAACTTTAAGAATTTTAATCCAGTGGTAGTAGTAATACAGACTTAATAATGTGTAGTTTTCATTTCCCTGTAGTAAATAATGTGATATTATTTTTGTAAGCAATGACATGAAGATAATTTTACAATTTATCAGGAACCAGAAAGAAATCAAAATCATAGAAATTAGTTTCCCCATCTGTAAAATGAAGTGGTTGGAGGAGGTGATCACCAAGGTTTCCCCTTGTTTTATCAAGATTCTGTGATTTTGAGATTTTATACTGTGTATGAACAAGATCATTAATTTTAATTTACAATATTTATTTTTAAATTATGTATTTTAACAGTTGCATATTTAAGCTTTTTGTCAGGTTTCTATAGTTTATATTGTGCAACTTCATTCAGTACTATTATTTTTATGACTGAACACCAGAATAATTTTAGTTTACCAAATGCTCTGGACTTTGTCATGATTAAATATGGTACATAAACATCAGATAGATTACTATCTGTGATTACTTTGAGTGAATGAGTAACTCAGCATACATATTCTTAAGCAGAATATAGACTTCATTAAATGATTTTGACATCGTACTTCACCCTACTGCTGTAGACACTCAGAATTAATAACTGCAATAAACATGGTCAACCTATTATATGGGTCAGTTACAAATGTAATGAATATATTGTAAAATGCATTTTAGTGTTAAGACCTCAGTTCTTATCGGATCGGTATTCTCTATTTCCTGAACTGAAGGAGATTTAAAATCTACTCTAATACATATAATCAGAAGACAGAAATACATTTAAATATGTTGTCCAGCATCTAATTTTATGTATCCCCATTGTAGTTTCATTTTTTTCATTATATGATTCTATAGCAATGAATAAAATACATCTAGAAACTAATATATATGATAAAGTAATTTCTGGTACTTATGTAGAAGAAAACTAGCGATTGTTGGTAAAATAGTTAAAGTCCTTCACAATATAACCCAAGTTGTATAGTACTCGTTATAGCATTGCATGGACCAGGCTTTTTCCTAACTCTTTAGTTCTACCTCTAAGGTAAAATACTTGAGCCTCAATGAGGGCCTGATTTGGAAAGGAATAATTGGGCTATATTTTATTATAATATATAAAAAGAGAGCAACAGAAACATAAAATTAGTGAGATATTGACATTTGTTTCTGGAAAATTACTGAATAGATACCTTTAATGGAATTGGTTACAATTGTGAGTTCTCAAAGTGCTCATCAGAGAGTTTTGTTTTTTTTTGTTACTGGGGCTGGATTGAACTCAGTACCTTATGTTTGCAAGGCAGGCAGCAGAACCACTGAGCTAAATCCCAGGGCCCTAATCAGAAAGTTTTTATCTAGTTTACTCTTCCTGTACTTCAGTTTTGAAAATACTTGTTTACAAATATACATGTTGCCAATAAGTAATGGCATGCATAATGCATGATTATTAATCAAGGAATATTTTTCTGTGGAAAGATTGGGAAGGTAAGTCTTATCAAAATTTATGAACAGTGCATGATCAAATCGGTCTCTGAGTTGAGTATCTGATTACACGCCTGTACATTCTATTGGAAAACAACAGGTATGTCTTTATGTCTAGTGGAAGTGGATTGCTGGGTTTTACTTGCCAGGTTGCAAAAGCATTGCATGTAATGATTGATGCAAAAGAGTTTTGATCTGACTGACTATCGTGGGACCAGGTGATGGAGTCAGCACCACAATGTTACCTCTCATACATAGTGTTCCCTTGTCACCTGTGCAGTCTGCTCTCGAGTACTGCACATTCAAGGCATAAAAGATTTTGCTAAAAAAAAAATCTTACAACAGTGTTAAAATTTTACCATCTTGTGGGGCTAGATTACTAGCTGACCAGGACCACATACAGACCAACCTCTATAGGTTGGACACTTCTGCATTAAATCGTTATTTCTCTTGCTGTGGTGAAAAGCAAAGCAGTCAAAGAAGAGAGGAACTGTGGGAGTGGGAACTGTATTTTAAAATGAGTAGAGTAGCTTCAATAGAAAGATAAGATTTTTTAAAAGCCTTGAAGAGAAAAGGAGGTGTTTATATGGATAGTGGAATAAGAACACTTCAGACCAGTGATGGCAAAACTTTTAGAGCTGTCAGTGATAATGAACACATGCCATAGGTTTCCCACCATTGCTATAGACCATCCAAACAGTAAATGCAAAGGTCCTGTCATCAAAATATGCCTTATAGACTCACCTACCTCTTTCTGAGTCTTGTAAACCTAAGGCTTTTCTAAGCTTGGATGTTGAGCCAGGTTACCAGCTGACATGAAGGTGGCCCTGCTGTATACAAAGACTCTAAAGTTTTCCTGGTCTGTATTTCATTAGATCTCTAGGAACTTGTTTTCTGCTCCCCAAAGTCAGAATCCAATCATGCCTTAACCCCTCCTCTGCACAGGGCTTTGGCAGAGCAATATGTGCTCTACAAAAATAGGAGACAAAGGAAGATGACAGCGGTACATGTTTTGTGAGGTCCAGCATCCAACAAGAAGAGAACCTGTCTTAAAGTTTCGGGTTCTCAGATCACTCAACACCAAAGAACTAAAAAGTCAATGACATTGTGAAATGTGTCCTAGGTATACTTTGAGGTTTGTAAACATTTTCTAAAAAGACAGAGACCACTTTATTATTTTCCTAATCATAGTGTGATTGGCAAAAGCCCCAGGCCTGCTGGTTACAGCAGGTCCCATGTAAGGGCTACACAAAATGCAGTAGAATTTCCCCATCGTGGTTACAAATTCTGTTTGTCAACTCTTCAGGACATGGTTATCCTATTGGAGAGTCATGTATGAGCAGGTTCACTGGAGTCCATACAGTTACTTTGCAAACTGCGATGAGGAAATGGGGCTGGTTTTTTTCTTCTGTTGCTAAGCCATCCAACATCCTCAAAGCAGAGCTTACAGAATCTGTCTGATGCTTTGCCTCTTTCTGAGAGCTCTTTTGGATGAGCCTGCAAGAAGGATGGAAGAAGAGAGCCAGCCGAGCTGGGGGAGCAGCTCAGTGGTCCCAAGGTCTTCGAGAGGAAGAGTACTAAGTACAGTTACGGCTCTGCTTTGATCAAGAGATTGGTTATAATCATGAGTAGTGAAAGATGTTCACGGAGTTAGGGCAATGGGAGCCAGGTTTCTTGTTCACAGAGATGGTGTTAGGAATATAACAAAGGGAAAGAAATAGACTGGGTCCCAGGTTGGAAGTGGAGGGACTAATATGAATTGATAACTTGATAACTTTCAATATTCAGAAATAAATGCAGAATCTATATGAGATGTGTATTTGTATACACCACATGGGTTTGGGTTTGCATGCACATGTACACACAGTTCAGCTCCATCAACCTAATGGACTTAAGAAAAGCAACACTCCAGGGGCAATGAGCACACCTGGTGACAGATCTTTGTTCTCAAATGCCATCCTTCAGGAAAAGAAACTAGGTAAGCATGCTTGGGACAATGACTGATTCCAGGACTGGGCACAAGTGTATAAAATGAGACTAATATCTTTTGAGACAAAGGTAAATAAAAGGTAAAAGAATTGTAGTGATGTGTCAGAGGCTTGTAAGAGCTTTCTCTGGACAATATGGGACAATTTGGGTATCAACATAAATAATGATACTAATAGCACCTTATTAGGTAAAATAAAAATTCATGATTCTACACTAATGTAAGCAGGCAAATGAAAAGATAAATACATTAGGACAAAGAAAACTTTCTTACAGTAGAATACTATCAAAAGTTATGAAAGGAATGATGTTATTAGAAAATTTCCACTGGGCTAAAACTAGTGGGCAACAGCAGAATAAAGAATGGGATGTTCTGCCCTTTCTTTTTTTCTGCTCCTGAAATTATTCACACAGATCAAAGACCTCACTGCGTGCTCCCAGCCTCAACTTTCCCCACTAATTTCCATCTCTAACTGGCTTTGATGAACCTAAGATAATTCCTTTGCATCTGTCATCATGTTACTTTATTTTTTCTTTAATGATGTCCTTTCTTATGTCATCCAATGAACTTTGAATTAGAATTACTATATTTTTCAACTCCATATGTTCAAATCTTTGCTTTTGAAACTGCTTGAATGTTTTTTCTAATCTCTTCATTATACTTTCACTCCACTTTAAGTTTTGAAACTTACTATATTTCCTTCTTTTATATTTTGAATCTTTTTATTCCCATATTATTAGCCTTTTTTCCAGGTTTGATTAAGTAGTGTCTCATTTGGTCAATTAACTTAGTAATTTGTTCCAAGAGTTTTCCGTAATTTATATCATTAGATCGTATCCTTTGGAATTTTATTTGTGAGGATACATTAAACCTTATATTTAAAATTTAGTTTTCCAAGGAGGATTTTTGTTTATTTCTGTCCAGTGTCTACTATCTTAAACTTAATTTTCTTCTGTGAAGTTTTAATATATGAGTAGTGTGAATTTGTTGTAACAAATCTTAGAACATTTGCTTCTGTTGTGGGGAAATTCATGGCCATTACTGACATGTATCTTATTTCCTTCTTTCAATTTTGTAGGCTGAAATTCTAAAATTTGAATCTTCAAAATATTTTAATTATAGTAATATGCATTCTGTATATACATCTACATGTTGCATGCTTATTTTTATGACTATTGTAAGATTTGAGAGATTAATATAGAAGGAAGCAGTTATAAAGCTAACAAGCTAAATTTACAAATATTAATCTTTCAATTATTTCCCTTACTATATTCAAGTGTTAATTATATATTTATTGGTTCAATATTAAATATATATTTTACAAGTTGTTAGAGAGTAGACTAGATTTACAATATACTCAACATACCATCAAAAGCCAGAAGGTTCAATAGTTGGTGAAGTTTGGTAGATGATGGCTTTTCATTAGGATATATAAGAATTTAATTTTTAGGAGCCCATAATACTGAGTGCTTTTTTCTTTTTACTTTGAGTCTCAGTTACCCAGGCTGGGTCTCTTAGTCACTTCCTCCTCAGTGAGACACAATACCAGATACACACAATTTAGAATCCGAGTAAAGCTTTATTGGGGCTCGCTGTTGCCATCCCTGGTTGACTGGCTCTAAGGTAGATACAGCGTGGAGGGAGGACCTGCCTCCTTCGGGTCATGGTGCTCGGGAAGCAGAGAGCGAAAGAAAAGAGTCAGGGAGGGAAATACACCCTCCCAGAAAACAGCCCCAGGGAGAAACCTCTACTGACCAGGCCCCCCCGCCTTTCAAAGCACACTCCGCTGCTCTTCTCTCCGGGGGATGAATACACTCAGTGAGAACAGTTACCAAGACCGCACCCCTCTCCGACAACCTCCCCAGAGATGCCTGAGAATTTGGGGGAGGAAAACTATGGATTTAAACTGGAACACTGGGCTTCAACTCGCAATCCTCCTCCTGCCTTATAAACCTTCCAGGCAGCTGATACTGCTAACTGTTCTTTTCCTAACTTCCATTGTCCGTGAAAATGGACTTTCCATAGCCCTCTTGGCCTTTCTTCACATCTTCACTTATTCTGCACTGGGGCAAAGATGATGGTGATCTACTGAGTGGTAAATTTTATGTTTGTGCTTTCCCTTTAGCTGGGAGCAAGTCTATCTCAGAGAGGGGACATCTCTTCTGCTCCTTCAGACTAAGTTTTACTTATTTTGTGAAGTGAGACCTACTAAAGACTTGCTCAGAAAGAAGGAGTGATACATACAAAGTTCCTCCAAAGCCTCAAAAAATACCAATAGGAGACATCATTTCTCTTTCAGATACTGTATTATTAAGATTAGAAATATAGCCTTGGTCTTGGTGGCTTAGATCTAAACATACTACTAAATGACTACTTGAGATAACATTTATCCACAGAATATACTGTTATTCTCAAGAACTACAATTAGTTTTCTTGTTGAAATAATGTGTACATAACTCAGTGTTAGTTCATAATAAGATAAAATAAATGCCGTTGCATGGATAGAGGGAAGGACAGCATTAAAAACTCCAAACATCTGTCTTCTAAGTTTGGCTAATTTTTTCCTTGAGAATATTATCCACACAGAGACTTGTTTTTTTCTAATCTCTAAAATTAAGATAAAATGATCTGCTTCCTACATCAGTGTAGAATCTAAAGAGTCAACTACACCCTGGGAACATCACAAATTATTCAAGTGGATAGGATGAAGCTGGAGGTTTCACTCAAATTTTTTTAATTTTTAAAATAAAAGTTATTTGGCAAACTGATTATGCAATATCAGTGCTATTGTACTGCATGCAGTGCAAGAAGGAATAATAAAATCAAACACAAATGTGTATTTAGATACCGTCTTATTGTGCTTATTTTTTGTTCTCCACACCAATGCCACCTAAGCCATCTTTGTCTTCCACCTGGTTTTACTTAAGCAGAACAATGTTGGCAGTGTTGTCTTTGAAGAATATCAATCTAAAGAGATTTCTTTAATAGTATTAATGCAGAATTCATTGTGGTTATATTTACAGCGTGAATAGCCTCACCATATGTACTTACTCTGCACATCTTCTTTAGTTCTGGCTACAAAGCCGATGGTGGTATGTCTTAACTTTGACCTGGAAAACGGAGGCTCAGAGAGGTGAAGTAACTTCCTTAAGGTCACACAGAGATACTAATTTATAAGACAGATTTGCATGTAATAACATTTTAATTTGGCAAATCCTCATAAGAGAAAAGTGGTTTTTAATATAACTCTCCCACACTCACTCAGTCATCACCTCCTAGGACAAAGCACATTGTGCCAAGCCAGGCTGGGTCCCAGATAACCACCAAATCTTACAGTGCAGGTGGGCATCAGAAGAGAACTAGGAGCGCTTTGCATGGGTTCAATATCGGTAGAGCCATTAGTACTATTATTGCCTTTTTTATCATGAGACCTTTTCTTAAAATGCCTGAACTCTAAAGAAAGCCCTCCTAGGCTGACTTGAGGAGAGATTCCAGGATATTTCCTTTTTTGAAAATACACAAGCATATCTGGAGAAATACCCACAAAACTTGCAGATGAACATCCCCTCTTGGAATTTTAGAAACCAGTCAGATCTCCAGGCTTCTTTTCAGATGGAGCAAATAACGAGTCTCTGCCTAATTTCAATTAGCCCCCACAGCAGGCATCCATGCAGATGATTGGGCAGGAAAAAGCACTGTCTGTGATCTTTTGCCAGGAGCTGCATGCTGTTCAAATAATGTGCTAGATATGTACGAGCAAGCTGTAATGTTAGTAACTCCTTCGAAGGCATTTAAATTATTGAACTATTTTGTGAGAAATAAATAATTCTAATATCAAAATGGTCAACCTTTTCGAAAGCCATTGGTGATGAGGAAAATCTGAAGAATCGTGATCCAGAAAAATAGATTTAGACTTAAGGGAAAGAAAGTACTGGGTCCTCCCTTATCACCCCTTCCCACGTGCTCCACCATCCCCCTACCCACCAAGAAAGAAAGCAAGGGAACTGCAGTGTTCAGACCTCCTCATTTCCTCTGTAGGAGCAGGCACTGCAGAGAGCTGGAAACCTCATATTCACAAGGCAAACAAAGCATCATTTTTTAATGACTCTTCTGAATATATTTTTGCAGCAGCTTCCCTAGACCTGCTTGTCATAATGGTTTCTTCAAACGTTTTTTAAAGCCTGTGATGTTCAAGGCCCTAGCCTTCCCCCTCTCTTGCTTGTTTTTTATGTGTCACAGTTGTCAACTAAAATAGAGCACCTAGCCTTTGTTTCAAGATGGTACCTGATCAATATCATCAATCCGTCTCACTCTCTCTCTCTCTCTCCCTCTGTCTCATGCGCTCTCTCTCTCTCTCTCTCTCTCTCTCTCTCTCTCTCTCTCCAGCTGTATCCATTTCCTCCTGGCAAAAAGGGACTTTATGAATAAATGATACTGAAATGCTGAGGGTTCAGATACTAAATAATGAATTTCACCACCAAAAACACAACAACTTCTCCAATCATAAAATACCGCTCCTTCCATATTGATTGTGCTTTGGCAACTAGATGCAGTGCTAGGCTTCACTCTGCAAGGTGTTTAAAAAGAAAAACAGGTTTGCCCAGGATTTATCATGTATGGAAAAATGTAATCTCTAAATAGGCTGTCTGCTAATGTCTGGCATAATGTTTCTTCATAATGGTTAACCCTTTTTCAGGGAGTGGAATAATGCAAACAGTGCCTCTCTGTAGATGGGAACTTTGCTTCATGGGACATTACAGTAAGTGTGTCATCTGTTCTGTGCTGTTGTGTGGGTACTAGCTTGTAATGATAATGCAAACCTCCTTTTATTATTTGTTTAAAATCCTGCTGTGTGCAGGGAATGGAGCATCCTGCGGCAGGACAGGGACTAGGTCAGAGGACCTGCAGTGACTGTTCATTCTCATGTTGCTGGGTGCTGGGTTCGCGGTTCACTTACTGTTGCATGTAGTGGGTCAAGGTTTGGGAGCATTTGTTGTCTGCTCAAATGTGACTTGCTTTCCTATTTCCCTTATGAATGGTCTCTGCTGGCATATTTCTGATGTGCAAAGAATGCCAGTATCCGCTATCTGAGACATGACTGGGGTCAGGGAGGGTAGATTCTTGGCATGTGATTGGCAAAACCTGCCTTCTCTCAAGTTGTAGGCTAACTTTTTTTGACTGAAATGCTCTGTGTCTGCCTATAATTTCGCTTTACTGCCTATTAATGTCAGAGAAGCTTTATTTTTAATTAGACAGAATCAAGTAGACTTTGTTTTACGGGCAGTGCTCTGCATTCCTATTACATATTTTGATGTATGCGTTGTATAGTACAGGTTATCAAATGATGTCAGTCATATGAAAGAAATGAAGTAAGTTTTGAGCATTGTCTGTGCTGTCTTTATTTCATGAAATTGTACTTAAGCTGGATTGCTGTGATGATTTTAATGTTAAAAACCACAAATGTTAATTTCTTTCCTTCTTTTTTGGACATGCACTGCTTGAAAAATCTTACTGTCTCCTTTATAGTTATCAGCAGACAATAGAAAATGTTTGTTTGTTTACCTGTATGCTAACTGTATGCTAAAATAAAGCACATATTTTCATTTTATTCAAGAAAAATGTAATTTAAGGAAAAATGCAGGCATTAATTTAGAGTTACTGATGCAATGAGATGGAGGAATATATTTGAGCTATTAGCCGTTTCAATCTCCTGCCCACAAATAATTGATGAGCTTCTATTAAAGATTGACAAGCTAGCAGAGTGCAACGCATTTTTACTAGAAAATGCAGCATGGGCAGTGAATATGCATTATTCCTTTTATTCTATTGCACCGCATTAATAGTTCTGGAATTAAGCATAGTATTTCTCTAGACCTATTGATTAGCATTTAGCTGGAGATGTACATGTGCCTATTCATGGTGCTCTCTCTACAATAATAATTTGAAATCCCTAGCCACTATTCACAGCCTGTTTGCATGTTCGTATTTCACATACATGAAGTTTTCACTTATCTCCTTAGGATTCATTGATAAGGATTTAATGCTTTGTGAAAAATCTTAACTTGCCTTTCAGACAATTAAAGCACCAGTTAATGTCATTCAGTCATCAGGGCTTACGAACAGCTCCTCTGTAGAGTTCTAGCCCTGAAAGTCAGTTTCAGTTGTCAGTGTCAATGAAGGGTGTATTTAAGATTGTGTTTTATATGTCTTGAACATAGGACTACTTTAGAAGAGTACAGAGAATTCAGATGTATATTCTTTACAGGGTTTACTTTTGATTCATGTGTTTTACCTACAAATTTATTGTAAGTAAAGAATATTATGGAGTGGACACTACTTTTCAGGGTATATTTGACGTTCTTCATAGGCTTACTACTCTCAGACAGTTCACTGGTACTTGCTGAATAATTTCATGACATAATATTTTACTTTTTTTGTGTTGTTTTAACTACCTTGCACTTTGTTTCTTGATTCAGTGCTTCCTCTTATTTTGAGAGCAGTATATCAGCAGAATCCCTTTGAGAATTGATTTTTTTTTTAATCCTTAAAGGGGCAGAAAATGTCTGCAGTATTTGAAACAATAGTTTTTCTTAACTTAACATGCAAGAAATCTGTTCTTTCAACTTCCTTGTGACAAATTCTTACTGAACCCACCTAATACTGCTATCAGTGTTCTTTGCTCACAAAATCACCAAAAAAATTGGGTATGCATTTAAATTGTCCAAATTTCATCTGGGCTGCCCCATGACAGCCAAGGAGTGAAAGTGGGGCAAATGGCATGATTTTACACAAAGTCTGGCTTTTTAATAAAATTCTGGTAGACACCTTGTTTTACCTGGGGCAATTCTCTGCTGTTCTTGCCCTCTTAGGAAATCACACACAGTGATACAAGCGTGCTAGCTGACAAGCCCTCTGTAAGGACAGGTTCAATAGCATGCATATTTCTCTGCAAACTAACTGACTACGTAATATAATAAGCATACAACTCAAATGAAAAGTCTCTAGATCTGGAAATTTAACATCAAGTTGTAAATACGGTATAGTTTTTTTAAGGGATGGGAAAGTTGTATTTTGTGATCTTTATCCTTATTACTTGAACCCCATATATTTTAATTTTTTTGTTGTCAGTATGTAGAACCAAAATCAATCTGACACTCACCTTCAATGAAATTTAACCTTCTGAAAGCCCTTAAATGCCAGAAATCTCAAAACATTCTTTGGTTTTACTTTTTTATATATACAGTTATATATGAATGCAGCAAGTGGTACAATTTTTGGAGGGATGCACATTGTTTTGGTATTTATAAATATTTTTTTCTGTAGAAAAATGAATAGGAGAAAATAGTTCACCTCCATATGATTTGATTTATCCTTAGGCATTGCCTGAGGTTACTGGAACATCCCTGGTTTTCAGTATCGAAAGGCAAAATGCACAACAATGAAAATTTTATTAAAATGTATGTTAACCCATTACTGTATGTTCATTTTCAATTCTTTATAGGAAAGCATGATGTATCATTTTGTGTGTGTCATTCTTTAAAAAAAAAGAGATGAGTCAAGTAAAGGAGCAAATTTAATGGGGAGAATTTTATGGGAAACATTATACAAATGGCAGTGTGTGTGATTCCCATTATTAAAATAATTTGTCATTGTATGAAAAAAGGTATAAATTTCAAGAGTCTTCTTTACTTATCTGCCATTTTTTAATGACAGCGGCTTTTGTGCAGTAAAGTCAGACACGTTCTCAGGCAAATCCCATTTCAGGCCAGAATTTCTGAAAGCCCTATTAATGTTTCATGCTAATCAAGGAGAATGGGAAATAGAGCTGACAGGTGCTTTCTACTCTGCTTATTCCTGTCTTTCTGCATTAGACATTACTAGCTAAAAATGGACCAATGGGGTTCTTTCCCAATGCATATAGTAAGGAAGACAAAAATAAAATGATTCTTGGCTTAAGCTTGCTGTTGTTTCCCATCTTGGATGAGCTGATAACATTTCTTGGTCATATGCGCACATTGATTATTAATAAATCTGTTTTATTCTAAACTGTAACCTCCAAAAGGATCTACCATTTGGACCTAGCATTCTAGCACAGTGAGCCATGCCATTTGGGAATTCATAAAAGATTCCATCTGGACTTCACATGATAAAATATTGTACCTACAAGTAATTTGAGCTTTTTGCTTATATATACCATCTTAAATGGAAATTTCATGGATGGATATGATAAATTCTGTCTCCATCATGTTATCTAGGGACATAATTTAGATTGGAATACATATACTTTTCCTTTTTTCACTAGAGCACTTATACATAACCAACCTGTCAAAGCCCCATGCCAAAATGAATATATTCCAACATGTCTAGTCCAAAGAAATATACTTTACTAATTGGGGAATGGGTGTGTCTTTATTTATATAATTTTAAGCTGATTGAACCTGTCAACTTTGTGTAAATTTTTTTATGAAATAAAATCAAAGTATCTTTCTCTTATGGGAGATTTTTCATTTATCATCATAATAATAGGCTTAAAATGGTATCTTTGCATGATTGACTTTTCCACATATTTTATTCATAAAAAACTTTTTTTCTTAAAATGCATTTAGACATGACAAGGACTATTAACTTCAAGTTTAACTACTGAGAGCCTGCCATTTTCAGACACCTGCTATCTTTCTTAGGGAGGTGGAAGGTGACATATGGTGCTTTGGGGATAGAATAAAGCAATACCTTGCAAAGTTTTCAAGTAGAAAGTATAAGGTTACTAAAATATCTTAATAGGAGAACAAACTTCAGTTATCCATAATTAAGAGATGTAGAAATATCTAAGTTATTTTCTTCTAGCTTCAAGAGGGAAACTCTTTCATAGTCAGTTACTTTCCCCAGCTTCAATTGGTCTTACTTAGGCCATCATATAAAGGTCTGTAACAAATACATGCATAAAGTCAAATAAATTATTTGAGATTATGGAATCTATCAGTGTGCCAATTTTTTAAAAAAAATTCTCTTCTTTTATCTTAATAGTAAATAAAATAGGAAATTTCTGGCCATGGTTTGTAAACCAAGGGCCAGAACAGAATGTAGAAATGAACACAAGTGATGCAAAGTAGTAAAAATCAGTTTTCTATTGTCTTTATCTTCATCAGATAATAGCAGAAGATCTTAGCTAATTACTTAAGGCAATTAGTCTTATTTGGGGGAGGTAGAGCCCTTCAAAACATAACAAAACCTATAGATTTTTTTCTTGAAAAATATTATATGCATTCAAAGCTTCACATATAGTGTCTTAATATTACTGAAAACCTACCCATATGAGTCCTCTAAACCTATGCATTTGGATTAATTGTAGGTTGCTAAAACTCCTCCATTCACACGTACTGCTTAATTCTGAAAACATAATATGGCCCAAATATACATTGCATAGCTACAAAGACTCATTCAGACTAAAGGCAAAAATGGACCTAATAAAATATTGTTTCATCTCTTTCTTTTTTATCATACTGGTTACTTGGTCATGACTTAACCTCCATGATAGTGATGCTACTGTTTCTTCCCAAAGAAAAGGACCCTCACACAGAACATATAGGGTTTTATAAGGAGCAACATGAAAATTTACTGAATATTTGGGATCAGAGATGGAATTTCTTTGTTTCTTCCAGAGATTTGCACCCATCCCATCACATCTCCCACTAAACACTAGTTCATCTTTGTTCTTGAACCATGTAGAACTTCATCTCCTTAAACTTATTGTAGGAGAGTTTATCCTTGACTAGCTCCAAGATAGTGGAAGGCATAAATACAAAAGTTTGCTTCGGATGTAGGCCCCATCAACATCTAAAATAACTCTTATCAGATTTATTGTAGATCGTTGCTATAACAAAAATGTGAAGAGACATATGGCTGCTGACATCTTGCAACAAAACTGATTGATTTACTTACTGATTTATTGTTACTGAGTCATATCATCATTAGCCAGGATATGACATTCACTATTGAGTATATTCTTAAGGCTGTTTCACTTACGAATTGGTTGTTTTGTCCTTGCTCGGTCCAGTGCCCGTCACATAGTGGAAACCCAACAAAAAATCAGTGAATGATGAATGAGTAAATGGATGAGAACTGATTTTACAACTCAAGTAGTGAAGAGAGAATGGAAACATCCACTGATGTAACCACAAGATTTCTAAATTGACTCTCCAAAAGTATCACAGATTCCTTTAAGCATGTGTAAAATTTACACAGAATTAGAATTATCTACTGTCTTCTTTTAGAGTCTTCTTTCCACCCTCAGTGTATTTCATTATGTTTCAAATATTTCAATTTCTGCCCCATAGGAGGTTGATAGTTAACACAATGTAAATAAATTTTTAAAATGTTACCTCCGGCTAAACTTCACTGACAATGGATGATATCAAAATTACTTTAAAATCTTCACTCCAATTTGAAAGATAACATGACTGTTTTCTAACAAGCACTAGAAACACTGTTTTTGTCTTATTGCTAGTTACATAATTCTTATTAATTGATATGTTAAATCTACATTTCACCATTTTACAATTCTAAGATTACTATTTTTGATCCAGATATGGAACTGGGGTTAGCCTTTTAAATTGTGATTGAGGTTAATATACCGCACTGATTTTTCTCTTCTTTTTTGGTACCGGGAATTGAACTCGGGTCCTTGTGCTTGCAAGGCAGGCCACCGAACCACTGAGCTAAATCCCTGGCCTGATTTTTCTCTTTTAATCTGGACCATGTTCAATTCTATCTCTCTCAATTTTATTTCCATGGAGGACAGAAAGAATTCCATAATATACTGGCTTCTATGATTAAATTTAGAATTTGATTTTTTTAAATTGACATTAAGTTACAATTTGATAATAGTAACTAATTACAAAATCACTCATAGAGCAGGAACACAAGAAACATCGGATAAGACCTATCTGTACATCTAAGACTATGGTGGCAAGACTTAGATTTCTGTCTCCCTAACTGAGGCAAAACAAATGTGTTTCTTCTGACAGTCTACATTGTAAAGCTCTATTTAAGAAAAAATGTGGAGGAGAAAAGAGAGTTAATTTTAGTAGGTTCACCTGCATCGCATGCCTGTCATTTTTTCTGAAAGAAAAGTCATATCCAGAGCATTACTGTCATTTCTATACCAACTAGACACAGTCTCCTAGCAGCCACAGACTCGCCTGATAGGAACAAATAGATACATAAAGACAAGCATGAAGATTGCAATGTTACACCCCAGAAGCTATTTCCATGTAGTTTCCCAAAATGGGAGAAAAACACCTCAATCTGGTTGTCAGACACATATCAGAAGAAATAATTTCATTCTAGGAGACTTGAAGCAGATCCAGAAACAATGACAAGCACATTTGTGATAAAGAATCAGTTCCCAGCAAGTACAAGCTCTGTTACTGTTATACCTCATTGTATGGGCCATTTCCTGATGAGCTGCATGTACAATGAGGGGCCCAAGATCCCTCTCACCATCAGAAAACCTGCAAATACACAGGTTAGCTCTACCTGGCTCTCAGGCCATGAGACCTAGAAAAGAATTCTCCAGCTCCATAAATGGCCACCAAGAGAAAAGGTGTCACAGCTAAACAAGCCTTCAGCATATGCTAGTCTCAGGCAGAGTTAGAATCCACCTGAGGTTAGGTTAGGTGCCAGAATAGGAAGGGGAGTTTAAGATAGTAACAGGTACAGGTGAGTGGTAGAGTTCTTGCTTAGTAGGTGCAAGGCCCTGGCTGGATTCTATCTATGGCAAAAGATGGGGGAAAAGAAGGGAAGAGGAAAGAAAAATCTAAAAAAAAAAGATGGGTCACTAGGTGGGTTGCTTGGTTCAGTGTTCCATAATCTCTTCTGCACTGGTAGTTTAGGGACTCCTATCTGTGAGGAGGAAAGCAGAGTTGAACTAACATAAAAATATTTATGCCTGCTCTCATATTCAACTGAACTTTAGTAGAAAATTTCATACAAGTGAATGGATTAACTCATACTAACCAGGTAATCAAGATATTTGATATTCATACTTAAGAGATCAGAGGAATACAATACAAAATGCTCTAGCCAATGAGGTGCAAAGAAGGTAGACCTGGGAAGTAATCTTAAGATGTGTATTTAAGGTACTTAGATCTGAGAAGCTGTTTAAGTAACTGTAATAAATCATTAATGAGTGAACAGTAAAACACTGTTTAATCATTAATTAACCATGTATTAACAGAAAATATTAGTGATTCATCCTTAATGTACCCAGTGACAACAATACTAAATGCTTGTGAATTCAAGTAATTAGCTATTTGAATTATTTTTAAGTTTTAATATGCTATAATTAAGTTATTTGAATTTTGTTTCTGTTATCCACCTAAATAATATGGTGTTTTACATGGTGATTTTCAGCCTAACTTTACTGACTTCATATTTTACTAATTATTCAAATAGTTAAAGTGCTTTTATACAAATGTAGGTTGACTAAAATGGTAAACTATGCCCAACATATCACCATATCATGTAAGCCATTTGTTGTTATACATATATATGAATATAAAAACTTTTATTTTTTCCTTTACAATTTCACCAAAATTATCTTCAGTCAGAAATTGGCTTTGATTTAAAGTCAACTGCAGAATTTCTAGGTGATCAGATTTTCTGAGACAATTTTTCCCACTGAAATATATCAGCTACTTGAAAGGGCTGTTTTAATTAATACTTCAAGCCAGTACTGTGCTTTATCTGTAAGGTAGATGTCTTGAATATTTTTTACTATAAGATAACAATATAATGAAGATAATATTTTAAATTTTATACAGTTAACATCAAGACATTTTGATTTTTTAAAAAATCATCCTGAGCAATGGAATACCATCATATCCATCAGTGTTATAAAATTCCTTCAAAGAGATTGAATTCACTAAAAAATGACTCAGAGTAAATAGTATATTATTATTTTTTAATGAGTTTATTGGTACATTTTAGGTATACAGTACAGTTACATTCATTGTTGGGATCTTGTACCTTTACGTGACAGGTCTTGGTTCTCATTTTTTCCCCTTGTCCCTGCCCTCCCTTCACCCCCTCCTCCCCTCCCCGTTTACAAACACTTTAATTCCATTTTTTCATTTTCTCAAATTTTTTTCTTTTTCCTTATTCCCCTTCCCCTATCCTTCCCACTTTCCCTACACCTGTAGCCTTTTTCTTCCTATTTCACATTGTTAATCATCTCATTAGGATCTTATGTGCCATTATAGTTTTTCACACCAGAGAAACTATTCCGTGTTTACACTTGTGTGACTTATTTATAGTATATTATTGAAGGAACTAAAACAGAAAAAGTTAATTATGGACAATATTGTTTTCTTCTTATGGTTAATATTATAACAATCAGTTTTAATTGTTGTATTTGTGAAAAACAAAGCATATTAAGGTGGTTATGCTCAGGAACATGAGAAAATTGACTACGTGTAGTGTAGCTGCAGACTCAAGTATACATTTCAGTGCAATATAATATTAGCCTTTTTAGTCTAGTGTTTATAGAAAACAAATATTTTAGTTGGTCATCTGAACAATAAAAGTGTTTGGAGTCAGTAACCTTGTGTTTAGAGGATCTGAATCAGTTGTGAAGGGGGTATAAATAAGAATAGAAGCAAATCTGAGATGCTTCGGTGAATCATGAACTGTCTAAGCCCAGCGAAGGTGACAAACTGTATTCACAGAGCCATCAATTCTCATAACAAAGAGATGGCCCTGTGGCCCTTGTCATACTTGTCAGTCAATTTCGACCATTAACCAATGAGATGGTGATGAAGGGAGACTGGACCAGAGGGTGAAACACTGAACAAATGGATTTGTCCACCCTAACAAGGCTGCATTTGACTTAATGACTAAGAAGTCACTAACTCCTCCTTTTCTTCATAGGCAAAACATTTTTGACCTATCATAAGGAAAATGCCATTGTTGGGATGTCAAAAATTCCTTTCACCCCTCTTTCAAATTAAGTTTTATACATGTACAAGCATGAATTAATTGATTTTAGTAAAACTATTTTGAGGAAGATGTGCAAGAAGAAAAGACTTGCTTGTAATAATTGGAATATTTTGTTATAGCAAAAGGAAAGCATCTGGCCATGACAGAAATAAAGCTGTTAGCTAAACTACTATTCATCATTCTGTAAAATAATTGCTGTGGTCCAGCAATGCCATGATAAAATATGATTGAGATACCCTTGCTTCCATGGAGCAAGACCTCTTCCTCTGATGTGTCTTTTCCAAACATGGTACACTTTACTCCTTGCAGTTTAAGTCAGATCAATAGTGGTGGGTACATAGGTCTAATGAGGTCAAAGTCATAACTTCAAAGGGGAAAAGCTCTTGTCCTGACAACTGAGTATACCTAATCCTGAGCAAAGCCAGGTGTTGAGCGACAGGAAACCAACTTTCCTTTCCCATTCTTGGAGTTTGGCGGCAGGCTTAGCCTCTCCTAAATGTGACTAAGGCTCTAAGTAAGAGTTTAACATACCAGGCTAACTTGACTTCCTATTCCAGAGATCTAAACCTAGTACTGAGTAATCTGAGAATAACAGAGACTTTGTAGAGCAAGTCAAATGTTAATGGATTTTCTATATTGCAAACACTGAATCATTAGAAAGAACAATAGCAAAAGATATTTAACTTTGGATGTCAAGCCACTGAAAATAATTTAGTTGGAATTTTTGCCTCAGAACTTTTATCTCACCTCTAAAATGAGCTCCTTGAATGCTAAATCACTGTCATTTTCACCCTAGAATCCCCAAAACTTATCATGGTATTTAGTGTGCTGAGGTTTAGTACTGTCCAGTAGAAAAGAATATGAGCCACACATGTAATTTATATTTTCTAGTAGTCACATATAAACGGGAAGAAGGTACAATTAATTTTAATAACATTTTATTCATCCAATAAATCCCAAATTAGCATTTCAACATAAAACTTTTTAAATTTTCATTAGTAGAAATTTTGGTATTTATTTTGCAATTATAGTGCATTTCCACTCAAGACTGGTCACAGTTCAGCTGCTCAAGAGACATATGGCTGTAGGGTAAGTAGCTACACATGGCCAGTTGATACATGTTATAGGAATAGAAGATAGGATGAGTAAACCAATGAGAGAATGAAGAGACATTAAAGTACATGTAAAAATTATCACTGAACTTATTGCATGGGTAGAGATTATAAAACTATGAAAATTTCAATTTTTTTGGAGTGTAAATTGCTAGGCAAATGGAATGCTGGGTGCCAGCATATGTCAAATTCTGAATCATCTGAATTTCAGAATATCTTTTATTTGGATTATCAGCCAATCTAAAGTATCCACTGATTATTTGCTTCTACATTCCAAAATATTCATGGACAGCAAACTTAAAAATCTGTTGCTATATATATACAATGTCATTAGGAAAAATTGGGGTTACTTAAATTTATTATTTACTTTAATTTCAAAATAGGTACTTTTTTGTGGTACCAGGGATCGAACTCGGGCCCTTGTGTTCGAAAGGCAGACAGCGGAACCACTGAGCCAAATTCCTGGCCCAGGTACATTTTCTTTTTACAAGTTAGAGGTTCATTTCAGAGCAATTAATTCTAGACAGCTGTGCAACTTGCTGTTTTTTTCTGGCTGTAAATTGAAGTCCAATAATAAAGAACTATGTTACAATCCAATAGTGAAGACGTAGTTAGAACTGGATGATTTCACACCTGTAGCCAAATAACATCCTCCACATCAGGTATTTTCCCACCTAGGAACAACTGAAAAGATTTACAAAGGATATGAATGAGAAATTTAAAGTCATGTTATAGAGCATGTCATTGCATAAAATGTATTCTGCATAATACAAAATTGCATAACAGATAGAATCGTATGGGCCATTCTAAGAGGCATTACATAAAAATGTTATACGTCTAGAGTGCAAAAAGTAATTGTTTATTGGAAGAATACTTTAATTCAAAAACAATCATCTTATTTTTAATCAATTAACAAATTGTTCATCGTTGTAAAGAAGTTGATTTTAATCCTTTTAAACTAGGATAAGTAGGGAAGAATCTTTTGAATATGGGTGGAAAGCACAGGTCAATCATTTCATTCATAATCTAAATGTATATGAATGACCCAAATAGCCCTGTTATTTTTCCATCTTCTGTTTTAGTCACTGAGCATCATCATAAATATTGAAGTGTGAAGCTAAAGCTCTAGGAAATCAGTAGCTACACTTAAGTCATTATTTCCACATCATTTTACTCATCTATGACATTCCCCAATCACCATCAGAACTTTGAAAGGATGAATTTTAGAATTAAGTTTTCTAGGATTAAATAACTTCATGTAGTATATTCTAATATACAGATTTATAGTCCCTCTGCCTTAATCGAACAGCTCTATGGCCAGTTTGAATTTGTCAAATTAGACACACATCCACTGGAATGGTTTTTAAACTTGTAAACAACCTTTTTCATAGTAGCAGCTATTTTGCTTATATTAATATATATTTATTTTCCTTGGCTGATACAGAGTACAGGTTAACAGTATTTTCCCAAGTAAATATAGTACGGTAGTTTTCTTATTCTGAAGGTTGGAGAAATTTTGTGATTTTTTTTTCCCCTTTCCAGATACACAAGCCATCTCTTGCAGTAAAGCATGCTTGTCAACGCACATGTCAACCAACTTTAAAAAGAATAGTCTGAGAAAAAAAATAAAAAGTAAATTATTTAAGTGGAGTTGTAGAGGAAGCTTGAAAGAATTCTGTTTGGAAGGTTTCTTTGCTTTTCTCTGCCAATGGAAGGAGGCTGTGGATCCCTCACTAGTGAGCTTCTGTCATAACGAGGGCTGACAGTTCACATTGAAAATTCCGTTTTCTTCCTTCCCAGCAAAGCAAGTCAAAGTTAAGCCAACAAACTGTTCTTGGCAAGTGCCTTACTGTTGTTTCCTCTTCTTTAAATTAGCCATTTGGGTTTTAGGCAGTATTTGTGAATGGGTTTCCAGGGTATGGGACCACAGATTTGGGTGGGGACTAAACAACAACAACAAAAATGGAAAGTTTTTTATGATGAAAAATGTGGATTACAAGATTGTAGCATGTGGGAGGAAACAAGAAAACTCAAGTAGCATTGTGTGGATGAAAAAATACAAGAAATGACCTGAGCAAAAAGCTACTGGTAAAATGCCAATTAAAATTTCATTGAGCTGCAGCTAAGTTCACTTTAGGGGGTGTTGTGGCATATTGCACTGAGTTAGCTTTCAAATTTATCACAGTTAACTTTGGCACATGAATAACTATAGAGAATACAAGAATTAGTAAAAAACAGTTATACAGCATTTGCAGCATTCTGTAGCAACTATCAACAAAATTGCTATAACTTTATTTTACTTTTCAAAGCTATCCCATTGATGTGAAGCTTCGTAACATTTTTACAGAGGGTAAATTGATGATTCATTCCAAGGAATACTGAAGGCATGACTTATTTTATGAAAACTATTCAGAAAATCAAATAGGTAATGCAGTGTGAAAGAGAGATGATACTGTCCACAATCACAGAAAAAACAATTATTTAACAGAATGATGATCCACTCTGCTTTTAGGAAAATATTAAATGTATAGGTTTATTTTTAAGTCAGTTACTCTCCTAATTTGGGGAGAATGTTTTACTTATATTACCAATAATTCTAGTATATTACCAATAATTTTATTGAATATGAAATCACTATCAATTACACCATAGTCATAGGAGTGACCCGGTATAGCGAAATTTATATTAGGTTCAAAAGGCACTGGAGATAGGTGAATATATAAAACACCTACACATAGATTTTGTGTTTGTTTAATCCCCATATTTATGTTTCACATGTGTATGTGTAACAGTGTTGTCCTACTAACTGACTTATCTGTAGATAATACAGTATTTGCAAGACCAGTTCATTAAGGTTAATTTGTTCGAAAATATTAGAACCATTAATTTCTGGCATATAGCTGATGGCTGTTTTCAGCCAGTGTCTTGTTTCATCATTAGTGTCAGCGAGATTATAACTCACACCCAACTGTTTTTACACTATCTAATAGAATCAATTGATGCAATGGTTGACAAGACTCTGCTTTGCATTTTGTCATCACACTAATGTACATGGCTTAAAGGCATTGGCATCCATAATGTGGGGCAGTTTTGTGGGAGACTGGAATAGGCTGAAGCTGCAAGGGCCATTTTCATAAAATATTAATGAAATTGAAAAATACACTGGGGTTGAAGGCTTGTCTGCTAAATGTAAGGTAAAATCTATTCTGTTCTGCTTTCTGATGACTGTAATTAGCAGCCCTAATTAAAAATTCAAACCTTGCGTATATTTGAAAGCATGAATCTTAGCTCACATCGTGTTTATTTCCTCTACGAAGTATTTCATTTTACAACACTAATTGAACAGGATCCTTCCTAGTCCGACAGCCGCAGCTGGCTAGAGCCAGTTTATGTAGCCAGTCTCTCAAGACTACTCCCTTTTGTAAGCAATAAAACATCTTTAAAAAACATGTATGTGTTCTCTGTGAGCCATTAACTCGGGGCCGTCCAGCACCAGCTTGGCCCTCCTCCCCCAACATTGTGGGTTTTTTTTTTTTCACTTAAATGTGACCTCTTTGAAGAGACTGCTTTTTTCCGATCTTCAATATTTAATGTGGATTTACTTACATTAAATGACCACCTTACTAAAGGAGCGAAGGCCCACTTCTGACATTATTTATGAATGGCATACACTGCAAAAATATGGAAGGAATTGCCCAGGAATACCTATTAGTTCTGGTAAAGAAATCTACTGCATTATCATTGTTCACTAAACTTAGTTTCAAATTTACGGTCAGAAGGTTGAGGCTTCAGTGGGGAAAGAGCAACAGCAACAGAAGTCCTATTTGATTAGAGCCATGTTATTTAGAGAGAAGAGGGACCAGGCAAAGGACAGGATCAGAGCTAGAAATGAGTAAAATCCAGGATCTAAGTAGGTCAAGATGTGAAAAACTTCATTTTTCTATAATGACAAAAATAGTTATTTTTTTTCAAACAGTGCTAATTATTGACAACAAAGAAGGAAAAGTCGGGGAAGAGGACTAAAGAAGGAGAAGATGGAATAAGCAAAAATGGAGGAAGGGAGTGAAGGACATCTGAATGATGTTCAGAATAATTTGGGAAAAGTAATATCTGCTTTTTGTGTGGTCCACCTGTCTTTTCATCTCAGGACCTTAATTTTTCAGCTGTAAAATAGGTGTGCTTCTAATTGCTTTACTTAGATGTCCTGTCTACCTAACAGAGTTCTATGAAAGCACTTTGATAATTTAAAAATGTATGCAAAAACGAAAGGTTCCTTAGAAGTATACTCACTCTCTACAAAAAGCCCAAACTACAGACAGAAAGTAAAAGCAAACTGATGACCAATTCTACTAGAACTACCCTGAAAGCTTGAGCAATCTGATCTTACATATTCATTAAACTGGTCCTGGGATTCAAAGATAACATGCAGAGAACAAAAAAGTAAGTCTTTCTCTTTTATACCTTAGTGAAGTTTTTGTTTTGTTTTGTTTTTTGGTTCCGGGGATCAAACTCAGGTCCTTGTGTGTGTGAGGCAGGCAGCGAAACCACTGAGCTCAATCCTGGGCCTGCTTAGCGAAGTTTTGGTGTATTTTTCCTGGAGACTCTAGTCTCGATATGATATTGGAATTGACACAAGTGAAAAAGTTGAATATTATTTTGTACTGAAATATTATAATTGCTTAATCACAGTACATTGTTTTAAATGATGAAATGAATAAATAAGCAACAATGTTTGAAAAGGTTAACACCACTATTAATAACCAATATTTTTCAATACTGAGAATTAGTTTATTTCCTACAACTACAAACTATTTAGACTAGAGAATCATGTATTCTTGGCCTCAGGCAGAGGATCTATATTCCTTACACATGGAGATTTCTTACCAAAGGAAATGAAAGTTCTTCTGGAGTAAGGAGTATTGAACATGAGGCTATTAAGAGGATATGAGGCCTGCTAATATTTGGATTATTGATTTCTCCTACTGAAAAATGTTACAATCCCCCACATCAACTACACATTTACTTAATCTATTGAAAAGTGAGCTGCCTTCTCTCTCTAAGAAGGAAGGGTGGAATTAGTAATTTTATATGTTCGGAGGGAGTCAGATCCAATGATTTTGTGAATGATCAGGGCATGTAAAGAAGAAGTGGGTTGAGACAAGAGGGAGGTGACAGGCAGAAGTCTGTTCTGGAAGAGCCTATTGCTGCACATACCCCGAGCCCCAAACTATGGACGGGGCAAATGCTGCTGTCAGAGGCAGCCTGTCTGCCATGGACAATGGGACCCAAGGAGACGTTTCCCTTCTGGTTCCCCAGGACCTGCAACATCACCTTCCCAGCCACACATGGAGACCAGGTTCACTTCTGTCCGTCCAAACTCTTGTCACCATATCATTCCAGAGGCCTGGACACAAGTCTCTCCTCTTCCCTGCCCTCCAATACAGCTGCAATTTGCTGCACTGAAAAGGCTTTTCCCGGACAGACTGACCCCAAGGAGCAGCCCTCACCAGCTCCCTGTGGCTCTCCAAGCCCTCCTGAAGAGCTGCTCTTCTCTGCTACCCCTTGGTTCACCAGCATCCTGCCCCTGAAAAGCCTGTCTGGTTACCAGAACAACTGAAACGTGATGACAACTGGCTGGCTTTTCTGAGCACAGAAGGCTTGTGTTCCAGAGACTCAGGAGGTGGGTCATTCTTCCTTCCCCTGGCTGCTGGCTTCCTGGCTTTTCCTGTGGAAAGGGAGGCTAGGGGGAGAGTGCTAATATGGACTCAGTTCACCAAATATTTAGAAAATGTCACTACTGAAAAGTGAAGCAGCATTTGTTTATGTGGGGTAAAGAAGTGAGGCATTTGGAGTGAGACCTATCCCTCTGATCTCCAGTTGTTAGACCCCTGCCTGACAAAATTTCCAATCCTCTCCAAATCTCTTCAGAGGCCTCACACTTGCCTTGCCAGCACCCACGGCATGGTGGCTCCCCTGCCTGGCCAAGGCCTAATTATATCATGTTGCCTTTGCATCAGATTTTAATTCTCTCATAAATAGGTGAGAGTTTAATTATAGCAAGACAAACTCAAGAGGATTAAGCTTTATATTCACTTTCTCAAATTGATTCTGTTCCAAAAATTATCTTCCCTCCTCTCTCTTTGTCTATCAAAAAAGCCACTGGCACACACGTGTAAATATCGAATAGTTTCTCTGGTGTGAATAACCTGCAATAATACAGAAGATCCTAATAAGATTACTGACGAGTTTAATTATAGCAAGACAAACTCAAGAGGATTAAGCTTTATATTCACTTTCTCAAATTGATTCTGTTCCAAAAATTATCTTCCCTCCTCTCTCTTTGTCTATCAAAAAAGCCACTGGCACACACGTGTAAATATCGAATAGTTTCTCTGGTGTGAATAACCTGCAATAATACAGAAGATCCTAATAAGATTACTGACATTGAGAAATGGGAAGAAAGGAGCTAAAGGTGTAGGGAAGGTGGGATGGGTAGGGGAAGGGTAATAAGGGAAAAGAAAAAATGTGAGATAATGAAAAGATGGAAAAAAGTGTTTGTAGATGGGGAGGGGAGGAGGGGGTGAAGGGAGGGCAGGGACAAGGGGAAAAAATGAGAACCAAGACTTGTCATGTAGAGGTACAAGATCCCAACAATGAATGTAACTGTACTGTATCCCTAAAATGTACCAATAAACTCAATTAAAGCTGAAAAAAAAATCATAAAAAAAAAAGCCACTGGCCCAGTGGTGTGTGCTCAAGTAGAGTTAAGCAGAAGGCTGGAAAACTAACAATGTGATCTTCTCACTACTTGCAGCTTTAATATAGCGGCCCCTCCAGAAGAAGAGTGAGCAGTAGCAACTCTGCTTGTACCAGTTTTGGTGACCTAACTAGTCACAGGCCCTGCCTCTGGGGTATCAGGAAACAGTTGTCAGTGAGGAGTAGGAACTTCTTAAGCTCCTCACTGAACTTAGTTCATATCCAGTTGACCTCCAGGAAGGATTCTGTCCATTTTGTATGATTATGGGCCTCTGTAACAGGCTTTTCATAACGATTGAAGAAAGTAATATTTGCAATTGCATAACAAGGAAGAGAACAATTAGCTTCCTAGTTTTATATGGGTCTGTACAGGCTCCATGTGTTTTTTTGTTTATAAATTTGTGTTTAGTGATTGTGTGCTGATGTTCATTTTCTATCAAGTGAGGGAGAAAATAGTTTACATTTTATCTTTTAAGATACATGCAGCAGGTCACTAATGCATATTCAAAAGTAGAGTAGAAACAGGGAGGAACTCATAAAGCAGAAACAGATCCTGCACACTTCATACCTACAGGACCAAGCCCCTATGAAGTTCTAGAAAGGTCTTCTTGAATAATAAAAGCTTCAGAATCATGTATTTTTTAATCGAAACATTTATTGTTACATTTTAGAAATATATATTGATTGCATTCATCATAGGAAATTCTTGCATTTCCGTTTATCTTCTCTTCTGCTGTTATCTATTGGACTTATTTTGTGAGCCAGAAATAATGTGTGTGTTTTACTTCAGTAATTCACCTTGCCCACCCACGGATGAAGAATGGATAGGGTCCACGCAGGACTTGAAATGAAAGATGCACACTCACTACAATTCACTGGCTTGTTATTGTTGTATTATTTATTCTCTATATAAGATATTTCTTCTGAGATGCCCAAAGTACTTTTCTACACACTAAATAAATGATTAACCCTCAGATCCCTGCTATGAGGCAAGCAGATTTGCAAAGATGATGGGACAAGAAGGAGAAAACTAAATCCCACATGTGGAAAATAACAATTCATCACACTGGTGAAGATTGCAATCTTTGCCTCTGAAGGTGTGGAGAGCAAGGAATGCCAACCAGAGAATGACTACCTTGAATTATGTCCCCTTCTGCCCTCCTAGACCCCTCCCACACACACCCATTTTATCCAAAGCACTTTCACATATCAATTAGGTTCCCTACCATTGCACAGGTGGGAGAGCACATGCTAATATAAACATAACTGCATTTTCTAAATCTTACCATTGGTCTAATGTGATTGAATTGCATACCACATGGGGTTTTGCTTAAATTAATTGGCACTGTCACAGGCTGAAATGATTCTGGCACTGAAGTCTAAATTATTCCAGAACTTTAAGTTCTATCTTGTGGTTCACATTGAACTCATCTCGTTTCCAAAAGATGTGACATCCACCTAGTGTCTGTTAGGCCACAGTAATTCATCTTTCTCTGAGCAGGGTGCAGTGCACACATTAGAAGACTATCTGGGGTGAAAGCATGAAGAAAGAGCTTGCCAAAGTCACTATTAGTCCCACTAATCATCTGTAATTTAGGATCTTGGAGTCATAAGTTTAGCCACAATTATCTCATGCCTCTATTCACAAGAATATCTCCTTACAAATCAAGTTTATATCTGACTCCTAATCAGGCTACTTGGAAAATGTCCTGAAACGAAGACTTCACAAAGCATCTGTGTTTAAGTAGATCTTAGGTGTTTCAAATTTTTCTTGAGGAACCTTACTCGTCTTCCACTCCCTAATTCCCACCCTACCCAATTCCTAAAATTAAAATTGACCAATTTTTAAACTGTGATTTCAAATTTAGCTCACTTCTGTCTTCTCAGTGTTTTCCACCAAGTCTCTCAGGACTTTTATGCTATTTATTCTCTGTATGATGAGCCTCTCTGCTTTTTTTCTAAGACAAATTCTCCATATATTAATTTACTTCTTCAAAAAATGAAAAACTAATTTCTTCAGAGACATTTTGACCATCTCTATTGTCTTCCTCCTTAACCATTCTTGTAATACCCTAAATTTTTTTCAAACTTCTAACAATTCATGTTGTCATATATATTGTGTTTCTTCAGTGCATGATTTTTCCAATAGACTGTAAGTTTTATACAGACAGAAATCTGGTCATTTTCTAAGCATTTAGCACAATGCTTGACAAATATCACTCAGCAAGTATTTGTTTAATGAATGGATGAAAGAATAGGAAATACAGATCTGGAATTAATATAGATCTCAATTTAATTCCCGATTTACATTTTAGGTAGGTTACCTTGAGAAAGTTATTTATTTATGACTTTCCATTACCTTACCTATAAAGTAAAGTAATAATATCTACCTCATCTGATATTTATGACTGTAAATTAAGTAATATATGGCAGATTTTAAGGACATAACATTTATTGGTATCTTCAAGTTAAGATTTAATGTCTAAAATTCTTGGATTTTAAAAAATGTTCATTTTATTCATTAAGTTCCTCAAAGATTTATGAAGTCACCACTGTTTCAAAAGCAACTTCAATGTAGAGATGGAGTTATATCTGATTCATTTCTAGGTTCCCCACAATACCTGAAATAGGGACTTGCATAAAAGAGCTCAATCCACAAGCATTTACTGAAATGACTAATTTCGTAGGTAAGGAAACTGAGCTAGAAGGAATCTAACAACATATAAGTATAAGTAGTTAAAGAAGGAACACAGCATAATTTTTATAATCTGATTCCCCACTTAGATCCTATCGTCAGTTTTTAACCATATTAAATTTAATAGTATTAAGGATAATTTATTTGAGTATATTATTCAGCTATTATGATCGCAAGGATTTTTCTTTTGGACATTCCAGGGTAGATCATAGAGTTGTACGAAAAATCATCCTAGTTTTAAATATCAACCCGAACATTTCCAAGCTGTATAAAAGATACCTAGTCGCACCAGGCATGGTGGCACACTCCTGTAATCCCAGAACTCGGGAGGCTAAAGCAGGAGGATCACTGTGAGTTTGAGACCAGCCTGGGCTACATAGTGAGTTCCAGGTCAGATCAACCACTTAGTGAGACCCTGTCTCAAAACAACAACAACAACAACAACAAAAAAAAAACCTTAGTCTCTCTGAACTTCAGTTTCCTCTAAAGCAAATTATAGATAAAGCACTTTCACTTATCTAATTATTACAGTGCTTCCTTGGGATAATGTGCATACAGCACACAGTATGTGCTAGTATGTCTATGGTAGTATTCAGTAGTAGAGGAGGTAGGGGAAGGAAGTTTGTAGCAATCAGATTTGTGTTTACTTTTGTTTGGATAGTATTTTTCTACTGTTTTCTTCCTTCACAAGCCATCAATAATACTTCATAGCAAATTTGTCATTTTTAGTTTTATTCTTGCTCTTATGGGATTGGAGAATCTTGGATTTGTTTGGTAGTTGCAAAATTTCTCTCTTACAGATTAGTGATTTTGTGACATTTCTGTAGCTCTGCGTATAAATTGAATGTATGTCATAAAGTACAAAATAAAATTTAAATGACTAAATTTGCCATTGGGCAGTAGTTGGATAATTTTCCTGGGATGTTGCTCGGTTATTCCAATTCCCTCTGTGATTAACAGAACTAATTTTATGCACTACAGGTAACGATTCAAGCGAATGATAAGACTTTCCTAAACATTTTACATCTCACTGTGAGGTTGCAATTTGCTGAGTTTAAGAAGACATAGCTAAACTTTCAGTGACTATGTCTTATAGCTAGAGTTTGTTCCATTGTCTTACATTTGTTCCATAGTTTTATTCTTACTGATTGCTTGGTATAAAGGAAGGAATTTTACATATCTTTGGGGGGAAAGTCACAGTGAATCCAGGAATACTTAATACTGGAAACTATAAAATTTAGGGACATCACATAGATTTTTTTCCAGGGTGAAATTAATTTATTGGTAAGCCCAGATTTAGTTTATACAGTACTATATACAACTTCTTTAACTCAAATCTCTTAAACATATTAAGGCCACAACATTTGTGATTTTAAAAAGAGTTTGTGACCTGAGCCTGTGTTCAAATCTTCGTTCTGCCATGTCATAGCTTGTATCTAGATGCTCTCACCACTAAAATCTCATGTGCTCCTAGGTGGGAATTGGGAGAGGTGACTGGATGAGGGATGTGCGATACTGGATCATGGGCCTGTACTGAGTTAGTTCACTGATGTGTTTATAGCTGGGTGTGATGCTGGGAGATGAAGCCGGTAGGAAGCGGTGGGTCACTGTGGGTATAGCCTGGAAGGTATCTGTCCCCCTCCGTGGGTTTGCTCTCTGGCTGTGATGCAGGGAACTGTTTCCCTTCCGCCACACTCTCTGCTCATATTCAGCCGACTACAGACTGAGACCTCCACAAACTGTGAGCTAAAATAAACCTCTCTTTCTTTAACTTGTGAGTGTTACGTATTCTTTCCCAGTAACGAGAAAGTAAGATATGCCCCTTCTTAGTTGCTATGCTTGGGACAAGTTTTCTAAATTATATGTTATTTTTTTAAATAAATGCATTTATGAAGAAGAATTACAGTAATTGTTTTAATGAACATAAAACGTGAAATCTAAACAATGTTAGCCTTCTAAAACAGTATTCATTTATCTCTAAAAAGCTACTGCTGACATTTAATCTTCATAGATACAAATCAATTTAAAAATTTGTTTACATACATTATATTATAAAATGCAATGCATATTTGTGTGTATGTATATGCATATATATACATGAATATTTGTGTGTATATGTACATATGTATATATATGTGCTTATATATGTGTATGTATATATATGTATGTATGTATATATATATACACAAAATCACATATGTGTGTGTGTATATATATATATATATATATGTATATATATGCACAAAATCAGAAAATCTTTTATCACAATTGTCAAATATCCCAAGTTTACTACCTTAGGTAATTCTTATTTTCCTACTGTTTTCAGATTGTATTCAGACAATTGAAAAGTCCATACCTATCATTAAAAATAAAATAATAATAACAATAGAGAAATTATATAAAGAAAGAAGAAAATAGAACAAAATTGGGCCAAGTACCAGTGAGGATGATGCTTCTGACACCCTAGATAAACTTTATTCTTTGGCTTGAACCCAGGAAGTGCATGTGTTACATTCTTACCATAGATTAAGTAAATATTTTATTTCCAGATATACAGAGTCCACAAAAAATGTGAACATATCTCATGAAAAGAAAAACTTGTATAAATATTTTAATGCTAAATTTATTGAGATCATGAGATGAATACAAGTTACCTTTGGCCTCTACAATTACAAAAGGTGTTCAAAGCAGTGGCCATTAGCTTCCAGACATTTATTAGTACAGTGAACTGCTGCTTGGGCAACCTTGGTTACTGAGCTTCCTTCACAGGCATTTTAACTTCTCCAGGGGCCATTAATGTAGTTTTCTGAGATATTCGACATCCTCCTGGGCACACCATATAAGGGTAACACCATCTATTGAAAAACCATCATATTATTTTTCTATTCCTGAAATATGCATACATTTGTTGACAGACTCTGTATTAGTTAATGCTTTGCATTAAAACCAAATTCTTAATTAGCTGCTGAAAGATTTTGAAGTTTCTTTTTGAACTACTTGAATATAAATATAGTCTAAAGCTCAGATTTATTATTTGGTTTATTATTTCTCTAAATATTTATTATATAATGTTTATAAAGATAGCTGCAGCACTAGAGTAAAATATTTTTAAAATAAAAATATAAATGTCTTTTACCAGATGTTGTATATTTGCATATTTGGATAGTTGACTTTAAACTGGTCTCTTTTTCACTAATAGTTGTTGAAATTTATTGCCATTTACTTCATTAGATACAAGTAGAATTGTATCACTTCAGAGAAGTTAATATTTTAATCTAAGTAAGGAATCGAGATAATAGATGATGTAGAATAGATATTTTAGATCCAAAAATGTTTAGGTGAGTCAACTAAAACTAGAGAGAGTGCATACACTTGGGCAATATAAAACAAAGATTAGTGAATCTGTCAGGTGTTATTAACACACTATTCTGATGTTAATCTAGTCAGTGTGAGTTTGCACATTTCATTTTGATTCACTCTGTTTCTTATTTTCTGCCTTAGATCATCCAAGGAAGGAAGGAAGCTCTGACAACACTCCCAGCACCACGTATCATAGTATCCATTCATCCAGTACAGTACCAGAGTGCATTCCCCAACAGTGAACACCAAGTGTCACTGTGACTACATGCTAATAGTCTAAAATTCGAAAAAAATTTGCCCAAATTTGGAGTTCATTTATTTGCAAGTGAATATTTTGTTTCACAACAACAACAAAGATCGTGAACACTTCCATTTTTTCATCAAATAACATATGAATTAATGTGCATTGATAACAGAAATTGGGGTATGGAAGTTGGTAACAACCTTACCACCCACATTTCCAAAACATGATACACAACATTCTTTACTGCTGTGCTAGAAAGATTCTTCTCAGAATAGAAAAAGAATGCAAGTTCCTAAGTATACACAAAATATAAATACTTATACCAAATGATAACGAGAAAACTTATCATCTCTTTCCTTAAAACCTTGTTCATTATAAAAAACAAATTCTGGTAAGGAGCTACTTCTTCTGAATGTATTTTCCCATAGCAAACAAAGGTTTGTATTTCTTTTGTCTTTATTTTAATATTGTTAATTTTTCTTGTTTCTGAAAATAGAAATTTCTGGAATGAGTATCAATAAACGGTGATATCATTTCAGATCCATAGCAAATGTTTTCTTTCCAATTCTATCTCAGGTGTCCAGGTTATTGAACAAATCCAGTAAATTCTTCATGGGTCAGTATTTGTTCCCTATGCACTATAAAGGGTAATGTTAAGTTCTGTCTTTATGTAGAAAAACTACAAAGATGACATTGTGGGCTTTTATTTTAAGATGTTTCATAGAGTATCGGTCATGAATGTAGAGATGCTTCTATCTTCTAACTTACATATATTTTTCCTCTATCTGGGCCAGTTTTCCATTAAATCAGTCCCTTTAAATAGTTTTCTCCAACCTTGTCATTGTCATTTTCTAAATGTATTACTCCTTATCGTTTTAATACATACAGGGTTGTATGGATTCTTACTGTAATACAGTAATAGGCACCAGGTACAATGATGTGTTGGATTCTTCTTCATCTGCTGGTCAGCATGTGTTTTTGTAAAAAAGATACTAATTAATAAATACAAAGCCTCCATCTCTGCCTTTATATCTCTGGGCAAACTATTTAACCTTTGTCTATTTTTTCAAAGAATATTTATCTAGACTGAAAAACAATACAAAAATTAGTTTAAAACAATACTTCTTTAAAAAAAAAGTCATTATAATTAGCACCAAACTTAAAAATATCATCTGTGGTTAAATTGATAGAAGGCAGGCAATTTTTTAGCATAGTATGTCAGAGAAGATTACTTTTAATTCTTTGACATAGTTTAAGAATCTAAACTGAGAGCTTAGTTTGTGTTTTCAGAAACCATGAATGATTTTTTTTAATGTGACTTAATCATCAGAAGAATTGTAGAGGCTCAGAGAGTATTGTTGTAGCTGTGAACTGATGATAGAGTATATGGTGAATGTCCTAAAATTTAGATACTTTACTATGGAGGTTGGAGTTTTGAATTTGAGAAAGGTGATATGTAACTTTATTGTTTCATGCAGTAAACTTTCATTAACTATATATATTTCCATGTTCAAGATGCTGTATGATGCATACATTAAAAACAATCAAGTTAGTTGCTCTCTTAACCTTACAGATCTGTTAGAAGCAGCAAACATATAAGAAAACACTACATAGTGCAGTACAATGTGCAGAGGGAGGGAAGAGAATGTGGCTGTATCTGATATACCTTAAATGCTTCCTCCTATTTTTTAATCCTCATTAGTATTCTAGGTCTTGGATCCTTGTCCACTTCACCTGGCATTGAGGCCATAGACTTCAGGTGGGCTCACAGATCCTGGTGCCTGAGTCAGTTTACTAGACACCCAGCCTGGAGTGTTCGGCTCCTCCAAATGATTCTGGAGTAGATGAAGCTCCACACATGCAGTGACTTCCAAAAGGAATAAGTGATAATCTATAAACAGAGGGAAGTTGAAAATTCATGGGGCAAGAAGCCCAGTGAAAAACGGTACTAGAGTAGTGCTCAGATAAATTTCCTCCCATGTTCTGAGCCCTGGCTTTCCCATACCAGCTGTCTTGACATCCTGAGTCAGTGTCCAGACAATGTAGTAACACATTACCTTGCAATTGTTTCCTATCCTATGTCCTCTGTGACTCTTTCCCTTTTCTCTCATTCTTGCAGTCTTAGGAATTCACTTCTTTATAAAGCATTGGCAGTTGCAATCTTTCCTTATCTCTTGCTTTTTATAACTAGCATGATCATGATAATGATCAGCTTGATTTGGGGGAGGTGGTAGGGCAGGAAGAGTGGGAGGTATTGGGCAACAAATATGGCATAGGAATGAGTTACTTAAAATAGTCCATGAAATTTTTTATACTTTTTGAAACTCTCAAGACTTCTATCCATTAGAATTTAAAATTTTGTTCAAGAGAAATAGAAAATATGAAAGTGATAAAATAGTATAAACCCATTAGTTCATCACTCCAGAGATATTACGATTTCATATTGCCTTTAATTACTTTTAAAAGTAATGTAGTCAATGTAGTCAGTGATCTCTAACCCATTTGCCTATATTATTTATTATCTTTTGAGATACTATTAATGAGCATCTTTCTTCAAATTTTACACCTTAATCTTTATTTGGAGTTTTCATCTAGCATTACATTCAGGGAATATTAACACAATTTAATTGTGTAAATGCAGCACATAAATTTTGGAAGATGGCCATGCATCTGACTGTCCTGTCCCTTTAACATCACCTTTTCCCCTCCCCTAACTTGCCATAAATCCTGTGAACCAGTGACTCCCATTCCTCTCCTTTAACTACTTTCTTTTTCTGCATATTTCCCCCTAAATTTTTTGCATTTCATACTAAATCCAAACCATTCACTAGAAATTTCAAATTTCTTTTCTATTTCTTGCATATTTCAAGAATAACATCTACTTTCATGGCAGCTGTTCCCTCATTAATCCTGGAGCCTTCTCTTTTTCCTTTACCATGAAGATATTTCCTCCACTACACTGAACAAATCATCGTTCTCCTCTTAAAAAGACGATCCAATGAAAATATACCTCAGCATCTTTAGTTAGTTTCCCTACATCAAAACCAGTGCAAATAAAGCATCTAGTTTTCAAAGATAACAAATCACCTCAATTCCAAAATTCCTGTCAGAATATGCTCACTTCATGTGGAAAAGTTTCTGGTTCCAAACTAGAATTTAGGATTAGAAATTTGATTCATACAATTTACATTTCATGGTCATTTTTCACTTTGGGGAGGAGCCAGTAGTTACACAATGTCAGATGCTGTGAATAAGGTGGATGAGGGTACCATAATGCTTTTACGCGCATTCATTTAAGTGGCACTTATCAGAAGAATCCACTGAAGTTTTGATCACACTCATGAAAGAAGACATTCAGAACTGCTTAAGCCAGTGGTGAGAACAGTGAAACAAGTTGGTTTGAAGTGGGGGGAAAGATTTTGAGGTAAATTAATAGAAATTCATCTTTTACTGTAATAAATTTTTGAAACTTATTCACTCACTACATTCACAACTACTAACTGTGATTTCTATGAGTGTGAATGATGAGACACATAATAATTCTCCCATTATTTTCTACTTCTGCACATAACTTCAAAGATTAACTTCTGAATTCTTAATAATGTTTAAGGCAAGAAAACAATTAATAAAAAGGAGTTTTCATGGTGCAGATAAACTTGATTCTTTCCTGTGTTTCAACTCTTGTGGGGAAAGAATTGGAAGATCTTGACCCTTTTAGGGCCACAGTGAATGGTCAGGACTGCCATTTCCTTCCCATTTCACAAGACTGACCTGAAGAAGACCATACCAGCTGGCCAAGAACGAGCAGCTTCCAGAGCTCCAGAAGGGCCTTGACCAGCAGGTAGTGAAAGAAGAAACTACAAAGACACTGTTAAAATATCTACACCTCTTAGGAGAGCAACAATCCTAAAGCTTTTTTCCTTGGAGGTCAGATTTATTTTTATGATCACATCTGACATTAATGCAGAACAAACACAAGACAACTGTGTAGAAAGCAAAACAACAACAACAACAACAAAACAAAACAATGACAACAAAAACGCACACACACAACATGTAGCTAGGAGTACTTCTAATAGAGTAGCTACACTAGAGGACTCCTGCAACCTGGAACAGAATTTGAGCGTCTGCCTTTTCTAAAGGGCTTGTAAGTCACTCACTATCATGATGAGTTTCTTAATTTTCACAATGAAAATTATGAGTGAATTTTTGTCGTTGTTATTATTTTGAGACAGGGTCTCACTGTGTAGTTGAGAATGACCTGGAACTCATTATGTAGCCCAGGCTGATCTCAAACTCACAGCAATCCTCTTGCCTCCACCTCCCAAGTGCAGGAATTACAGGCGTGCACTACCACGCCAGGCTATGAGTGAATTTTTGTCGTTGTTATTATTTTGAGACAGGGTCTCACTGTGTAGTTGAGAATGACCTGGAACTCATTATGTAGCCCAGGCTGATCTCAAACTCACAGCAATCCTCTTGCCTCCACCTCCCAAGTGCAGGAATTACAGGCGTGCACTACCACGCCAGGCTATGAGTGAATTTTTTCTTCATCCATATCCTGTGGACTGGAAAAAGGAGAATTAAAGCTTCTCTTGCATCTTTAATAATTATCATTTTCCAAAAAGGGGATAGAAAATTTTCTAATATAGGCAATGTGGGGAAAATGGACTCCATTCTAGAACAAATATAAAATTTTCATCTTTGGAACATAATGATCTATCACTATATATTTATTGAGTGTTAATGAAAAAATTAGTGTAATATCATAGCAAAAATATCTAGTATTGTTATGCCTTTGAAAAAATATCAGATTTGACTGTTGAAATGTTAAAAAATGGTGCTTGAACTTTGTGTCAATTCATGAGTATGATGGTTTTATGACACCATTCAGCATGGATCATAGGTGCTGTACAGGACCTCCAGGTCTTCGATCTGCCCTGTATTTTCCACAGGAGACAATAGAGGACCAAAGAGCTCAGGACTCAGCTAGTCTCAGACCCAGAAGACAAACAAAAGTCTCCTTGTTTCACATTAGTACTCCCTGTGCTACCCTATGACATTGTTTTAATAATAAATAATACTCATATTTTAAATAATGTATGATCTCATAGAGATTGAGAGTAGAATGGTGGTTTCCAAAGGCTGGAGAAAGCAGCATTCAGGGATGATGTCAAAGCACTGATCAACATCTACTAACCAATAGAAGGTCTATCTATGACACAGTAGGGTGGCCAGGTAACAGTTATGTACTGAATATCTCAAAAAGCTAAACAAATTGTGCAATGTTTCACTACAAGGAAAAGCTAGATATTTGAGGAAGTAGATATGTTAACCTGGCTCAAATATTACTCAATATTTAATGTTCGGCATAAACATTAACATGTATGATTATTTATGTTTTGTGCATCAACTAAAGAATAAATTTAATTAAATGAACAGAAACTGTTAAAAATTTGTGAAATAATAAAACATATTCAACCCTTTACTTCCTGCGATAAAATCAATAAGTTAGCTTGTTAGACACTACACATCCAAGGACAGGAATGGAAAGTAGTGGGAAGTACAAGTGGATGATAAATTACACTGCTGCGTTACGCTACCCCTCCCTCTTCCGGGCCCTATCCTCTCCTACCAGTTCAGTGAGGGACCCATTGTGACCTGGGAGCCAGAGTTTTGATTCAAGCTCCAGAACCATTTCTCCTCTTCTCCTTTCTCACTGGCCAAGCCATCAATAGTGCCTCAAGGCTATGCTCCACTATGGAGAATTGCACTCCAGATGTCTTTAAAAGCTCCCTCTTCATGAAGTCTCAGATTTGGGAATAAATAAATAAATAATATTTAAAATAATTGCTAGCTTTGGAAAAATGTTCACTACCATTTTTGTTTCTAACAACTGAAATGTTGAGCATCTAAAATATGTATTTGAGAATTTAAAATATGTACCAGATTTTCCATATCTGCTGAGTTTTACTTGCATTTCAGGAAGGTTCCTTCCAGAGCCCAACCAACTTATTAACTCATCTGGGGGTAGAGCTCTGGATTGCAATGAGGAATAAACTTTAAAGTAAAAGAGCTAAGATGTAGTCCAGGAAATAGAATCTGATGCAACGTATTTTTTCCCTGTGCTGTTATGTAAACTAAACACTGAAATAAAGAAAGCAAATGTGCAGGATTTTACATTACTGTGAAAGATCTAATGATAAAAACTACCAGGATTGAATCTTGGGTATTTCGTGTGCCATAGGAAATGCCCAGGACTCTGACTGTAAGGAATTCTATGGATGTAGAGAACAATGAGCCTGGCTAACTGTGAGGACGAAGGAAAGTATGGCAGGGCCAGAAGGCAGGAAGAATGGATATGGTGAGCTCTTGCCACATCAAAAACAGAATTCATCATGGAGACTTTTTAAAGACATGAATCCATCTTTTAGTTCATTTCTTTAAAAAAACAAAAAAAAGGTGAAAGGTTCTACATCTGCTTCGAGAGGTGTGAAAGTGTTGCTACAGCAATAACTCAACATTAGTCACCAATGAGATGTTAACCTTGAAATGCCTCAAAAAATTCAATTTATTACTTCGAATATTCAGAAGCTGCCAATATCTGTTTGTATGGTAAAGCCCATTGCATTCATACTATACAAAGAGAGCACTTATATCTTACTAGTAAAATAAAATATTGACAATTTAAAAAGTAAGTACATTCCAGAATGAACTGTTCTTGTCTTGGGAGCTGTGCTTTTTATGATGGATATCAGGATGAAAAAATTCTTAATAAATTTATTGTGGTTTTTAAAAACCTGGTTCTCCAAATCTAAAAAGTCTATGTTGATATATTGGAATTTTATGAATTGGAAAATAAAGAGAGTACATTTTTAATTTTGAGAGATAAATAGACAGATTAGGCTATTTAAAAAATAATTTTAATATGCTTATTCTAACACCTATAAGAGTAAGCAGATACACCTGCCAGGATATGTTCCTTTTAAACAAAGAACTAGCTATATAAAATTTTGGTCATGCTACTATATGATGTTAGCATAAATGCTAAAGCAAAGTGATGGTGAACTTTCTATTGAATCTTTTTCACTAATATTGATATGCGTGTCGTCTTATAGAACATTTAATGTGCCTAATAATCCTGAACATTTGACAGCTTTTACATAAAATGCTAAGAAGAAAAAGTGACCCAATCTTCCTCTGCTGTTGACAGTGCAGCTGAAATGCTCCTCCAATAAATGAAGCAGGATTATCTTAGCCAAGATGGCAAACAATGGCTTATAATATGCACCAGGAAATTCCCTTCGCTTGTTGGATTGTTGCTGTCAGTGAGACATGGATCATGTCTGAATATAAAGCACACATTTCCCTGGACAATTGATAAGTTTTCAAAGTCAAGAACATTCAAAGCAGACTTCAGATTTAAAGACCAGTTAACTAGTTATGTGTTCTGCACTTAGAAATATAGACTGTTCCATTACAGGAAGCTCTGGAAGTCTTTGGTATTGTGTCACTATTTATCATCTCTCCTTTAGTCATTTTCAAATAACTTGAGTGAACCTCCAACTTAAAAATCATAGAACATAAGAAACAGATGGAATATGAGTTGTAAAAAAGTAATGTATGCAAAAACAAGAACCCAGAATTGGTTTGTGAGATGACAAAAAATTGTATAGGACTCATGCAATATATTCAAGATTTCTGCATTCATGAGCCATACAAAGAATTTGCCTGTAAATTCCTGAGAAAATAGTAGAAGAAAAAGAATGGGTGCTTGTTGTCAATTCATAGCCTACAAGTCACCTGTTGTAAATTTAGTTTATAATAGTGTAATTAGCTGTGCATGGCGAGATTTTCTAAATGCTCTTCTTCCCGTTGGAAGCCCCACAATTTGAATGCCACAGAATATCAATACTGATCTTTCACAGCCCTTTGCCAGAGCAGCCTCGGGAATGTTGAGCTGGCAAGGTAACTGCATTAGAGAATTACGCTTGTTCTTTTTCAGAAGACAAACACAACCATCTCTGAAACCATTTACAAAGAAAAAACGGTCATTAAATGCTAGTGTACAATACCAAACCCAAAGTGTTAATAATAGGAATAATCCAGCATCATAAAAGATACAAGATCTTTAAACTAGGAAAAAGAATGGTACCTAAGAGATGCGAACCTAGCACATGTTACAGATGACGTGCTTAGACAAATACAATCTAAGAGGGAAATTGCAGGTTATAACAGTCGAATCTAATGCAGAGCACTGTCGTATGTAATAACAATAATAAAATAAATGCAGATGTGTTCATAGCTTCTTAAATGAGTAAGGCTGTGAGCAGAGTTTTGGGAAATATTGGAAAATGCAGCAGAATGCAGCTGAGCCCAGAAATAAAAGTTGCAAGATTCGCTGCCAGGAAAAAAAGGAAAAAACACTAACTGCTTGTATGAAGATCACTAAAAAAAAATAATGATAAGCTTTTATTTAGGACACTTTAGTTAATATGGAAAAGTAATTTATTTGGTTATTTTAAATAAATTTAACCCATGAGTATATACAAGATTTTTCAAACTAGCTATAATTAGTGTACATGTTAAGAAGCACTTCATAAATTGTGAATAATCTTTAAGAAATCTGTGAAAACCACCTTTATCTTAAAAGGACAGACTCACATAATTTCTGAATGAATTCTATCTTACATCAAATTGAATAGATTTGTCTTCATGACAATCAAACATACATTTTAAGCTTTACAATTATGAGCAGAATTTTAAGAACTGTCAGTGATTGGTGGCTATTTGAAAGCCATACACCTCTACTTCCCTTTCTTTTATTTGCTCCTTCCAATTTCTTCTGGAACTCATGAATTGGCAGCTCTATGGTTACAAATAGGGCAGAATTCGCCAGGGACGTAGCCCAGAAAGCAATGAGATATTACTGCAGCAACTGTATCCAGTTCGGCTATCTTATTCACCAGCTTGCAGTGACCATGGCTTATCTCTTCACCCTGACAATATTTATGCTAATTTAGAAGTGAGCAAAAATACTCTTTTGGAAACTTCATTTCTTTACAATGTAGAGGCTCTCTTTTTTCTTTTTCTTATCTTTTTCCTTTCTTCTTTCCTTCCTTCCTTCCTCCCTTTGCTTGCTTGCTTTCTTTCACAATTTGTTTTTTAAAATACTGATTAGATTATTCATTGATTATGTAATTGTATATGAAAGCCATATGAATATTTGAAAAAACTAATCTTAAGATATCTAATGTGCAGTACCACAGAGAGTAATTTTCTTCATGGGAATAGTTTTTGCTCACCTATTAAGAAATGTGTAAAACAAAAATAATCACATTTTTTAAAAAAACAATTAAGTGCACAGTTTCCTAAACACCAAACTGGGCATGGTTCTCATTCATTTTCTTAATATTAGACATGATTCAGTGAGGTGAAGAAACTTGTTATATCTTTAAAAAATATAAACAGGTAGTCTTTAATGTTTAAATATATTCTATCAAAAAGGATAAAAATTATTTTAAATATAAAAATATCACGAATCAAAATATGTAACTAGAAAATGTAGGACTTTGAATATATTTTTCTTCTTGTGCACTCTGGGAGGTATAAAGATTTAGAAAAACAAAATATGCTAATTTAGTCACAAAAACGAAATATCAATGGGTACTTCTTACAACTGAATGATTGTCATTGCTCTGTTTAAAATTCTCTTTGCTTACTGATGCAGTAATTATGGAAACTTGCCAGTCTTGTAATAGATGATACCCAGATTGGCTCATTTTTATTCTAAAAATCAGTTGACAGAATTTTAGCTATTGCTCCTACAAAAGGTATTTTTGTAACTAATTAAGGCTATATTTCTCTATGGATTTCAAACATGCAGATAAACAAACATGGCCATATATTATGTTCTAGGATACATTACTTTATGAAATAAAAAAGCAACTTGAGTGTATATATTTTATTGAATATGTATACATACATACACACAGGTATATATGCCCACTTATTATTTCCTGGGCTAAATTATTTTAATCAAATTAATGCATGTATTATATAAAAATTTAAACATTTCTTCAAAGTTTATAATAAATAGGACAATACTCCCTCTTTCCTTAGTGATTCATCAACAGAAGCAGTCATTTTCACTATTTCTTCTAACATTTAGCTCCATATGTCTAAAACCTTATAGTGCCTTTGCTAAATTTTTAAATTTTATATATTATCTGTTTTGTTCTTGCTGTGAAGAGAATTAAGTTAGTCATAGACATTACTAGGGATTGAAATAAGTAATACTAGGGTCTCTGATACTAGGGATTGAACCAAGGACTTTTGCATTGAGCTACATCCCCAGTCCTTTTTTATTTTTTACTTTGAGAAAGGGCCTTAATAAGTCAGTAAGTTGCCCAGCTTTGTTCAATCTCTAGATCTTCTGCTTCAGCCTCCCAGAGTAGGATTACAGGCCAGTGCCACCACACCTGGCTGTGTATTTCTAGCACCCTAGATTTTATCTATGGATAATAATAGCCTGGTAATTTCCATTGTTTAGTTTTCTGTCTCGAGCTATTCAACCCCTGTAAAACTATAGAATCTTCTTAATATAGTCAGACTTGCTGGTGCTTTCCATTTCCTGCACCACTCTGGGCCATACTATCTGAGGATGCTGCTCAATTGCTATGGCGTGTGTACAGATGTCCCCTCAAAACCTCATGCACTCATAGGTAAGGCCTTTGGGAAGTGATTGGATCGTGGTGATGTGATTGATACTAAGCAATGTATGAGTGATACTGAAAGGTGAAGCCTGGTTGGAGGAGGTGGGCCACTGGGCATGTGGCCTAGAAGAGTCTTTCCGGCAATCCTCCCTTGACTTTTCTGCTTCCTGCTGCCATGCCACAATCAACCAACCTCTATCCTGCACTTCTGCCACACTGTCCTGCATTGCAGCCAGCCAACTATGGACTGGAACTTCTATAAGCTGTAAGCCTAAATAAATCTGTCCTCTTTACAGTTTGGGTGTCAGGCGTTGTGGCTCAGCCATTAGAAAGTAAGACAACTGTCATGCAGGTCTTTTGTGTAGGATCATCTAGGAATTCTCTTCCCCATCTCCTGTGTAGGACTCTTCGCTCCTGCATCCCATGTCTTTTTGATTCTTGATTTATTCTCTCAATTAGTGCTATATGCCATTCTGTAATTTCTAGAGAAATAGCTAATGAGCATATTTTAAGACTTTAACAGTTATAAAATGATCTTTACCTGCATATTTATTTTTAACTTAGTTGGACATAAAATTCTAGGTTAGAAATAACTGTATAATCTTGAAGATATGGAATCATTTTCTTCTAATATGCAGTATTGCATTTGATCAACCTTATGTTTGTATATAAGGTAGGTTAGTAAGATAACAGAAATATTATGTGACATGTAGGTCATAAGAGGTATTCATAAAGACAGTTTTAGTGAAGTTGTAGGGACTAAAGACCAGCTGGAAAGTACTAAGAGAGACTAACAGAGGAAGGAATTAGGCCAAATACTGATAATCTTTTCAAGGAAGGCATAGAAATTGAAGGAACATAGCCTGGGGAGAGAGGTGGGATCAGAGGTGGCGTTGATCTTGCTTTTTTTTTTTTTTTTTTTTTTTTAGATATAAGATAATAGGACACATATAGTAAGGTCCTGCAGAATCTGAGAGACATTGTGATTTAGAGCAGAACCTGAAGTTGAAACTTTATGGCTTTAAAACTTCTACTTTTTCAAACACCACATGGACATACTTCAACATTCTTTGAACAGCAGAATCTAGTAATAGCTATCCTTACAGGGGTAAAGGAAATATTTCAGGCTACAGTAGAAAGTTTCGTAGTCATTGTAGAGGCACAGTGATGCTCAACAACTAGGCCACACATGGAGAGGTCCCACAGGAGATTTTATTAGGGAAGGCAGCTTAGGGAGAGAGGAGAGAGGGAAGAGAGAGAGAAGAGAAGAACAAAGAAAGGAAGGTCCTTTTATCAGTTTGGGGCTGGGCTATTGCTTATTTATGAGGAGTGGGCTACCTTTACCCTATCACAGGCCAGGTTGCCCTTTATAGGTTTGGTCCTGGAGAAACAGGTCTAACCTCTCCAGACCGCTGTGGCCTTGGGGGGAAGGAAAACTAAAGATAAGAGCATGAGATGTTTAAGAGCCAAGAAGCACCAGGAAAATGCAGCCTGTGATGGCAGCATCCCCTACCCTTCCCATCTCCCTTCCTTTAGCACTTTTCTTCCTATTTCACATTGTCAATTATATCATTAGGATCTTATGTACCATTATAGTTTATCACACCAGAGAAACTATTCGGTATTACAAACTATTCGGTATTTATTTCACTTAGGAGTATATCCTCAATATGTATCCATTTTCCTATGAATGACTCTAGTTTCTCATTCTTTATGGCTGAGTAGTACTCCATTTTATAGAAAAACTACATCTTTTTTGTCCAGTCTCCAACTGATGGGCAAATGGGTTGTTTTAATAAGAAACTCAGGTCATCTTTTTCTCTCACACTGCTAGAATTAACAGGGTGCAGCTTTCAGCAGCTTTCCTGGAAATTCAGTGGTGGTCTCTTCATCCCACAAAAGTTTGCTTCCTCCATTTGTTTGCCACACCTGATTAAGAAATATATAAGGGGCTGGGATTTAGCTCAGCGGTTCGGTGGCCTGCCTTGCAAGTGCAAGGACCCAAGTTCAATCCCCGATACCAAAAAAGAAAAAAATATATATATAAAACTTTCAAACTATGTAAGTAGCCCTCTCCAAAAACATCCTCTTCTATAGCTCAGCGTCGGTGGCCTGCCTTGCAAGTGCAAGGACCCAAGTTCAATCCCCGATACCAAAAAAGAAAAAAATATATATATAAAACTTTCAAACTATGTAAGTAGCCCTCTCCAAAAACATCCTCTTCTTTACACTTCACACAACTGGACATTTAGGACAACTGATATTAACCACTACAATAGAAATTAAAATGTCAATCTCAGTGCCTTGGCACCAACATTTATGTCATTTTCCTGAAAAGTTGGCTGAGAGTTGGAAGAAGTGTTGCTGCATCTGATGCCTTAGAGATTCAACTTTTTTCTAAACTCATGACCCTACTATTTAAGACACCAGCAATTTCTAGAGTAACCACTTTAGAGGACAAGAGAGAGTGAAGGACTAGCTCACCAGTTCAAATTTTGGGGCCTCAAAGTGACACATTTTTTTGCCCCTCTCACTTCTTGATTATAAAATCACTCCCTCCTGGCTAGATGCAAGGACACAGGCAGTAAAGTCTCTCTCTGAGTTTAAGGAGAGAAGTGCTGATGGGGAGCAGCATTAATGGCATTGATGCACCCACTTTCTTAAGTTCTTTTCCCAGAGCTTTTGCATTCTTCTGTTACATCAGGAAACATCATTCAAGAGCTGATGTCTTTGAGATATTTTTAAATAAAGGAGAATCTGTCCCTGACAAAATCAATCAGAAAGAGATAGGAGACCAGAATGAAAAGTCATTTCAAAAAAAAATTAAGTCATTGAACTCCCCTTAGTATGCACAGTCCAACACCTTCAAAATGTAATTGCCTAATCCTTTAACCTTAAGGGCTTTCTACAGTGACCTCTAAGTTAGGATAATTTTAGCTACTGTGGCAAAATATTGCCTCAAGCCAGTGACTTGATAAAGCAAAAGTTTATAGTTTGTTCCTAGCTGCTGTGGTTTGGTTAAGTGTTTCCCAAAGGCCCCCTGTTGAAGGCGTGGTCCTTAGCCCGTGGCACTATTGAGAGGTGGTAGAATGTTAAAGAGGTGGGGCCTAGTTGGAGGAAGTGAGGTCATGGAGGGGGTGGCCTTGAAGGGAATATGGAGTCCCGGTCCCTTCTTTCTCTTTGACTTTCTGGTCACCATGACATAAGTAGCTCCTCTGCCATGTGGTCCAGGAGTGGATGGATGTACTGGCTCAGCAATGAGACCAATTGACTTATGGACTAAAACCTCCAAAGCTCTCCTCCTTGTAAACTTTCCTTCTTAAAATTGATTTTATTGTCATTTTTGTCACAGTGTCAAAAAAATCTGACATATTAACTCATTTAATGGTGTAGGTGTGATTAATCAAGAGATGCTCTCCTCCACATACAGTTTTCATTTCTTGGGCTTCTTATTTTATCCAGGCTCTATCATATCTCTCATATTTTGGAATCTTTTGCATATAAAAGAAAAAGGAAGAAAGTACAGGTATCAGGCGTACTGTTTAACAGCCTTCCACTCAAGTAACACACCTTATTTCCACAGGACAATTGAAAACTAGCCAGGTGGCCCCATATGGATGCAAAGGAAACTCAGGTGGCCACATCCCAGCAATAACTCATGATGGCAAAAGAAGAAAGAGGTTTTGGGGGATTATTAGTCGCTTCTCTCTCATACCCAAAACACAAAGTCACAAAACTGTCATCTATCATTTTATATATAATCAATTCATATTTAATACATAAGGTACAATAACTATACCTAGTCTTTAATGAGCTTATTGTCAAAGAAAAGAAAACATACATAATTTACCAAGGCAGACAGAAGAGTAGAAGATATACACTGTACACTACTGGATGTTCTGCTAACTCACTTGGATCATCTCTGAACAACTGCACTCTCTCTATGCCATTGAAATGCCACACCAAGTAATCTCTCTAGTGTCTTTCAACTTCAAAACCATTTGCTTCTTCCACTGTAAATTAGTCTACAAATAATAAAGCAAGAGTACAAGCACATAGCTGCTATCCATAATCCCTATATTTGATAAATTAATAGTAAGCTATACAAGATTTAAGCAAATAAGATGTGTTCTCTCATCTTTGCATTGGGCAAAAATTATAGTATAGTTCTCAGGTGCTAAATGGTTTCATGGGGGTAATGAACATGTGATTTCATTGAAGCCAGGGAATGGAGCTGATTCACATCTTTACTTCAAGCCTCCACTATATATGGGGCCATCATAAACATTTGTTGAAGTGAGTTGAATAAATTTCATAGGAATCTTTGTTGAATTAGTGAGATGTAGTAAGTGAGGTTACCATAGGGATATGTGTGAGATTCTTTCTAACTCAATATTTTTTAATGTGTTGGGGGAAGACGCAGGCCTCAAAACATACTCATAAAATTTTAAGATGATCCTAGCTTGGGAAGAGTATCAAACACCAGGGACACCAGAAATGTAATCCAAGGAAGTTAGAACTGTCTACACAAAAAGAAACTTGGCCTTGAAAAATGTAAATTACTTCACGTTGGAAAATATGGTGTGAACTTTTGCCAGGCAAGGGAATAAAAGAAATCTGGAGACTAAGGGTAATCATAATTTTTAAAAAAATTATAAATAGAACCAGAGCTCTTTTAGTTTGAATTTAGAGAGCTTTATGTAATAAATGGTCTAGGAAATTAGTTGTCTTTCTGGATGTAATGTTGAAGATTTTCTAAGTTTCAAGAGCTCTAATTTCAACCTTTATTATTAGAAATAAGAGCTAAAATATTAATTTGAAAAGGAACCAAAATATGAGTAGCAGTAAAAATAATTGCTAATAATGGTACTGTTTTGTTAGTGTGTACCTTTCACAGTATGTATCTATTAGCTTTCTAGACAAAAGCCTCAAGTATTTACTGTACTGCCTATACCACCCAATTTAATTACCAGAGCCACATTTGAGGTGGAGATTTTCCCAATGACGAGACATTCAGACTTCATATAATTTGTCAATTAACCTGTCAATCCCAATTCATCCTGCTTCTAAATTCTATACTTAAATAAAAACATAGAAAATAAAAAAAGTATTGCTTAGTTAAGAATGTCAGGCAATATTTAAACTAACATGAGAAGAAATGCATTGTGAAACTGTTTTTTGTGTCGTGCCATGATATCTAGTTGCTGGAGACCCTGGAGCTCTCTGTCCCTGGGGAGTGCTGTTAAGATGAGATTTAAGAGCATTCACATTCATTCAGCCAGTTTTCCTATCCCAAAGTCAAAAGACCTCTCCCTGCTTACAAATGAGAGGGGAAATAGCATAAAGTTTGGCTCCGTCATCCATACATCGATATTTGTCCTCCTGTTGGCAGTCTGAGTGTGTTGCACAGGTGGATTTATTTCCTTGGGAACATTTTCCTTAACAGAGTGGGGTCAATATCATCTATCTCTTAGAGTGGCTAGTAGGAACAAAACGAGAAAATTCTTGGGCACAGTGAGTGCTGAGTAAGTGGGGAGTATTACTGATCGAGCGATTAGTTGTATACATGTCTTTATAGGATAGTATCGATGCTTCCACTTTAAAAAGATTGAGAGCTTGACATGTAGTATGGCCGTGGTGCCAAGCATTCCTCTTCTGCAGTTTACATCGTGTTGTTCGTCTTTGTCACTTTTCCCCTTTGTCCTTTGGCTTTCCTTTATTTTGTCCTTGGCTCTACTCCATCACACTTTTGAGTGATTTATATATGAACCTGCCAACCCACTCACACTTCTTATGCATGAGGACAAGAAGCATGTCTTATTCAACTTTTTACCTCATAACGTCAACTACCTGATAAATAGATAAAATTAGAATGTTCATTTAAACAACCATCAAAGGGCCGGGGATTTAGCTCAGTGGTTCGTTGGCCGGCCTTGCAAGCACAAGGACCCAAGTTCAACCCCTGGTACCCCAAAAAATAAATAAATAAAATAAACAACCACCAAAAAGAAAAAAAGCCTCAGTTTTAGAAGAGAAAAATTAATAATTCATGGTATAAATTTTATTCATTTGGTTCATGCTTTATGTTTTAGATCGAGGTAAGAATTGATATGTTAGCCATTCTGATTACTTTCTGGAATGAAATCTTAGATAATTTAATATAGAATGCTTACAAGACAGAAAACAGCTCAAGCTTCTCATATTAGCATTTATGTGTTCGTTACTGGATCCATATATTCATGCATTCACAACCGACATCTTTGGACATCTCTTGTTTGCATGGCACTCCTCCGTGATAGAGAGATTTTAAGATAATTATGTCAAGTTTGGCAGGAGCACCTCTCTTATTAATTCTTGGCAGGAAAATAAGCACAGGCATGTTGTGAGACTAAGACCGCAAACTCAACGAATATCAGGAAATGTTAAAACTTGAAAAAATGCCACCAGGGAAAGCCAGGCTTACCGTGAATAATGTCCCAAGAGAGATGGTGTTCCTTGTATTTAAATTGTATGGGCACCGGCTTCAGGTCCTCAAAGTAGTCACACTGAAGTTGGCCCATGCCTGTAGTTACCAGAGCTTGTCTCCATTCATCTCAGTGGCAGAATTATCCAGCCTTTTGGTTTCTAGATTTGTGGATCAACTTTCCTTTCTGCATTCCTTTGGATCTGATACTTGATATCAACTTTTGGATCATTATCTTCTTCTTCTTTCTTTCTTTCCTTCACTTCAAATTTCTGGCTATTTTATCCTTCCTTGTCCCATACGATGCCTGAAATCTTCAACTTCATGACATCCACGGTGATCTATAGGCAGTGTGTCAACCTACTCCATGCAACTATAAGTAAGACTAAAATAATCAGTCCACTTAGTGAAAATATAAAGAAAGGAAGAGACTGTATGCTAATTACAAAATAGCACTTATTATATTATCAGTGAAGTTAATCTTTTTTTAAAATAAAAACTTGTGTTTATATTTTTCTTCATGATTGATTCTTCCCAGAACTGTTTTTTCTAGATTTGAGGTACTCATTTGTTATCCAACTTTTCTTATTAAACTACTGAGCATGTGTTCTGCAATATAAGTTACAATTTCTATTTATAAATTGTTATTGTTTGGACAGAATCCTGCAGATGGCTCAATCTTAGGAAAATGCATTTTTTTAATCAGTCCCAGGAAAGTCACAAGAAATTTCCAGGTTATCTAATTCAAGCCAAGTTATCCTCATTCATATACTCTGAATCTAAATGCCACCTTGTTAATACTTCCTATGTCTCATTATGTAAAATACAGCCTCTTGGGTTCCTGTGCTTAACATAGATTTTTATATTTTCTCTCACCATAAGAATCTCAAATTTTTTAATGGTACATAAGATCCTAATGATATAATTGTCAATGTGAAATAGGAAGAAAAGGGGTAAAGGTGTAGGGGAAATGGGAGGGGTAGGGGAAAGTTAATAAGGGGAAAGGAAAAAATGAGAAAATGAAAAAATGGAAATAAAGTATTTGTAAATGGGGAGGGGAGGAGCTGATGAAGGGAGAGCAGGGATAAGGGGAAAAGATGAGAACCAAGACCTGTCATGAAAAGGAACAAGATCCCAATGATGAATGTAACTTTACTGTATACCTAAAAGTTACCAATAAACTCAATGAGGAACAAAAAAAGATCTGAAAATTTTATAGGAAAAGAATCAATGAACTAAATAAAACAAATACATACTCAGTGACTTTGAGCTATACCGCAGGCCAAATTTATTTATAGTTGTGCCTGTAAAAGAGTTTAAAAATCAGTTGGAATTAAATTTATTCGCATAAGAAACAAAATGCAAAATAATACTAGTTTACTACACAAAATATAATAAGGTTTATTGTCTTTCCCACATAATAAACCCCAGAGTTCCAGAAGAAGTATGGTGGACACAGGCGTCAGGGATTTAGGTTTTCCCATGTTATTCTTTCATTCTCTTAGCAAAGGACCACAATTTTCGAATATTTGAAGCGTCTACTGAAACTCTTGCGATTTCATCAGCATTCCAGGTAGTAGGAAAGGAGTAGCACCAAAGAGAGCCTGTCGTTTTCCACTTTAGAGTCCCACATTCTTGCTTGTTTCCCACTTACTAAAACTTAGTTACGTGACTACACCAGCCTGCAAGACAGACTAGGAAATATAGTTCCTTCACAGAGCAGTGAGGCGTCTTGAAATGAATCTTTTCCTCTCGTTCCTTTATCTAAGGAAAGAGAAGAGGAATGGATGCAGGAGTAAGTAACCAGAAATCTGTACTACAGTGGATGATTTTTACTGTTTTTTATTGGTATTTCACATCTATAGCAAGTATTACATTTTAACTTCTCAGGATTCAAAGCAAGCATATGCCATGTAATCAAAATTCCTTACCTTCTTATTGATTAGAAAATGCAAATTACTGTCATCAGACCAAGAGAAAAAACCTTGTCTTTTTTTTTTTTTTAATACCAGGGATCGAACTGTTGGGCCCTTGTGCTTGAAAGGCAGGCAACGGAGCCACAGCCAAATCCCCAGCTTAAAGCCTTGTCTTTATTAAAGGAAAAAAAAAATTAGTCATAGCTAAGGCACTTTGAGCATATTAACAAAAGGCTTTTTGTTTCTGGGTAAATGCTGCCCTAACATCTAGACATTGGGTTAATAACTCAAGTGGAACTGGAATTCAGAACTCATTTGTTCCTACGGGCGGGACTTTTAACCTGCATAACCTTACAGATCCTCACATGAACAAAGTGTGAATAGTCTCGCTTTTCAACAAGTGGATGAAAACTGTGTAGTTGTGTTTTGTGGGCAGTTATCATTGTCGAAGACTTTCTGCCTCTGGGTCACTGGGTAAGTCAGCACACTGAGGCTACAGTAATAAATGTGGGCTGTGGATGAAAAGCCTGACTATGTTCCGTTCTCCCCTTCATCTCAGTGTTCCTTACACCTCTTTCTCCCTCACTTATCTCTAGATTCTGCGAGCCGTAATGCTCTACATATTCTGTTTCCTTTGCATCTCTCAAATGTGTCCACTTCTCTCCAATCCTACTCATCTTCAATTAAGACAAGTGATTCTGGGTTGGAAGAGTTTGTCTTCTTGGGAATTATATATGAAAATGTATTTTTTATTGTTATGACTGGGAGAAGTGGTGCTACTGGCATCTAGCGGGTAAAGGCCAGGGATGCTGCTCAACGTCTTATGGGGTGCAGGACAGCACCCACAGTGAAGAATCTCTAGCACAAATGTCAATAGACTGAGACTGAAGAACTCTAGGGTGTGACCAACACTGATGTAACAGATTTCTCCCTGGTCTGCATGTTGTCAGTTCCCTGCCTAGCTAGTCTACACTTTTATACCATCGGGAGATCCTTGCAAACACAAAATCTAATATCATAATGACATTTATCTGCTTAAAATTCTACGTAAATCCTCATTGTCTTAGGATCAACATCAAACTCTTTTTTTTAATTTAGTCAATACATTTTAGATATATTTATAGTGATCACATTCATCATAGGGAGTTTATACCTGTATATGATATATCTGGATTCTTCTTTTTTCCCAAGTGCCCTCCCCTCTCTTAAACCCCTCTTTCTCTCCTTATTTACAAAAGCTTTCTTCCATTTTTTCTTTCTATTCTCTTTATTTTCTTGTCCCTTCCTTTCTTTCCCCCTCTTCCTTCCATTGAGTCCCTTCCCACTTAAATATTTTCTTCCCATTTCCCAATATCTAATATACATTTTCACAACATGGCATTTAGGACAATTAATACTTCCTTCTATAGCTTTGGCCATTTTTGGAACCACCCTATTGTCCTAGTCTTTCCTGGCTTTCCACAAAATAATGGAAAGTGAATAATCCAACTGTTATGCAGGTAACTACTATGAATCACAAGGACACTGAGGAAGTATGGTAGATGAATATGTGTTCCCCCACTGTTACATATCTGGATGTCCCTTTGAAGCCTCATGTGCTTAGCAGCAGCGGCTTATGGAAAGTGATTTCATTATGGGAGCTCTAACCTGGCTTGATGTTAAAAGACAGGGCTTTGTTGGAAGAGGCAGGTCACTATGGGTGTGTCCTGGAAGGGTGTATCTCCCTCCTTCGTTCCTCCTTTCTCTCTTTGCTTTCTGGCTACCATGACATGAGTACCTTCCCTCTGCTCAGGCCTTTCAACCATGCCACCTGACTGCACAAGGGCTGAAATTTCTAATACATGAACCAAAAATAAACCTCTCCTGCTTTAAGTTTCAGGTTTTGGGTACTTATTTCCAGTGGCAAAAAAGTCATAAAGACACTCACCAAAAGTTGGTCCTATTCTACCATTCCCTACCATGATGAATCCATTAACTAGATAGACCTGTAGTTCTTGAGACTGCCTCTGCTTCACCAAGAATCAGCCCATTGCGTAACATAGACTTTACTTCATAGATATGTCAGGTCTCCTACATTTATGTTCATCTGTACTACTATCACCATCTACCCCAGTTCCAATTGCTCCTCTCTCTGTTCCTTAGCTGTTCTACCATGATATCACCACCTGCCTTTCCTTTACTTCCCCTCTTGGCCTCCTTGCAGTACATTTTTCTCCTTCCCTTTGGTGGAATGAATAAGCATTTTGACTTGGGCTTCCAACCTCACTCAGTCACACTCTTCTCTCTCTTTAATCTTGGGCTTTTCTTCTGTCCTTTCTGGGGTCATTTTTTAATTACAGGACCTTTCTATATACTATTCTCTATGTTGCAATACCATGTTGCCTGTTATTAAGATTTATTCCTTAGATCTTCATTCAAAATAACCCTTTCCTAAAACAGGATTTTCTGACTCACATTTCTTCATGAAGTTTCCTTAATATGTGTTGTCATATTTCCCTGTAATATTCTTTGGATGCACTTAACTGCAATGTTTTTTACATATGTTTGTGTGATTGTATGATCAATATTCATTGATTCATACGCACTGAGTAGAGTAGAGTAAGAGTAGAGATTGTTAACTTATGCTCACCATTGGAGACTTGTTTCAATAAGTGTCACAGGGCCAGGGATTTAGCTCAGTGGTTCAGTGGCCTGCCTTACAAGCACAAGGACCGGAGTCCAATCCCTGGTACAAAAAAATAAAAAAAGTGTCACATAAATATATACTGAAAAGAAGCAAAGAAGGAAAAGAGTAAGGAAGAAAGAATATACAAACCAAGAAAAAATATTTTTTATTTTTTCTCTGCAGCTCCTGACACAGTATTTTGTATATGGAAAGTGTATGGTGGTTTTTGAATGCAAAGACCAATGTATCAAAGTGAACTTTGCAGCCTGAAGTTGAGAAATCAATTTTTTTCCTGTGGTTCCAGACATATCACTAAACATGCTGAGCTGTCCATTTTGGAATAGCTCCAATTTAGTGGACTAGTTTAGAATTAGTGGAGTGACATCCCAGTGCCAGAACAGAAGTTCTTCCTTTCTCTTCTTGCTCCCGACACATATAATTTCAGTTAATATAAATTAACTGAAATTTTATATCATCCTTTTAAGAAATGAACTCATTGTCCCCAAATTCTGGCTGGGAAGATGTACAGGCAGTTTGATGTTCAGATTTAGAACCAGAGTTTGTAGTTCAGCAGAAAGGCACTTGCCTAGCATATAGAAAGCCTTGATCCACAGAATCACAAAAAGAATAAATGAATCATCACAAGCAAACACAAAATCTAGCCAGGCATACTGGTATGTGCTTATAATCTCAATACTTGAGAGGCTGAGGCATGAAGATCACCACAAGTTTGAGGCCATCTTAGATTATATAATGAGTTCAAGGACAGCCTAATGATATGATGAGACTCTGTCTCAAGATAAAACAAAAACAAAATGAAAAACAAAAGTGATTAGAACCATTTTAATTAAATAAGGGAAAAAAGTAGAAAAGAAAGGAGTGTGAAGTTCATAGAGGCCAAGGAAATGAATTGAAGGTTCTGGTAGCTCTGTTCTTGTCTTTGCTTCTAAGGCCCTGACTAGCTTAGGGTCACTACACAAGTCTGAAGCTCTCAGACTGCTTTGTAAGCTGAATATAGAAAACACTTTGTCCATAATACTTAACACAGAATGAGGTTGTGAACATAGTAAATGCGCAGCCATTTTTCAATGTATAGGCAGTAGAGCCTAGGCCCTGGGGTAGCTAATTTGTATATGTAATATTGGAAATTAAACCAAGGGGCCCATGCATGCTAAGCACACATCTTCCACTGAGCTACATACTCAGCCTTGTAGTTAAAATTCATAGCATATGTTATTGCTGCTCTTGAATTTCTTCTTCTGATCCTTGTAGTAACTGAGTAAAGGGAAAGGATTACACTCCATTTTTGTTACGTGGGTTGCCCAAGATCATATATCTGTGAATTCTCCTTTTTCAGGTACTCTTCTGTTTTTCACACTTCCAATTTTAGAACAAAACTCACTGCCTTCCACCTCTTAACCCTAATGCTATTCCTGAAAAATAGCCACCTTCTGGACTCTCCCTATTTAGAGCCCAGAACATATTTGCCTTCCTTTGTGCTAAAATCTTAGACTCAACCTGGGCCTGCTTAGTTTTGAAATATCTTCCGGCTTTCCCTTTGACTAGTGTGCTTCAGGCTCTTCCTTAGGTCTTACACCAGAAAATCCTGAATCTTAGGACTTATGTGTCAGCGGAGCTTTAAAATAATCTGCCTATGATGGTTTAAGTTTAACTGTCAGTTCCATTGTTGTGGGAGCCACCTAAGGGATTAGCAAAACATACTTCTGGGTGTGTGTGGGTTAGTCATAGAAGCATGACTGTAGGGTCTGTAGATAGCCCCTGGGCCTTCCCTGTCTGTTGCTGTTTCACTTCTCTACTTCTCAGCCACCATGAACTAAACAGCTTTGCTCCTTAACATTCCTCTGCCATGATGTTTCTGTCTTCAAGCCAGCTAGCCATGGACTGAACCCTCTGAAACCATGAGACAAAATAAATACTTCCTTCTTTAATTTGTAGGTATCACATAGTTTGTCCCAGCAATGAGAAAACTAAATAATATAATACCTTTCTGCAGGTTGACTTCTGACTCCTAACACTCTGCCAAAGAACCAGCTGGGCCAAGTGATATATTAAAATATCTGGGAGTTTGTACACCTTAGTCAAATTTATCCTTTCTTGAGATTTAAGACATTTCCAAACCACAAGGCATCCAGATATAAAATACCCCAGGAAAATCTAGGTGATGGGATGCATGCAGATGTCCTACAGGACTTACTTTCTTAAAAAGAAAAATACCAATTCAACTATCTTTACTTACATGTTGACTAAGTATGGTTTTTTAAACCAAAGAGTATGAAGGGGGCAGTATTTCTCTAGAAAAAAATGAAAATTATCCAGAGCCTTGGGAACAAATGAAAACACAAAAAGACTAAATTGGTCAACTACATACAGTAAGCCCCATAAACAGGCTTGTCGACCTTGATGTTAAGATATCAAGAACTGATGCTGTGTTTTCTTTTGCATTTGCTGGATGGTTCTCGCTCAAGCTTTCTATAATGGTGTATTGCAGATACCTATATGGGGACTATTATTATCTGAAAACTGGGCTGGGGCCAACGGAGCATTTTTCAGAGGGCTCACCCATTCCTGCTCTTGGCAAAAGGCCTCCATACCCTGCCACAAAGTCATCTCCAAAGCATCTCAGTACATGGCAGCTGACTTCTCTCATGGTCAAGGATGCAAAAGAAAATAAGTAGGAAGTCATGGTGCCTTTTATTACTTTATCTTCAAGTCAAGTCCTCTTATTTTTTTTCTTATTTTTTTCCATTGAGCCTCTTTTTTCTAGGAGGAATTTAAAGAAATTGTAGATGTACTTTTACATGCTACAATTTGTGTGTGTGTGTGTGTGTGTGTGTGTGTGTTACAATAGTTTGAACTCGAGGCCTTTGCACTGATATACATTCTTGGCTCTTTTTAAAATTTTTTTCGTTAAGTTTATTGGTACTTTTTAGGTTTACAGTACAGTTACAATCATCATTCGGGTCTTGTACCTTTACATTAGGTATCATGGTTCTTATTTTTTCCCCTTATCCCTGCCCTTCCTTCACTCCCTCCCCCTCCCCTATTTACAAAGACTTTGTGTTCATTTTTTTCCTTTTCTTACATTGTTTCTTTCCCCTTCTTTCCTTTCCCCTACCCTTCCCACTTCTCCTATTATTTAGCCCTTTTCTTCCTATTTCATATTATCAATCATACAATATATTTTTGTTTTGAGACAGGATTGCATTAACTCGCTAATTGCCTAGGCTGAGCTTGAACTTGCCTTTCTCCAGCCTCCCAAAATACTGGGATTACAGGCAAGTGTGCCCATCTGGCTCATGTTTTGTTTATTGTTTTCAGGAACATTTCAGAAATATTAATAGGTATGTCAATTTACTTTAAAATTCACAGGCCAAAAAATAGTGCTAGAAAATTAATTTCCTATATTTCTTTGAATTCAGGCCATCTGATTTCAAAATACTTATACTAATTTAAAAACATCTTTGTCTCATTTACAAAAATGAAGTTTAGAATAAATTTCTCAAAGGCTTCTACTGGAATTTTTAAAAAGAACTACTTAACCCAAAAACTAACAGTAAAGTCATATCTCACTTGGAGCAAAAAGTAAACATTTACTCATCATCTGTGATTGCCTACATGATCTCAACTCCGCTCCATCCCCACGCCTGTCTGACTTGCTCTCTTGCAGATACTCTGCTCGCCTCACACATTTCAGAGTGCTCTTGTCTCAGAAACTAATTTTCTTTGTTGCAACATTGAATCCTTTTCCCCAGCATACTGACTTGACTTATTCCCCACCTCCTACAAGTCTGTCCCAAAGGTCACTTCCTTGGTTAAAATTATCTGATTGTCCTACTTCAAGTGACACTTCTCTCCTCCCTCTTCTCTGCTTCATTTTACTCCATTGACCTTACACACACACACACACACACACACACACACACACACACACACACACTGCTGTCTTGCTCACTGGACGATGAATCACATGGAGCGGGGACTTTTGTCTTTCAGTTTATACATCTAGTGGAGAGAACAGTACTGGGTGCTTGACAGGTATAAAATTAATATCTGTTAATGAATGACCTGTCCTTTCCCACGCTTGTCTTAGACCATTTTCTGCTCAACATGATTGGTCTGCTCTGCTCCACACCAGTCCATGCCAGTCCTACTCATAACCAACAATCTGTTTTTATTTTTATTACCTCCTGTCCAGTGACCTTGTGACCCTGACTCAAAATTTCCTGATCCTAATGTAAATGAACAAGAGCATAGAATCTTTTTCTCCTTGTTACCATTTTAAGCAGTCATTCTCTTTTTTTAAGTCATTGCCAAACCGCCCAATGGATTTTTTTGAGGAAGAAATAAATCTATATTCCATGTCCCCATTTTCTCCTCCGCTATTGTCCCCTAGCAGTCTGGCTAGTGTCATCATCATGCTACTAAAATTATTCTCTCAGGGTCACTATGACACACCAAACCACTAACCCGGTTCATAGTGCTTAGTCATCTCTGGGGAACTGGGCATTGCTTTCGATGATCTTGAGTGTCCTGATAATGTAACAAATACATTTCAGAAAGCAACTAATTATAGTTCATTTTCATTTTTTAAGCTGTGCAGTCAATGCTCACTAGAGAAATAGATCTAATGTAAGATATATGAATATAAAGATTTACAAAGTGGGCTTAGAGCAGCAACCTGCAGAGCCAGGTATGGAAGAGTATAAAAGGGCTGGCCTCATGCTGGAGATTCCAAAGACCCAGTCAAAAGTCAAAGGCCTGGAGCTCACTGTAGTGTCCTCTAGAAGTCCATATCAAGAAGCTGAGGGGTCTGCAATGGAAGGCTGAAGGGTCTGTGATGGAAACCAGAAGATGGATGTCCAAAATGAGGGGAAGGAGAAGACTGGAGCTCCTACAAAGAAACAGAAGTGAGACTTCTTCTTTGCCTTTTTTATTCCATTCAGGCTACAAGCCTATTGCCACTCACACCCAGGGTGAGCGTTCTGTCTTCAATAAATCCATTCAGTCACGCTCAGAACTATGCTAAACCAATCAGTTAGATGTTCCTTACTCAAGCTGACAAGACAATTAACTATCACATAAGTAAAATTATGTGTCAGAAATCCTTCAGGAGATCTTTCTTCCTTGGCTATTGTAAAGGATCTTTGTCTACCTCCTGCCTTTTAACCTGTTTTGCATTGTCTTCCCTGAGTTCCTTTGTTTTCTTTCTCCCAAATGTAGGTATTGTCCAGGCAACTGTTCTTGGCCTTGGTCATTTCTTCCTACACCCTTCCTTGTTCATCTACACCCAAGATCACTCTTTTCTTTCCCGAGTCTCTGGCATAATTCTACCTGCCTTAATATTTCCTTCTAGGTATTCTATCAGCACCTCAAACTCAAATATCATCAAAATCTGTTCTTGTATTTGCTGGTCTTCATTAATTCCACTTTTCTTTCAGTCCACAAAACTAGAAAGCTCAGTATTGGCTTGAGCTGAACATTCCTTTTGTGCTTATTTGGTGGAGGCTAGATACAAGCCATAACAGTGTTTGAGAGCAGATCAAAGACATGCATCCTCAGAAGACCAGGCTATTCACTAGAATCACTCCCACTCTGTACTTCTCTGGATAGTATAGGAACCTCATTTGTTTTAGTTCATAAGGGTATATTATGTTTTTCCTCCTAAAAACTACCAGTCTCAGTCAGCTACCAGGTTCTAATTCTCTAGTCTGTTGAGTTTTATGTGTGCTCACAAGAAATTAAGACTGCTTGGAAGACCTCAATTTCCTGTTTATCAGAGGTTTGTTTAGCCTTTGTATACTTGTTTGTGAGAAAGAGTGAAAGAAAGTAGTCCTGTTTTCCCATGCACTTTCCACCATCACCTTATAAATGTGGTTGAAGAGTAAGCACTGATAGGGTTATGCAAAGAGCAGGAACTATTTAATCACAATGCCCAACATTTAGTGGCAAAGGCCCCTGGTGATTCTGTGATTCACAAGCTGCAGGCCATCTGCAGGACCAATTCACTGAATTATCTTCAATCCATCAACAACCGTCAAAAAACTAAGGGCAGTGGGATTATCACAACTTTCCAAAGTGTCTTAGTTATTTTCTCACTGCTAGGACAAAATGTCCAACATCCGCAAGTTAAAGAAATAAAGGTTTATTCTAGGTCACAATTTGTAGAGGCTTCAGTTCATATTTGGCTGCATCCAAGGCAGGCGAACAGGGAAGAGGGGCATGACAATGGAGAAATAGTTCTTCGCGTGGCATATCAGAAGCAAAGAGACTTCCTTCTTTCTCCTTTTATTTCAAGTCTATTGATTGGTGACACCAACACCCAGCGTACATCTCTCTCTTCAGTTAAGTCCATCATTCCACATTCAGAACCATGCTAAACTAACCAGTGGACTGATCTAGCATCCCACACCCTTGATCCAGTCACTTTCAAAAGCCACACCTAAGAGATATTAAACTTTAAGGAGATATCTAGATATAAACTATAACACACTGATATATCTGCTATCAAATATGTGGATTTGACTTTTTAAAAGATGGTAATTTTCACCCATGTGTATGCTTTTCACCAAGAGTTACAGAGTATAAAGGTTATCAGAGGAGAAAGAGAGGAACGAGGTAGAAAAGTGGTCAATGAGAAGACAAAGTCATCTGTTTTAGGATTCCAGCAAATATAGGGAAAGCATTCTATACCATATATTCAAATATAGGACTCCATCTTCCAAAAGCCTTTATATTATTTTAAAAAGGCTATATATTTTGGCTATGTATAAAAACATCTTTGCAACTTTACCATGAGTAGAATAAAATGAGATTAGCAAGCACTGGCAAAGGGGCTAGATAGGCCTTCTTTAAAAAAATCAGAGGTGATGTGGATTAAAACAGTAAGAGTAGATTTTTAGATTATATTCACTTTTTTATTAAAAAACTGACTCGAAAGCAACTGACAAAGCCAACAACTTTCTTCCAGTGGTTTCCAAGATTTTGAATCAGGTTTGGAGTTTTCTGACCCATGTAAATTATTTTCTGTTTCTCTGGGTAAGAATAAAAATAATCTTGACAGATTTACCTAAATTCTGTTAGCAAATAACTGGGAGTGGTATTTATATATCTTCTCGCAGCACTTTCCGTTATTTCAAGTGGTACAAAGTTCTGAAAAAATAAGTGTCTAATTGGAATTAATTATAGTTCACTTTAATTCTGAAAGCCAAAGCATGTCATACAAGTCCATAATGAGAGTATCTCTGATTTACATAAAATGTTGGAAGTTTGGGTATCAGTGGTATGTGCAACAAGACATAAAAATTTCTGTAAATTGAACATAATCAGCAAACTTCTGAGCAATTCAACAGCCCTGCTCAAATAAAAAGAAAATATGAATATCCAGAGTAGAGTTTCACTGTTGTAGGATTTGACATCTTGGTGTGACAGAGCAAGAAGAAAAGGCAGAAAGTGGAACTAGGACTAGATTTTGTCCTCAGGTCTTGTATGATGGACTTTGCAGCAGGAGGAAAATGAATGTTCTCAATATAGAAGGCTCTGGAGCTTCTTTTACTTCTGATGCTGGAAAAGCTGCTGCCTCCACATTTTCTACTTGTTTTCTTCAGCATAATGTGAAGCAGAGGGTCAGGGGACACACTTGTGGCCTCTAATGGCCAGATAATGGACCACAATAAAAGTTATGTGTCCCCAGCTGGAGGTGAAGACATATAATGGTTGAAAAGATCCATTATCTAACTATTAGAACCTAGAGCAGAACGAGACAATTACTGAATCAAAGAAAAACCTATTTTCACTTATTCAAGAAAAAAACTTTGCTGATGTGCTATTTATTTTCTTACAAGTTCCACCTTCACATTTAAATAACAGTACTGATTGCAACAGCAGCAAATGCTTATTGAACAATTACAGTGCACTAATTGCCATCATAGAGCACAGGAGCCTTGCAATATGACCCACTGATTTCAAAACTTGGCTTCAGCATTTATTTGAAGAAAGTTATCCTTTACATGTCTTAGATATCCTATATGTAAAATGATGATAATAGCAGTGTGTGTTTTACATGATCACCGAGGATAGCATATATTAACTACCAAGTAAGTGAGAATGATTATTAGTGTTGTGATAATAGTCACTATTAACACTAATATATATAGTAGATACATCATTTAAATCTCTGGTCCACCCCATTTAATGGATTAAGAAATACAGAGGATGAAGTGCAATTACTTAAACTGGAGGTTTTTGGATAGATTGAAAAAAGATTTATTGGCCCATTAAAAGAAATTGGAAAAATTTACTTATGTGTATTTTGGTGAGTGAAATCATTACTAGTGTCAAAAAAAATCCTTGACTCTCAAAATTCCAAAAACTCCTGTTAGCCTAAATATCATATATGATTTTAGCTATCAAGTGATGCATGCCGATTACTGAACAAATATTTTTAGATCATTTCTCCCCCTTTGCATTACTTTTTTAAGTTCAGTATTATGAAAAATTCAAATACGAAAAGTGGTGGCAGGGGAACACACGGTCTGCTAAGTGCCAAAATATGTTCACATAAACCATAATACATCATCAAGTTTTCGCCTCTTCTTGAGATTAAACCCCTTTTAGAGACACGTTTGAAAGAGACAAAAACAATTCAGATGCAGAGGTGGGAAAGCTGTGGTCTGACTGTCTTGGTAATAGTTCCTAACCAATCAATAAGTATGTCTTTGGCCTTTTCACTTGACCTTTGGGGGCCCCTGTAATTCAAGTGGAGATTCCCATGTATATAATTGTATTATGATATCAGTAATGCTTTTCTTCTCATAATGCACTTGAAAAGGGATCGCCATACATCACCTCCTTTTCCCCCTTTAGATATAACTTGTCTGCACAAGATCAGTCCCTGCTCAACTAATGTGGGAGCTTCTGAAACACTAAAAGTATATTCATGGACCTAGGGAAATCTAAAATTGTTTTCATTATAACTTAAAGGACAAATGTCACTCATTGTTCTCGAGGAGAATTATAACAGAAAGGCTAAAAGCATATACTCAAGAGAGGGGCTGCACAGGCTCAAATTCTCACTCTGTAATTATTAGACATGTAACTATGGACAAATTGATGTGCTTGCTTCTGCATCAGCTTTCTTAACTGTAAAATGGGAATATATTTAATATTTACTGCATTGCATTATTATGTGAGGACAAAGACTATTAACATAAAAGTCACTGGAATAGTGCCTGTAGTATAAGAGCTATGAATATTATTTTGTGATCCATTTCTTGTAAATTAAGAAGAAAATGCCTGCTAATTCTATTTTAATATGCAGTGACCTTTATATTCAAACAAAATATTAATATCTGATCCTCATTTTTAAAATTTATATAAGAATATGTTACATAAACTCATGCTGATGTGTGAAATCCGAAGTGTACTGTTTGGCCTGTGGACATATGTCACACACTAAAACATATTAAGATTCAAATCCATTGACAAAGTTTGTTGCACATTGTATGTTTCAAAAGAATTTTGTGATTTACTCTAAGTAATTACAGAAGCAAAGTGCTTATTTGTCTATGTGTTATATGGCATGCAAGGAAAAATTGTAGCAATACGTACCCCACCCCGGGATTTTCTAGTTAATCTTTGCTATCACTCTCTGTTCAGCTCTGAGAATTTTTAGACACTTTTTCCCCCAGTGTATCTGAATTAACCAGAATTCTGATTCAGGAAAGATCTGACCCCATTACTGACTCCCTCACATTTGGAGAAGCTGAGTGGAAGTTGCTGAATATTAATGGATTTTTGTTTTGCAGCATTTCTTTTTCAGATTTCTAGGCTCTTTTTGCTAGCTTTTAAATATTTTTAAACTGAATTTCCACTGTTTTAACTTCCAAAGTACTGTAACATTTAGATGAGTCTCACATTAATCTGATTAGCCTTTGTTTTGTTCTTTCTTGCCAGGAATTGAAGATTTACAAAATCAATATGTATGAACATGTGCTTGCTCAGGTCCTTTCTATTTCTGTCGCTTGTCATAATGAGCTGGAAAATGCTTTCATAATCTCGCTGAATAACCTTCCTCTAGTCAGGATCTCTGGGACCACTAAAGAGATATTCTGATTGTTTATAACTCTACTTTGTTAGGGAAAGGAATACAAAACTTGCCGTTTGTTGTCAGGCCTATATCAGTTGTCTCACCCTAATAGTGGCTTAAAGCAATTGTGCTTCATTATTTCTTACTCTCCATGGATTGACTTGGTTACTCTTCCACTGGTCTCACCTAGGCTTATTCATGTGGTAACAGCTAGGATGCCGGCTTAGCTGGGATCATTAGGAGGTTAGATTCCCCCCCCCGATATGTCCTTTCATCCTGCGATTCCATGCATTTCAGTCCCTGGGCAGCATTCTAACATATGAAAAAATTGAAGTCATAAAGACCTGGCTCCTGAATGCACATAACATCATTTCCACTTTATTCTATTGGACAGAGCATGTCATAACAAGGACTGTCCACACTTTAGAAGTAGGATTGTGGATTCTGCCTTTTTATGGAAGATACTGTAATAAATCTGGGGTCATATGTAGTCTACAAAATATCTATCTTTTGTGAAAGTTTTATGTGTTAGAATGTTGATACAAACAAACTTTTGTGAGCAGCATGAAAGGAAACAAGCAACAAGATCCAGTGAATTTTCAACTTGTAAATAGGGCATTATTCACTCTTGTGTGGAATACTCCATGCAGTTTAGCTATTCAACATATATTAATTAGGTGGCTATTCTTCTATCTCCTAGAATCATGATAAGTTCCTCCTTATTTTGTCAGAAACTGCACTAGTTTACTGATCCTCATCCAAATCTTAGCTGGGCCTTTTGGGAAAAAGAGCATGTCATATTTTAAGATTACAGAAAAGCAAAATAAAGGTAAACATCACCAGTGATGAGCACTAGTAAGCAACTATCATCTACCAAATAATGTTATGTTTGAGGAGTTTCAAATACATGATCTCTGTTTGCAGGCATAAATTTTACCTCAACAAAATATTCGTAACCTAGCAATAAGCAAAAATGTTGAATTGTTTGACAAAGTTATTAGATATCCCCTAGGTATAAGAATATATCTAGGCTCTGTATTAGGCTACGTACACCCAAAAATGAACCCAATTGAGTCTCTTGGCACATGGCTTACAGGATAGTAAGAAGAAGAATAATATAAACAAGTTAAAAAATAATGTAAGGCAGTAAGATATTTAATAAAAACCATGGAGAAATTAGCAGTATAAACATTCTGATAGAAAACTAAACAATATATACAGAAGGTATGACTCCTCCTGAAGATGTGAGTACTTAGGATGTGCTTTAAAAAGGAGATGAGGCTTGAGCTAAACCTCTGATAAACTATGATAAGAACTGTGGTAGTAAGAGAGGAGAAAGAGGTGAGTTATACTTCTACCAGACACATAGTGATTGTCTGCTGGGTGTAAGGTGGTAAGTCAAGTTTTGGGACTATCATGGCATAGTACCTTGCCAGTATCATGGCATACTGACCTTGTAACTATACAAAGAAATCTCTCAAAGGCAGATATAAAAACTTTTTAAGCCAAAAGACCTACTACCCAACTGAATGTGTGAAGGAAGGAAAGGGAGGATCCCAGAAATCCCAAGAGGGGTCAATGGTGGTATCTTAACAAATTCATATGGAATGATTTCAACAGTAACATCAAGACAGAAGCATATTCTTTTACACATGATCAAACATAAAATTGAAAACATGCCTATCCAAAACAGGCCTTCAAAAACTTACATTTTTGTGTTGTCCTGAGTTTTCAAAGATGACACATGAACAAGAGTGCAACTGTATTTATATTTGTGACAATAGGACTGACTGGATTATTCTCCTGCCTGTAAACCTGCCTATCCTTGACAAAGTCATCCATATCTTCCCATGTGTGGTTTACTTGATCCTAATATCTGATGATTCAAATTCCCTGTGGTTCAATAATTGGGTCTCAGGTGTGATATAGGTTATACTGGGCATCCCATAGCTGCTCCTTATGTGGATGGATTAAATTACAACTTCCAACTCGCTTGTCTGCTCGTGATTTGATCATGCCCATAAAGATATATTTTCAGTTTATATCTTCATATAAAGCCAACAATAAGAAAGCAATCAATAATAATAGCTCTTTCACTCTCTGTTTACATGCTCCTAGTCAGCTAAACACTATTATACCCTGACTAGGATTCATTATTACATTTTGGGTATCTAGTTCTTCTATTTTTAGCATAAATATCTAATTCCTGGCACAATGATAAACCTATTACATATGACTGACACTCACCATTTGACATTAATCTTGCTCCTAGCTTTTCATTAGGTCAATGAGAAAACCTTGATGGAGTTCATATGCTGTACCCAGCACTATAGGACTGGAGGAAACTGCTCTGAGGAGGAAGATAAATCATACCTTATCATAAAAGATATGCTACAAACACACAACTAATAATAATATATAAACAGAACAATTTCACTGAATGCTTTCCTCCCTTTCTTTAGTATCTCTTGCATAGCCGTTGTAACCGAACTTCTTAAAAGTACAGCTAACATTGTCAAAGTATTTATGTTCCCTTTGCACTTCAACCACACTAGTATGCAGATGTTTGAAGTTTTCAACACAGAGATATGCACAAACGTTGGCCCTTGGGCCAATATAAAAAACAATCTTTTTAAAAGAAAAAGAAAAAGTAGGCTGGGGAACACTTGCTCAGCAGGTACCAAGCCGGGGATTGAATCCTTACTACCAAAGCACAGCAACAACAAAAAAGATGAACTCTTAGTTCATCACTTAAATATACTCTTTTTAGTTCTTATTGCATGTAGCAGTAAGGAGGTAGTGTGGTGTGTTAGGAAGATGATGTGGTCCAGAACTGGACTTCTCTGAATTTAAATTCCAGTAGAGCTTACATTTGTACCTGTCTCTGTACCAGTTACTTCAGCAACCTAGTCTTCAGTTCACTCAAATGGAAAACAAGTTGATAATGCTTACCATTCAGGACTATTGTAAGGATTAGTAATGTTTTATATGACAGAAAATATCTTACAGTCTTCACACAATAAGTATACTTGTTATTTGCTATCACTGTCATTATCATAATCTCTTCTGTATTGTATCATAGAAAGCTGATCGTCTCTCGCCTTTTTTATTCCTTCATCCATAGAGTTTAGAAATCACCATAAGGGATTTCTTTCTGCCTATTTTTTCCCTTTCTTCTACTATTCTTGCTAAGTTCGTTGTCCCCCAAAGAGCAGAGAACAGACAAGTTCTTTGTTCATTTCTCTTCTTAACCTAAATATTTATCATGGTACATATCCACCTTTCCTGTGACTTCTCCCTAGTTCTTGTATCTTTCCTAAAATTATGTGAATGCTAGGTTTATTTCTTCTGAGCCTAAAGCTCATATATCCAAATATCCACTAGATATCTACAGGACAGTGTGCTCTGGGCAACCCAAACTCAATAGACCCAAAATTGAGTTAAAAATCACTGTTTTCCTTTGTTCTACAAATAACTTGTCTCCTGTGTTCCTCATCATCCTAAGAGATCTCATCACCTACCCAGTTATGGAGATCAGGAATCTGAATATTACCTATATCCTGAATAAATCTAATATCTTAATCTCTAATCTAATTGATAATCAATTTCTACTGATTATCCTTCCTATCATCTCTTGTCTTCTGTTTTGGCTTTCCTCTGGATTGGCCTAACACCACCATTCCCACCTCTTCACCTTTGAGTGGAATTTTCTATTCCAAATAAATAACTCCTGTACTCATCCTACTCACAGACACTAGAAAAACCTTTCTATCAGATATTAGAAAACTTTTCTATCATGTTCATGGCATACATAATTTTTGCAAGTATATAAAACTACAGCAAAGGGAAGCATGCATAACAGCAAAGTAAAATCATAAAAAATAATCCACATAAATTCAAACAGAACTAACCAATACAATTCCTACTGTCAGTAGGCCCACATAACTCAATATTTCCTCCCCCTATCAATTCTCCTGTGTTCATAATCTTTATAATCTCTGAAACTGTGCATTTCATGGTTTCATTCTTATGATTAAGTTATGGAGTATGACATAGTTAACTTTAAGAAACAAAAGTGTGCGTTGGTAACTGGATAAAGAAGTTGTGGTTTTTCTACAAAATGGAAGCTTACTCAGCCATAAAAAATGAGAAGTTAGATTCATTCATAGGAAAATGGGTACATGTTGAGGATATATTCCTACGTGAAATAAATAAGTCATACATGTGTAAATACCGAATAGTTTCTCTGGTGTGAAAAACTATAATAGTACATAAGATCCTAATGAGATAATTGACAATGTGAGAAAGGAAGAAAAGGGCTAAAGGTGTAGGGAAAGTGGGAAGGGTAGGGGAAAGGTAATAAGGGAGAAGAAAAAATATGAGAAAATGAAAAAATGGAAATAAAGTGTTTGTAAATGGGGAGGGGAGGAGGGAGTGAAGGGAGGGCAGGGACAAGGGGAAAAAATGAGAACCAATACCTGTCACGTAAAGGTACAAGATGCCAACAATAAATGTAACTGTACTGCATACCTAAAATATACCAATAAACTCAATTAAAAAAAAAGAAACAAAAGTGTGTGAGTGGACCTGACCTCCTCACAGCAGTCCTTAAAGTTGACAGTTTTCTCCAGCTGGTTATAACAGAAAAAGTCAAGGATTCTAAGTTCAAGAAGATTTGTGTGTCCTTTCTGAAGATGAAGAAACCATTTCAAGGGATGGGTGTAATTTCTAGAAATTAAGAGCAGCTCCAAACAAACATTTAGCAAACTTATATGACCTAAGTTCTGCAATTATGACAAACTGAATTCTATAGACAACATAAATGAGCTTGGAAGTAGATTTGTTTTCCTCAGAACTCCTAGAAAGTAACACAGTACTACTAACATCTTGATTTTGGTCTTGTAAGCCTGTGCAGGGAATCCATTCAGGACATGCTACACTTCTGACCTACAGAAATGTGAGCTAAAGAATGAATGCTTAACTTTATAAATTTGTGGCAATTTGTTATATAATAATAAAGGACTAACATGATGTGGTAGTGAAGGTGCAGTATCAAGTTGATTAGCTTTGGGACCAGCAAGGAGATTGGTGGAGCACACTTCTAGGTGTGTCTGTGTGGGTCGTGGAGGTGTGGCTTTGGCATCTGTGTCTGTTCCTTAGCCCCTTCCTCTCTGACACTGTTCCTTCGCTCCAGCTGGCGGAACTAAGCACTATTGCTCCCCATGCTCTTCTATCTAATATTTGTGCCTTGCATCTGATTCACCATGGACTGAATCCCCTGAAACCATGAACCAAATTAAAATTTTCATCCTTTAAAATGTGGCTGTCAGGTGTTATGTCTCACCAAGAAAGCTAATAAGCATATGACGTCATAGTGGGCACTCATCAATGTCAATTATTGAGTAATTAAAAGAATGAAGTTATAAATGGGGATAAATAAAGATGAATGTGTGAGAGAAGGAATGAATGCCTCATCAAGCTCAGCACTATATTCTGAGACCCTCACACAGTGCTGGACATACAGTTGCTACTTGATACATATTGGTTGACTTAATAATAGAATATGGCAATAAAAAGTAAATAGGAATAAAAAGGAATATGATATTCCATGTCTTGAGTATTATCATATACTCTCCCATCAAATAACTTAAGAACTAGAGTAATTTTGAGAAACTGAGAGTTAGAGGAGATGGAAAAATGGGCAGATGCCAAAACACCAAGATCTTTCACTTTAATCACCAAGATCTTTTCACAATAATCCTAAAGAATATTATTGAATTTGCTTATAAAAATGAAAGAATTAACTTTCAATTTAAATATTTTAACTCCAATTTTTTGCTGTTAACTTTTGTTTTAACCTAGTAAGTTTTTTAAGTTATTAATATTAGATTATCTTGTTGAATTTTATGATTTAACAATTTTTGTCAATTATAAAACAACAGATCTGACAGTTATCTCTAATTATCTATAATTTTATGGTATATAGAGAGATCTTATCTTGACAAAATTTGACTAGTAGTTGGTTTATTAATTTTAAAATCGGTTAAGACAGGAGATCCTAAAAATGATACAGAAAGTATGACTTGTTCTTTGCAGACATAAGACAAATTTCTCTAAGGATGGATGTGTCAATGCGTCTATCTCCAGTCTTGCTTAGACCACCCCATGGCACATGTACATTTCCCTCTTAGGGTTCTTTAGAAAGGCAATTCAAAGGCCATCTGAGTACAGACTCTTCCTAGAGTTTTATAGTTTATCTCATCTGACTATAATCTAAATGCTTGTTGAAAAAAAATTCAACTTATTTTTCATGGAAATGATTTTCTACCTTTTCTCAGGTACCTCATGTTGATTTCTGGGGTATTTAAGTGTCAGTTCATTAATGTGCCAACACTGACAAGTATGTCCCAAACAGATTTGGGAACAAGCATCTAACCCTTCAAAAGCTTGAAATACAAGTCAATTCAGCAGGGGACAAGCAGAGAGGAGCTTGCCTGGGTAAACACTCAGCAGACCACAGCCATCAGCCAGGGCAGTTTGCAAAGGGAAGAGGAGGGTGGATAACATACTTACATGTTCAAGTGAAGACCAGTAAATAGGCTTCTCTGTTATGACTTTTGTGACTTTGATTGGGTCATTAAGCTCTCATGTGTCAGTTTACTCATCTGTAAGACAAAAATGACATTAGCACCCACTTGAATGGGTTTTTGTGATGATTAAATTGGCAACTCATGGGAAAGCACATTTGGTGTATTACAAACATTCAAAAATTAAAACAGAAACAATGACAAAAACAAAATGATATTAAAATAAGTGTTCTTGTGTATAAATTTTAAATTAGCTCATGTCAGTGTAATATTAATATTATCATTTTTGTCACTTTTGTCATCATCATGTGAAATGGTCAACATTTATTAAAAACTTATTACTTATCTACCATGATGAGAAGTATTTTATGTGTGTTATTTCATTTTGTAAATTGCTCAAGGTTGCCAGCTATTAAGTGGTAAAGCCAAGAGAAAGATTCAATTATTTTGATTCTAGAATTTCTCCTACTTTGTAGTTTGTTTATGCTATTTCTTTTCTGAAAGGAATTTTATTATTTTTTAATTGGTACATTTGCAATACAGAATGATTACATTTATCATAGGAAGTTTGTATATATACATAACACATCTTAATTCTTTTTTTATCCCTTTCCATTACAAGACTTTTAAATTTGACTCACAGGAATACAATGAGTACTGTAAAATAACACAAATTAGAAACAATATTATATTACCAATCAAGACTAAACTCTTTTTAATGCTTTCATCTATTCACATGTATATAGTTTCCTAATTAATAGTAATTCCCAAACGTAGTTACCATTTAATTTTTTATGTTATAATTATGTTATAATTAAGTCATAATATGTTGTATTAAAAAAATGTTGGAAACCCATGCATGACATACTTTTTTTTTTTTTTTTTTTTTTTTTTTTTTTTTTATTTTTTTTTTTTTTGGTACCGGGGATTGAACTCAGGTCCTTGTGCTTGCAAGGCAGGCCACCGAACCGCTGAGCTAAACCCCCGGGATGACATACTTTTTTATTGAGGCCAAATTTACTTCTCTATCTCATACACCATCACTTCAGATGAAAACAAAAGATTAAATAATACAAGTGCCTGTAAGAATGAAGGAAAAGCCAAAAGTGAAAATCTGGCTTTTCAATACTATACTTATTTTTTTACCATGGAGAAAAATTAGAGAATACTCTTTGTCTATGACACTTGTCTTATTCATCAACCCATTATTCAAAGATGACTTTGTTTTATGTCTTTTAGTAGACACTACTAGCTTGGGCCCTAAATCAATATGAAAATTAAACTGGCAATCTAGAACACATTGATTTATGAGGTTACATTTCCCTTTAATTTCATAATATTTTGAGCATTCATAAATTAAACATAAAATCAATTTAATTTAAATTAAAAGTTAAGGGGCAGTAGCCCTCAGGTAGATGTTTAATAGTGTATTAGTTTTATGAAATAAATAAGATATACTAAACTTTATGCTGGTATTATTATGTAATATTTCCTACACACTAACAAAGTACCGTTACTTTATTACTCGAGACTCAATTATCCAGTTTTTGAATTATACATCCTGCCAAAGTCCACAAGTTAAACCTTTTCCTGTTTATTTCATTTTAAATGTTGGCTCTTTAAGAAAAAATGTGAGGAGAAAAAAAATCACATTGTTGTTAGATTTTTAAAATTTTAGAATCAGGAAAAACAATTTCACCAGGAAATTTATCATTTGCTATTTAGTAAAGCTTTAAAATCCCTGCATTCGGAGACCTGTTAATGATGAGAGATATTTACAAGATAACACTATGAGAAAGACTTTGCCTAACTTATCTGTAATTATTTATTTGTATAATGTATGTGTTCACTTATTCAGTGAATCATGGTGTATCTTCAATGTAGCATTAAGAATAAAATAGAAAAAAAAAAGACATGGGCATGTCTTCATGGAGCCTGCATTTTAGAAAGATATTATGTGATGAATCATATAATTGAAAATAATTATGTAATTATAAATTATATCATTATGGTTCTTACTGTGTAAGAGCCAGTATTGTTTTGTGTGCATTAATTCATATCATCCTCATAACCTTATAAGGAAAATACACATATTATATACATTTTATAGATGTATTTAGGGATGCTGAATAACCACGCATGTCAAACATCTAGAATGTTATGGTTCTGGGACTTAGATGCAGGTAGTCTGGTATCTAAGCACTGGACCCCTTGTGTATCCTACACTTGTAGTGGGCTGATTCCTTACAGAGGGGATAATCTTGCTGCTGTGAGAAGGAGCACATGGTTGCAGGTGACTGAGTAAACTTTTCTTACAGCTAGAAAAAGATCTACAGGTTTAGTTCGCATGAGCTAGGCACTGATGTGGACAGGAGAGGGTGCTTACTCATGAAAAGGAACCAGAAGGTATAAGAGGTTGAGGGGGAGTTAGAGGAATTTAGGGACATCCCCCCTGGAATAAGACCTACAGGTTGAGTTTATATGAACTAGGCACTCATGTGGACAGGAGAGGATGCTTACCTGGGAAAAAGAACTAGAATGTGTCAGAGATTGAGGGGGAATTAGAGGAATCTAGGGAAATCCAGGTGGTTATGGGTGTGGGTGAGTACAGCTAGAGAAAATTCCAGGAACAGCCTGCCTCTGATTTCACTGTCTCTATATTTAGACTCTACAGCTGCAAATGGTAGCTGGGACTGCAATTAGAATCACTCAGGGAGCCTGACAAATCTCATCTCAGACAAACTCTATCAGAATCCCTGAAGGGAGGACCCAGGCATCAGTTGCTCTGAAGTGCACTCTGGGGCAGCTGTAGTCGAAATCCTCTGTGTTAGGTGGGCAACAGAGAATCAGAGCTAATGATACCTAATGGAGCGGACGCCTCAGAACAAAAATGTGAACAATATTATTAGGATGATCAAGTGTTGATCTCTGTTTCATTTTGTTTTTACAGTACTGGGGATTGAATGCAGGGCTTCTGTACTGAACTATATCCTCAATCCTGTTTTGTTTTATGTTTTATGGGGTTTGTTGTTTTTGTTTTTGCTTGTAGACAGGGTCTTGCTAAGTTGTGCAGGCTGGGCAAAAACATGCCTCCGTTTTCCTGAGATTACAAGTGTGTGCCACCAAGCCTGCTTCCAAGTGTGGTTTTGAATTGTGAATTGTTGTCATGGGATGAGGAGAAGTACAAGAGTTTCTGATGTGTACTAATAGGAGCTGCATGAGACTTCAACAAAGGAGGAGCTTCCAGCTTCACTTTGGGGCAAGTAGATGCAGAGTACTTCCTACTGTGGTCCTGAACTCCAGCCAGATGAGAGCCAGGAGACAAGTTAGGGTCTCAGCATATAGTGTGTCTTCTGTCTAGAGAACTCTTTTCCACCAGTGTCCTGCTCACCCCTTCTGCGCTGAAGCTCAGAAGTAAGAGAGTAGGTGGGGAAAAGGCAAGCTCCCAAGTTGAACCTAAAAGTATATTTTGGGGGGCACTACCAAAACCATTGAAAGCAAAGAATACAGAGAGATGGTGATCATCCAAAAACAATCTGCCCCGCGGGAGGCTACTGACTGTGGCTGAGTCAGTCTCAACTTTGTTAATTTGTTGAGGAAGTGTCTCTATCCAGAAGTCCTCAGGAAGGCTTGGAGAAAGTGACAAATTATGATATTAAATGACTGTAAGAACTGGAATTATTATAATGTATCACCCAGCTATTTTTCAATATAACATAAAACTTAAGAATATGTGAAAATATTTTACTATAACAAAACAGGGTGTAGATTAAAGCTGAACTTCCCCATCTTTGTGTCTGTCTTTTTCTCTCTCATGTCCAGAATGCCCTCTCTCCCTCTCTCCGTCTCTCTCTCTCCCCCTCCCTTCCTCCCTCCCCTTCTCTCCCACCTGTGGAGAATTTCATAGGGAAATAAAGCCTCAGAAGGTAAGGGTGGGATTAGATGTGTTTTGTGCAGGTTTTGAAGAGTAAATCAAAGACTGGCACGAAGGGGTACTGCAACTTCAGAATGGAGGCTTTTTCTGGAGACCAGGTGAAAAATGTGAGGAGCGTGGGGTAGAACCAAGTGGCAGGGGAGGAAGAAGAAGTAGAAAGAGTGCAGCGATCTTTGGCCATAACATGCACAAAAGCTAACACAAAGGACCTGATGATAGATGAGTGGTAGACAGATGGGCATAGAAATATAAGAAAAAAATTATTTGCCAACTACAGCTATTTTTTCTGCTTTGCCTCTCAAAATTATTTTCTCGCTATATTTTATGCTTGGTGGGTAATAATGGATGATAGACTGAATATATAATGTACACCTTATTACATATGGAAAAAAGACAGAAAAAAACTTGTGAACGTTGGTGGTGATGAACTCTGGATAGGTGGTATCTCCAGATGATTCTAAGAATGAAGATGATGAGCGGGCATTTAGTACACATATGCCGGGAATCTGCTAGTCCCTTTCTGCACATACCTACTCAATTCTCATTTGCAGGGTGTGGTGGCGCACGCCTGTAATCCCAGCACTCGGGAGGCTGAGGCAGGAGGATCGCTGTGAGTTCGAGACCAGCCTGGGCTACACAGTGAGTTCCAGCTCAGTCTCAACTACATAGTGAGACTCTGTCTCAAAAAAACAAAACAAAACAAAAATCTCATTTTCCAGGATATGGGAATGATTCTTGGAACAGCTAAGTGGAAAGTAATAATGAGTACTTAAACAATTTTTAAATATACCATTAAATTAGCAAAATATTGAAGTGAACTAAAGTCACAACCCAATTTATTTCAGACATTAAAAATCACAATAATGATGATAATAGTTACTAAACATTTATTGTGTTCTAAGAACTGTGCTGGATGGTTTCCAAGTATTAACTCACTAACTTTTCAAAATTCATTGAAGCAAATAAAGTTATCCCCATTTTGCTAGGAGGAAAGCATATCTTTGAAACTGTAGGCATATTTTACCTAGACATTTGTTCATTGACTCTACAGACTAAAATTCAGGAAAGGAATGCAGATTTCAAGGTTCAGAGGTAAAGTTCTGATTTCCATCAGGGAGTCTTTCAAGCATCTCAATTTTCTTAAATACAGAAGGACACACAATATTATAATCTGCAAATAATTAATATCTTAACTTTTCAAGGGGAGATGAAACTTAGTATTACCCAATGATAAGTACATCTCTATAACAGGTTCTAAATATTTTACCAAATGAAATCAAAGAACAAAAAGTCAATATGGGGCCAGGGATGTAGCTCATTTCTGCCGCCTGCCTCGCAAGTGCGAAGAGCAGAGTTCAATCCCCAGTAAAAAAAAAAAAAAAAATCTATATGTATATTTGATTGTAGGGATGCCTGTAATAATTTCACTAGAAACAGAATACAACCATTTTAAAATAATAGCTTTATTACCCCTCCTTCCAGTCTACTATAGTTTGTTCATTGTGACTAAATGTCACACAATTAAGACTGATTTCAAGTGGGATATGTTGAAAGGCAGGAAAACTGGACTGATTATGAAAAGAGTGTTTATGTAACTATACTTCATCTTAAGTATTCAGAGATTAGCGTTAAGGACAGCCAATGTTTACCTGGGCTTCTGATATTTTTAGAGTGCAATATGCATGATCAGTGATATTGACCAATAGCTAAATGTTTTATCATGTTAAAATCCCACTTTAAATATATTTTCATTGCAGTTTTTTGCAAAATCCCTTTATTAAAATGATTTCATTAATCATTTTATCTAGAAAAATATAAATTTATATTCCCATAAAGAAGGGAGAATATAGAATGTGTGATAAAATAAAAACATTGGTTACATTTAAATTTTTTTTTACATAAAACAGACATTGCCAATAATCATCCTCAGAATATTCCCGCTTGGGCCAGGGATTTAGCTCCGTGTTTCTGCTGCCTTCCTCACAAGCTCAAGGTCCTGAGTTCGATCCCTGGTATCACACGCACACAAATCCCCCTTGCTTTGAGCGCATTTATCCCATTGTTCATGCCACTTTTGTAGTTCTGTAATTTCTCTCGTGCGTGTCTTTAGTTGTGCTATCTTGGCTACCTCCATGTCTTCCTCAACTGATTTAACATGTTAACCTTTCATGGTTGTTTTGGATTTCAGAAACACTCAGAAGTCACACGGTGCCAGATCCCAAGTGTAAGGTGGATGAGCACACACCATAATGGTTTCAGTAGGCTGCTTTTCTGTTGGACGACACTCGGCAGCAGCATTCATTGTATTTAGACATTTACAAAACTGGCCTTTGAGATGCTTCAGAAAACAGCAAGAATGATAGCATGAGTGTGTTCAAAGCAAGGAAAATATTCTGAGGGAGATTTATGGTACTGTGTCTTCTACTGTAATACTGTATATGATCACATTTCATATTTTCTTACCTCTTGCTCCTGTGTAACTAAAAGGCAATTTATGTTTTTGGACTAGTTTGATAAGGTTGCAATGTCCACTTCATATATTAATGTAGTTATTTGATGTAATTCATCTCCAAGCAAAGAAATCACTTTTTGGACTTTTAGTACTTCCTTTTATTTTTCTTGACTGGCCTAAAGACTAGGAAAGAGAACAGGAATTAATATTTTCTTCTTGCTTTTACTTTGTAAAATCAGATACACACAGTGACCTGAATAGGTGTTTAAGTTTCCACATCTCTCTCCAATGTGGCAAGACTGTGCTTGCAATAGTGAAGTAATGCTCCAGAGGAGAAAGAACATGCCTGTGTAGAATTTAATTTTTAAAAATTCACATGACTGTTATGATTTATGTTACAAAATCAAATGAATTGCAATGTTAATGCTTTACTTGGGGTTAAGCAAGTGTAGAGAATTGTTCTTAACATCATTCTTCAACAAATGTGTTTTGTTTGGAAATTTAATAAATTTTGAAAAATGTCAGAAAATTATAGATAAAATAACTTCATTTAAAATCCGGTAGCACTGCCTTAGAACTCCATGCTCCTGAACAAAGTGAAGAATAAAATGCTCAAGTCCCATTTTGTCACTGGCCGTTGCACTTTCTTTCATCTCTGAAAAAGCATGTAATTTATTTCACAATTATTCTTTGTATATAGGTTCTTGTTGTGTATCTAGAGCTATTTTTGTTTATTAAGATTATAGACTACATATCAATCTTTTTTCATTCTTTCATTCTTTTTTATTTTACTGAGAAAGCCTAGTGTCTTACTTATAGCAAAATGCTATAGACTAGGTAGCTTATAAACAACAGTTTATAAGTCCAAGATGAAGGTGCCAGCAGGTTTTATATCTGGTATGGTACAAATTTTCTAGATGATGGGTAATGCCTAATCCCGGTGCCTTCACATGATAGAAAGGTCAATTCATCTTTCTTGGGCCTCTTTTATAAGAACACTAACCCCATTCATAACTTCTCTGCCTCCCAAATACCCTGCCTTCTAAAACCTTAACCTGTGCAAGAGAAGTTCAACATATGAAGTTGGATATAAATATTCAGATCATAGCAACTACTAATAGCATTGCTCTACTGCCATTTTATTTACCCCAAAACTAAGTGGCTGACCCCCCCCAAAAAAAAGATAGTCCTGTGAATCAAGTGTTTGTAATTATTTGGCCCTGGAAATTAGAAGATGCATGGAAAAGAAGCTAGAGAATATCTACTCCAAACTCCTCACTTTTCAAATTACTAAAGTGAGAATTTTCTTACCTCCCTGAGATATACATCAGGGAAATATTGCACAATCCTTGGGACTGTGAATATCCTGAATTCTACTTTCATGATGAGATGACACTATAAACAGGGCACTGTAAACATCTCTAAAATAGACATTTTTGTGGGTGGGTGTGATCTAATTACGCAAACCCTTTAAAAGCAGAGGTTTCTTCCACTGGCTTCTGATAAGGTCAGAAATTGCATGAACTAGATTGTGTTCAATAAGCTACTGCTGGCTCTGGCAGAGAGGGAGCCATGTGGCAAGGAATATAAAAGGCCTCCAGGAACTGAGAAGTCCCTTGTGGCGGCAATCTCTATCTCACAGCTAGCATGAGGTGTGTTTTGTCAACAACTAGTGAATTGTGAAGAGAACCCTAAACCCAAGAGACCTGTCACCACAGCTACCACCTTGATTTCAGCCCAATGAGACCTTGAGCAGAGGCTCCCCTTACACTATTCCCAGATTTAACTAAGCTAAAGATAACATTTCAAGCTTCTGAAGGTACAGTATTTTGTTCCATGACAATAGAAAAATCTATCAGTTTGTCTAAGATCTTGTTGTTAATAAATGATAGTCCAAATTCTCCTGAGAATCAGGATAGTCTTTTACCTCTTGTTGGGCTCATAAGATAGATTTAAGTATGAATTTAATCAACCAACATCAAGGTATAAAAATCAAGGTATCAGCTCATGGGGCTAGAAATAGTCAAATTACTATTTACAAATCAATGAAAACTAAAAACTCAATGCTTATGGTAGGGTAAACATTACTTCTGAATAAATGAAAATTGCTTCAGAGCAAGTGGAGTATTTCTTCCATTGAAATATATGGCTAAAAGCAAAAGAAGTAATACGACATTCCAGCCCTCTCAGGTCTGGTGTCGAAGGCTACAAATTAGAGAAAGTGTTTGGTAACCAGAATATGAAGTTGAATCATAATATTCTAAGGGCATCGTCATCCTAGCAAGAGTTAGGTAAGACGTCCATCATGTGAAGATTTTCTTATTTTATTGTGTGAAAATATTCTGAAGAAAAATAAAGTAATGATTTTCAAATTCAAAATAAATCCAGTGTTGGTACATATTCAGTTAGAAAAGTGCTCTCACTTTCCCTTATTACAACCAAATTAGAAATTATTTGTTCAAAGAAAAGGAAACTCAACAAGCACTTTCATCTTTCTTGGTGTAGGTGAAGTCTGGAGTCACGCATGCATTGATTTCTGTTGCCATACTAGTGTGTATTTCCATACATTAGACAGTGTGAAAAGTCACGTGGGAGTGGTACACACACACTCTAACGATTGGGACTTCACTGATGAGGAAAATAGTGGCTTATTTTTCCCGTGGTGTGCCATCTCTATTAGACTTTGTAAACTGCAGCAGTTGAAATCTTTAACCAGCCATTACTAATAAGCATATGTTAATTGTTGCAGAGATCATAAGCAGGTCAATTAGGAGGCAAAAACTGGAACCGAAGGCAACATTCAGCTGGAGGGAAAATTCAGGGCAGGTGTCGGCCAGCATGGTCTGCCCTGGCGGGAGCTCCACGCATCTAGAGTGGAAGCTCATTTAATGTTTTGATTCGCTGAATTTGCATTTCAAATTTTCATTCCTAATAGACAATATAGTCAGTCTTTGTTAATGAGGACTCTGATTACATGTGCCATTATAATTGGGAATTAGCAGACCAGCCTTGTTTTGGAGATTAAACCCAAAGCAAATTGGATTAAATACGGTGTGACTGAAACCTCCTCTTTCTCTTTCTTTGCTTTTTTTATCTTGAGTCAAGGGTGAAAAAAAATCCATTGGTTCCAGGCATATGGCTCATAACTTTATTACCATTTTTAGACCTCTGATTATACTTTAAAAGAGAGTATTTTTGGCAGAGTTCATCTATAGTTTTAAAAATGTGTTTGTTAATTTTTCCCCTGTAAACTGTGTAGATTTGAGAACAGATCTATAATTCAGAATTAATTAGAGGACACAGAGTGGTGAATTTTAAAAATATTCTTAAAAACATGTTATATCTAAAAAAGTGTGATGAGGAAGTAACATTTCAAAATGAACATTAGGTAGAACTGTACAACTATCTTCACAACAGTGTTATTTGCGATCATTATCCTGCAGCCTAGGAAGACTGTTATATTTTGGCATATTATTTTAAGAGCAAGGATGAAATTTGAAATCGTACATTAATTCTATCACTTTATAAGAATTCATTTTATAATGAGAGCTTAATATAATTTTTATATTTTAGAGTGTAGGTATCATCATCCTTACATGAAGTATAGCTTAGGGTTATGTCATCTTTCTTTATTCTCAGGGGTCATTTAATATTGTAATCCAGTTACACTCCAAAATTTTCATTATTAAGCTTAAGACCAATTCTTCAAAAACTACCACTAATCCCAAGTATTAGAAAATCATGCTTATTAATTCCCATGAGATTTAGTTAAATGTTTGTTTGGCTGTAGGCAGCCTTAATTACACAACAAAAGGAGATCTCCACAAGATGAAAAGAAATTCAAATATTTTCTGAGTGAATATTGGTCTTTGAAGGCACACAAATGAGGTTAGATCTGGACACTAACCATCTTGTACACTTTTTGAGCCATAAAATGTTAATGTGTGGAGAAATGAAGAAAGGGGAACCTTCTGCTAAGTGGCATGATTTTTATTCAACTGCACTATACTTGTAGCAGAAAATAATCACAGTGGAAAGTTGTGCAAATAAAGGTTAAGGCACTCTCGGTGTGTCCTCTGGTACCCAGAAACCTGTTACAGTGGGAACAAGAGATTGTGATCCAGTTTTCTAGGACTATAACTTCAATTTTAGGAGAATTGGGCATCCTTTTTTCAGGAAGGCTTGTTAATCCTTTAATCACTCAATTTCATATGCATCACCTAGGTCAGTGTCTGATTTGTTGAGATGAAGAAAATACTGGCAGCTTTTGAGGTACAGGTTTGCCTTCAGAACAGACGTTCTCCTTTCCTATATACAGCTCTGCTAAGATGGAGAAAGACCTTGTTTCAGATCAACTAATAGAGAATTACAATTTTAACCTTATGAGTTTCAGTATTTTACAAATATAGAATACAATATATAGAACGTGAAAATTTTCTCAAACATATAATAGTATTAAGTTAAAACTTAATTCGTTGAATTCCATAAGAACAATTGCATTCTTTAACATCCATGCCTGGAGAATGCTCAGGATCTCACAGCAGTTTGGAATTATGAAATGGTTATTAATTATTACTGCCAAAGCTTCTTAGTGACCAGTAAGATCCATTTGTCAGATAACAAAAAAAGAGAAGATAATTCAGTTATATACTTTTAATAGTGTTATATATTTATTTAATTAGAATCCAAATTATTTGATTTAGTTTTTAATTGGAGGCAAGACTACAGTAATAATAATATCACCATCTAAGAGGGTACATTTAAAATCACTGGGATGGTTTTTTAAAGGGACAATTTATTTCTCATTTATTCTCAGTAAATTCTCTGTGTTAATTTTGAGAGTTATGTGGGAAACAATATTGATTCTAAACCTTGGCAATTCCGATTAATTCAGTAGTCATAGGATTGACAAATGTGAAGATTATTAGCTATATTTTTTCTTTGATACCTTCAAAATGTTACTTTTAAAATTTATTTTTGATAAATAAAAGAACTGCTCTTCCCAATGATGAATGTAACTGTCTGTGCTGTATACCTAAAATGTACCAATAAACTCAATGAGAAAAAAATGAAAAGAACTGCTCATGCCGAAAAAGTAAGTTTAATAATCAGAAGTTCAGTAAAGATTGTAATATTAAAAATTATACTTCCTTTAATCACTTAACTAAAGGTTACTTTGCTGCCATCAATTAACATTTTCATGAACAACTTTATTGGCATTTCAGAGAGAGAGAGATAGACAGAGAGAGAGACAGAGAGAATTTGTCCGGTATTTTATAAAGAATATGGAACAGAATGGAGTGGGATAGGATGCAATGGAAAATATCCCAGTGCATTGCTTGTGGCCAAGTTGAGAATTTTTCATGAAATCTGGTTTAATTTTATGTGTTTTAATTTGCAAGCAAACATGATGCCACAATGTAAAATGTGTTTTTTTGTATGCTGTGGATTACAGTAGAACTTAAGGCAGAGAGCTCATCCAAACAGGAGAGTGGGCCAGGGAACCTTTACAGCCATGATTTCTGAAAAAGCCTCCACCTTCCTCTTAAGACTTTTTTTCCTTTCCTCCCCTTTTCTTTCTCCAATTTCTGCCATAACAATAATTTTCATTGATGAGATGCGTTATTGGTGGCATATTTTGCAGACAAAAATGAAATACAGACTGCAACAAAAGGTTAACTCGGCAGACTTAGAAGTTGCCCATTTTAAAGTTCTTCAGTACAATAGCCTGGCTTATACTCTCCAATCCCTAGGAATTTTCTGAGTGATAAAAGTACTTTTGTATACTTGAGATATGGCTCCAGGCCAGATAGTTCATGCTACCAGTGTGACTTATGGCACAGATTTTGTGTGGCTGAGGCTGCTGCTCAGGCTGCATCTGTAGGTACTGTGTCTGAAGACAGCAGTGAAGAATAATCATGTAGGTGCTTCATGTCAGAGTGACTGGCCAATGAAATCCTCAGGTAGCAATACTCTGCTGAGCCTCCCTGGCAGACACATGTATTGTCACGAGTATTCTCACATAGCATCACTGGGAGAATTAAGTGCTATCCATGAGACATCACAGGGAGAAAACACCTAGAAACTTGTTCCCCATCACTCCCAAATTCTGCTGGAGACTCTTTTCCCTCTGTGAATTTTAATCTGTATTCCCTTGCTGTAATGAGCTGTCAGTAGAAAAGCCTTACTGAGTCCTTTCAGTCCTTACAGTGAGTTATTGAACCTAAGGACGGTCTTAGAGACCTCAACGTAACGAGAGTGATCAGCCCCACCACACTGGTGGCCACGAAGTATGCCACTGCCTGACTGTACTCTGACTCATTTTTATGCAACTTTCTCAACTTGTTGAATTCATTGTTCTTACTGTCTCTTTGCAAGTGTAAAAGATATTTTCACTTGCTTTTCCCTGGTTTCACTTTTACTAGCAATAAGACTGAATAGACTAGTAATGGGGCTGAATATATTGGCATGTTTAAGGATCTTTGCATTTGTTATTTGTATTTCTTATTTTTCTATCTGAATACATGATTTTTATATTGATTTATATTTCATTTTTAAAAATAAGAATATTGGTGAGTATATTTGAATTAAAATATTTTAGAACAAATATAATTATATTACGCTAGTGCTTAACAAAGTATGACCTAAATCTACAAAGTGTTGCAAATAAGACACCTGTCAGAAGCATATAGAAGCTGCAGGCTGGTACATGTTTGTTCCTTTAGAAGTGCCTAACACTGCATCTACTACTTTAAAGTATTTATTTGGTTCTAAAGTATTGCCAAATAAAAATAAATTTCACACCAGTTTTGTCTGTCACAGCAACTTTCAGGATAGTGGTGTTTATCAATAAAATTGCAAGTAAAAAAATAGGGTTATACAAATGTTGTATGCAAGTTTTGAAAAAAAAGAATCATACCACAGTGATGTATGAGCATCCATGTTTATAGCTTCACAATTTGTAATAACTAAAACTGGGAAATAGCCCAATTGTCCCTCAACTGGAGACTGGATAAGAAGATGTGTTTTTTCTATAAAATGGAGTACCACTCAGCCATAAAGAAGGAGAAACTAGCCATTTATAGCTAAATGGATGCACATTGAGGCCATAATCTTAAGTGAAATCAATAGGATACACGTGTAAATACCGAATTGTTTCTCTGGTGTGAAAAACTAAAGGTGTAAATAAGATTCAAATTGTTTAATTGATAATGTGAAATAGGAAGGAAAGGGCTAAAGGAGCAGGAGAACTGGGAAAGGTAGGGCAAAGGAAAGAAGAGAAAAGAAAACTATGAAAAAAAGGAAAAAATGGAAACAAAATCTTTGTAAATAGGGAAGGGTGGAGGAGGTGAAGGGAGGGCAGGGGTATAAGGAAAAAATAAGAACCAAGATAAATCATGTAAAATTCTAAGACCCCAATGATGAATGTTACTTAGAAAGTATACCTAAAAAGTACCAATACACTTAATGAAAAAAGATTATATTTATCAATGTCTTTTTTGTTCTTGTTGTTTTGGTATCGGGGATTGAACGAGGGTCCTTGCACTTGCAAGGCAGGTGGCAGAACCACTGAGCTAAGTCCCCAGCCCTATGTCTTATATTTGACAATTGAGCATAAGTTGTTTTTTATCCCAAATTAAAGAGCAATCTCATAAATGTCAAATGTTTTACTATCAAGTTCACTGGAAGGAAATTATTTAATTTTAGACACACTTAATATGTGTGTCTAGCATGATATACTTCGTGATTGAATTTTCTATAAATTTATATCCATTATCCATGGCAGTTAGCTTTCTTCAAGAGAGAAGGAGCAGGGAGAAAAGGAGAGAAAAAGAGAGAGGGAGAGAGGGAGAGAGGGAAAGAAGAAGAGAGGGAGAGAGAGAGAGCTGCCAATAGTGACCTGGATACTAGGGCAGAGATGTAGACTCTAAGATTCTAAGTTACCAAATTAACACTAGAGAAACAGAATAATAAATGATCTTTTCATATTTGTGATTTTTTTCTTCTATAAATAAATGGTACATTACTATCTAGAACTCAATTATACCTCATATTACTTCTGAAATTGGGATATTATTTAACAGGGTAGATAACACTACTGCTAATTTTAAGTATTGTCATTGTTATTACTATTATGAATATTACACTGGAAATATTAATATAAATAAGGGATTTTTTTGCATTTAAAGTATTTTCCGTGTATTTTCTCACTATTAAATGGGCAGTGTTTAAGCTCTTTTGTCGCTTTTAGAAACAGAAACTTGGGAGAGGAATTTAGTGAATGCACTGGCTATTTTTGTAGCAATTTAGAGTTCAGGAAGAACCTTTACCTCATGAATTTGTTTCTTTCTTATGAGGCCTTTCTGGTTTGGCCTGAGATTGTAGGAAAAAGTAAATAGTGGCTCAAAGAGGTTACTTGCCCTTCCCAGACTCGCAGTTGATACAATAAGTGATAGAGTTGTTGTTGCTCATTTATTCCTTCACTTACTCATTCAGAACTCTTCTGAGGGCCTATGCTGTGTCGTTCATACATGGTGGAGGCTGTATTTTTTATATGTGGCCTCTTGTCTTTAAGGAATACATATTTTAGTAGGGAGGACACTCAGCATGAAATCATATTACTAAAATGCAGTTTCTTCCTTGGTAACAGAGGATGAAAGTGCTGCAGTAGTTCAGAGGAAGGAATGATCACACAGCCAGCGTGGGATGGAAATGGTCCGCCCTGTCGAGCAGGATAAGGCGGTCGGTGCGTCTGTTGTCCTACAGAGGGCCCATGGGTAACCTCGGAAAAAGTCCAGGAAGGGAGCCCGAAACCCGTTAGTAACATTCCATATTCTGTCACCATCTCCTAATATTTGGGAAAGGGCTATATAATCACTTTGAGAAAAAAAAATCATTGCCTTTGATCCTAAAGTATGTTCTTACACCATGTGAGATACAAACATTTTTTAATTTTTAAAATTATTAAAGTAAGGTTTTCTGATCACATGACAACAAAAACCGTTGCACAAAGTTTAAAATTTATAGAAAAAAATTCAAAAGAATTTAGAGTCACTCATAGGAAATGGATACATATTGAGGATATACCCCGAAGTAAAATAAGTCACACATGTATCAATATCGAATAGTTTCTCTGGTGTGAAAAACTATAATAGTACATAAGATCCTAATGATATAATGGACAACGTGAAATAGGAAGAAAAGGGCTAAAGGTGTAGGGAAAGTGGGAAGGGGAGGAGAAAGGGAAAAAGGGAAAAGGAAAAAAATCAGAACATGAAAACCTGGAAATAAAGTATTTGTAAAAAGGGAAGGGAGGAGGGGGTGAAGGGAGGGCAGGGACAAGGGGGAAAAATAAGAACCAAGACCTGTCATGTAAAGGTACAAGATCCCAATGATGAATGTAACTGTACTGTACACCTAAAATGCACCAAAAAACTCAATGAGAAAAAAAAGAAAAGAAAAAATTCAAAAGAAATTTAAAAACGCAAAATTCTGCCATCCATGTATGTGCCCTTTATTCTTGTGTGGACCATTCCCTAAAAAAGGCTTTTCAGACATACTCAAGTCCTGCTTTTTGACAGTGTCAATGAGAGGCTTTCATCTAATATTTTATGTAATTTGACGTAATCAACTATTTCTACATGGTTGAATCCTTATCTTTTTAATACATTTTCCTGGTCATAAATGTTTCTAAGGGTGGTTGTTGTCGTTGTTGTTCTGGGGAATTTAACCCAGGTCTCTCCCTCACCCTGAGCTACATCCTTAGTCCCTTCTCTTGTTTTGTCTTGAAGTACGATCTCACTAAAGCACTAAGTTGCCCAGACTGGGCTCAAAGTCGCCATCCTCCTGCCTCAGCCTTCCAGAGTGGTGAGATTACAGGTATGTACCACCACACAGAGCTCTAAGTTGTATGAGTATTTTTTTCTCACTACTTTGTTGTATTTATGTGAATATTAGTTTCCCAAAATAGATTATCAGAAACAGAATTTCAGGGTTAAAAGACTTATCTTTTTTTCAAACATATGATACATGTTATCAAATTTGTTCTTCAGAAAGCTTACACTGGTTCATATTGCCATCAACATTGGCTTGCTGGAACTTTAGCCTTTTTTAATTGACTCATATATTATTACATATTAGGAATAGGAAACTCATATATCTGCTATTAATGTTTTCCTGTTTATTTTGATGTCAATATATAATGTTTTTAAAGTAACAGCTTAATTGGTCCAAATCTACATCATTTTTCTTAACTGTTTACATCTTGAAATAGCTTTTATTTTGTTTTGTTTTAAATTTAAGCTTGAACATCATGACAGATTTTTAACCAACAGAATTACATAGCTCTTAATGCAACTAGTATTAATAATATAGGTACTTGGAGGAGGGTTCCTGCAGCAATATATTGCTTCTATAAATGAGAAATACTGATCAGATGTCAAAATTTCATGCTGTACGTTAAAGCACATATGTCTTTCAGGAAGACAAATACTTTACCTTATCCTCAAAGATTATACCAAACTTTTCCTTTATTTTTAAGATACAGGGGATATTCTGAAGTCTTTTAACTCCCCCCCCCATTAGGTGAGTCTCCAAAAACTGTTTGTAATAAAGCCTATCTTTCCTGACCAGGAGCAACATGTCTTACCTGTATAAAAACTATCCACTCACTTCATCTGACCACTTTTGTTTGTTGACAGAAGTTATGACAAGGAAATACCTTGTTGGCTTGTCAGTGACTCTGCTCTCTCAGGATGACATGTTGGCAGTGTTTCAGTGATCCCTGCTAAGCCAGCCACGGTAGAAATAAATCCAGACTTCAATTGACCTCTATGATCCCAGGTGCCCTGAGAGACCCTTTTCTCAGCCAAACAACAAATGCAGGACACTGATTCACAGGGCTGTGGTAAGAAGGCTCTAAATTTCAAAAGTGATTTCATGATTTCCCTCTTGTATCTTGGTGGACAGAACGAAGCACACCTGACTGATCTCATGGACAGTTTGTGTGAAAGGGATGGTTGTTGGGATGATCATAAAGTATTCTGCTTCATGACTGATATCCAATCAGAAGGAGCTCAATTTTGTTCAGTATTTTTATCTGTGACTCAGATAGAGATGTAGAAATCTGACTCAACAATTTTACTGATGGCACAATGGCTCTTGTAATTGGTGGCAGGTTCAGAATTTTAAAGCTCTCAACAGGGTACAACAATGATGTAAAATCTAGTAAGATAAAATGTAATGGTTCTAACATAAGATTCTGTACTGGTGATCCATAGCACCTCAACTATAGATGCAGATTATCGGGAACAGTGTGGCAGCTAATGGTACACCAGTGGCTTGCCAGTCACCTTTGAGATCTTATTTAAGTACAACCTGTCCTTCTCAGACAAGGAGATGACCTAGCAATTTCATGAAAATTGGTCTTGATAATAGGAGTCAAATATCAGAAACAAAAGAGATGCTAACCTCCCTTGAGACCTTTAAGACAACAGTTACAATAAGGTTTCCCATCATAGAGAGAAGTTTGACAAATTATAGATCACTGGGAAAAGAGCACATAGGAAGTAAATGGTCTTAAAGCCATTAATAAATGGCTGGAGATGTTTATACTTTACTTTATACACATGAGGCAAATATGTAAATGTTTTTCATTTTTTAAGACCTTAAAACTTTTGAAGAATATTGACCAGTATTTTGTAAGATGTCCCTCAATCTGGTCTTGTTTGAAAATTCTTCATGATTAAATATAGATTCACACATTTTTAGCAAGTTATATAGCATGGATACGGTGCCCTTCCTAGTACATCATCTTCAGAGGTCAAGATATCAATGCCTTTATACTGCCAAGGTAAACAGCAACCATTTGCTAAAGGTGGTTTCTGCCAGTTGTCACCACTGTAAATGACTACTTTCCCTTTGCAATTAATAAGTACCTTGCAAACAGATAGACAGTACATAAAAATATAATTTTTCAATCTTTCATTGACTATTTTAGCATCTATTTTGTGATTCCTGTTTAACACAATAATTTTGATGCTTCTGTCAAATAGTAAGTTATTGTTTGCATCATTCCTTCTGTGTTTACTAATTAAGGCAATTAAGGAAGAACTTCCTTAATTTAATAATTGGTTCAACTATTTTTACATATGTGTTCAACTATTTTTACACACGTGACTTATATATATATATATATATACATATAATATATAAATCAGAATGATAATATTAACAGTAATCAGAATAGTAGTATTTATTTTATTGTATGAGTAATAATCTACTTTTTTATTGGACTGTGAGAATTACTTCAAATTTTCTCCTGTGTGCTTTCAACATCCTTTAACATATATTCATCATTTTTTAAGCACTTGCCTGATTTCTGACACCACAGAACCTTTCAGGGCTATCTTCTATTTTTATTGTGTAAGTTTATTGGAGAATGTTATTTAAAAGCCAAGATCTAGACTTGTATTTATTGTTAATAAAGTATAAATTTTTCCAGTCTTTCTTAGCAGAAATAACTAGGAAATATAAATGTGTACAAACACACATGTTATTTTTTCGAGTGGGCTATCCATTAATATTTTAGAAACCATGAGTTCAGGACTGGGATGTGACTAAGGGGTTAAGTGCTTTCTTAGCTTGCTTGAGGCTCTGGGTTCAATTTCCAGCACCACAGAAAAGAAAACAAAAGAAAAAGCCAGAAACCATGAATTCTGAATCCAATGCTGACACTTCTGAATCCAATCCAATCTCCCAGGGCTGAATCTAAGTTGTCCCTTCTCTGATTGTAACTCCTTCTTTCACTATGAGGTTTCATTCACCACAACAAATTTACACATTTATTTAGCATAAATTTTTTATTCCTGTACAATGTTAATACCATGTATTAGTCTGTTTTCGGTGACTATAGTTGGGTGACTTTATAAGGAAAAAGATTCAGCAAGCACATAGGTCTGAGGGTTCACAGGAACAGCGTGAGCCTCGGTGTGGTTCTGGCTAGACTGGCATTCTAATGGCCAGAACATGCGTCACAGGGAGCGATCACATGAGGTGAACAGGAAACTGGGGAGTAGCCAGCCTTGCTATTTTTATAACAACTGTCTCTCAAGAATTAACCAAGGTCCCGGGAGAACTACTTCAATTCTTTGGGAGGATGAACCCCCAAGGACTGGAGGTCACCTCACAAGATCCCATTTCTAAAAGTCCCACTTCTTTTAACATCACTACACCAGGAACCAATCTCTCAACGTATGTACCTTGGGGCACAAACTACATCAAAACCGTGGTTATTGGGCTGGGGATTTAGCTCAGTGGTTCCGCTGCCTGCCTCGCAATCCCCAGTACCGATAAATAAATAAATAAATGATACATTAAAAAATGGTTATTAGCATTGCTCTAAAACTGAAAATTATGTCCAAAGCTATATGTACTAAGAGAAGTATTATTTTCCTCTTATTCTTTCTTCTCCATTCTTTTCTAAAATTAATTTTATTGGTACATTTAAGGTATAAAATATAATGACATTCATCATTGGAAATTTGCACCTTTATAATAATCCATCTTGGTTCTTATTTTTCCCTCAATTCCCCTGTCCTCCCTTCAACCCCTCCACTCTTCCCTATGTACAAAGACTTTCTTCCCATTTTTTTCTTCTTCTCACATTAATTCCATTCCCTTCTTTCCATTCTTGTGCCTCCATTCTTTCCTCCTCCTCCTCCTCATATCCCCTATTGGTTACAAGTCTCATTGGTTTCTTCTTCATCCTTAATATTTTTTCACAAATAAAAAGATGCATGCATATTTTTTCATTTTCCCTTCATATTTACAGAAAATATAAACTACTATAGATAATTTTTGCACTTTTCACTTTTCTCTAATCTTTATATTTTGGAAAGCACCACATGTCAGTCCAAGGAGCTCTTAATTCTTATATACAATTGCCTACTATTCAATAATGCAGATGTGCCATAATTTAGTCAACTATTACTATTTAGCTTATTTCATATATTTTGTAATTATAAATATTGGTATCAAACTTTTGGTTCTCAGTCCTTCAATTTTTAAAGAGTTCTTACTATATTACTAGAGTAGAATTTCTAATATATGCAGGGTTATCAGACCTTGGTGACATGTGTTGAAAATACTTTTGCACTGTGTCAACTGTCTTCTGATTTTGTGGTACCTTAGAGAAAGAAAGAGAAGTTTTTGTACCCAGCCAGATATCAATTCTTTCCTTTTTCATTTCTGGAGTTTGAGCCATACTTCAGAAATATTTTTCTGTAAATAGTTAAAAGAAATTCAACATGAATTTATCTAATATTTATGGCTTATTTTTCAAATTTGGATAGATTTGGAGTTTATTCTATACAGTATGAGATCTAATTATATTTGCACGTGTCTATTCAGTACCATTATTTACAAAGTTTACCTTTGTTCAACTGATTTCAGCTATTATCATTATAATATACTGAATTTCTTGTGTACTTGGGTCTATTTCTAGATTTCATTTTTCTATTCCACTGGTCTGATTTTCTACTCATGCATCAATATAATAATGTTTTCATTTACAAGGTTGTACAGCTTCACAATGTTTTAATGTAAATACAGAAGCTGTCAGGAAACAAACCTCAGTTCATACTTTTTAACCATCAGATCTGTTCTGAGACAGAATTGTTTGCATTTTTATCCATGGAGACTTTCAAACATTTCTAGACTAGACTACTGCTTCTCAGACTTTAATATAATAGCGGTACCTCCTAAGGATCTTGTTTAAATCAGTAACTTGAAGATATTTTTTATTAATTTAGTAACTACAACGGAGATAGAGGAAATCTCTAGTCACTGGAGAACATAGGTACAGTCCACTCAAACCCTCACAATTAATACAGGAGGCAAAGGAAATATAACAATAATCTTGATAAATAAAAATATACATATTGTTAGGGTTTGCACAATTGGTTTGTTTTTCCACCTAGTTAACCGTGTTCCATGGATATTCTCCTGAATAAACTATCCCATTATTTAAAAGCTATCAGACCCTAAGTCAAGAAAAACAAAGAACCAGAAGAAAAATATCTGGAACATGATGACAAAGAACATGAGTTCAGGAGTCAGAAAATCCAGGTTATTGATTTTTAAATCCAGATTTTGCCACTTTCTGGGCAACTTGAGGCAATTTTCTCAACCTGCCCAAGCTAATGCTATCATTAATAAAATAAAGATAATCATAGAATCAGCACTCAAAACTATTGTGAAGCTTAAATGATAACATCTCTAAAGCACTTAGGAAAGTATCCCATAAGTAGTTGCTATTACTCCTGAAAGTTCGTGCACTTTTGGGAACAGACCAATCACAAATCCTCCCTCTTTGGGTTGCTCCTTATGACCATTTGACAGGGTTCTGTTACCTGTGAAGGACTGAGTTTTATTGGCCTCTGAAGAAGTCTTGATTGACCTGTCGCGCAGTCTATCAGAATCCTAGGAGCTTATGGTTTACACTAGAGATCCCCAGACACAGATAGCTGATACAGCAGGCCTTTGAAAGGAGAAAAGTTTGTGCTTCGAGCATTTGGATCTTTAACATATGTCATGTGGAATATGTGGAATACATCATTTTTCTAGATTTTATTAAGCAGAATGAGCAAGATGAAAATCTTATCTTTTAAGAACAGGTTTTAAGTTACCAGTTATACCAAAATATCGATGAGTTAATTAAGAACACCAGTTAGGGTAATCACCTTCCTGATGAAAGGCAGTTAAAATACTTTCAAGCCTCTGATCTGCAACCTATAGGAAGTTATTGACTCTTTAAAGGGTTTATATATGACATCTCTATAATATTTTATTCAGTTGTGCCAATTTTCGTTCTCCATTGTATGAAGTTGATACATTGTACATATTAGCACTAAAGAAAGCATTCACAATATACCTCCCAAACAAAATATCTAGTTTTTCATGGAAGACACACAGGGAAGACCATGCATGCAAGCAAGCATGCACACGTGTATTTATATGGACACACACACACACACAGAGTGAGACAATTGAATCCTCCATGACATGATTCTTTAAGTTTATATCCACAGTAGCAGCTAATAGGGATATAGTGAAGGTTCAATGAAAGCTTATTAAAAGAATGAATAGAATAATCATTTGCTCACCAAGGTAGATATGTCATAAGAATACTATAAACTTGAACACATGGTGAGTATACCGCCATGCAATACACTTTCTGCTAAAATTGTTTTAATTATTAGAGTTACGGTTTCTTTTTATTCAATAAAGCTCTCTTTGTAACACAAATATCATTGTTGTTTTGAGCAATTAGAGACTATGAAGTGATTCTACCAGATATTTCTTCTTCCTACAGGGGTAGCAGATGCACAGGGGGAATTGGTTACTTAATTCCCCTAATCACCTATTTCTTTCCTCCCTCCTCATTCCATGATTGGAAACTTGGACGTTCCCCAGTGTACTAATAGCTGACCCTGGAAACTGGCAGAAACCAAAGCCTTCTCTTGAAAGCAGCAGGCTCCATATGGTTGCTTCAAGCATGGAGGGTGACCCTGCCAAGCCTCCTGCAAAGGGATTTTACAGAGCAGAGAGGCAAATGTGTCCCTTTAAATGTTAGCCATTGAGCCGGAGTGAAGAAATCACCTTCCTCATGAAAGGCAGTTAAAATACTTTTGAGCTTCTGATCTGCAACCTATAGGAAGTTCTGTACAATGGCGGCTCAATGCCAAGCATTAAAAATAAATGTAATCATCAGATGATTAGCTATAAAATCTTCCCTAAAAAAATGATAGAGCTGTCAGTTACAATCAAACATACATATGCATATCGAAGGACGGGGAGACCAAGAATAACTTTTGTGGATGGAACGAGCACTATGTGTGTGTGAGGGTAACAGAGGCTATGACATAGCATATGAAGTCAATGGCGGAGTTGTTATTATTTATACATGAGTAAAGATTACAAATGCAAGCCCCAGCTCAGATCTCTCACCCCCTGGATCTGTGAAACCTGTCACTCAGTCTCCCGTGGTGTGTCTTCCTGTCTCCGAGCCATTGGACCACCTGCTGCCAAGACTCTCATCTACTGCTTTGCCCAAAGGCCTCGATGATAACAGCATTGATTCCAATGTACATCTAATTACTTCTCATAATCTATTCATTTCACAATAGTGTAGTGAAACATCTGTCACATCGTAAACTCTTTAGTAGCCTTATCAAACCACCAAAACACACTCTGCTGCCACTTGGCAGCTTCCTTGATTTTCCATTTATTAATATGATGCAAACATTTCTAGTCCTTTTTGCAGCTTTAGATGAATTTCCCCAATGACCAGTGAAGCAGAACTGGGCAAACTGCAGTTTGAATGTCTGTATATTACCTATTGAGGGACAAATCCAGATGTCATGCACGAATCAGTTAAAATGAGACTGCTGCCTTGAAGGAATTGTCTCTAAATAAAGTTCTTTCATTCTTAATGGTGAAAGATCAGGCTCCTTCCTGGGCTTCAGTGTGTCTGATTAATTTACTAAAATAAGCCTCTGGGACATTATTGCCTTTGAATAAGATATTGCACAGGAAAGCTTTTTACCTTCATATGCTTAACTTTACCTTTGGGAGAATTATGCTCTTTCCTTTTTCTCTCCTTTTTAATTTTCTCTCTTCACCCTTTCTCTTCTTTCCCATTCCCTTCACTCTCTGCCCTCTTGCAGAAAATCTAGTAAAAAAGATCTACCCACGTCATAGTTGATCAGAAAACACTGCTGCTCTCCTGTAATCAAGTCTACAGAATGTTCTAGGCACAGTAGTATTTTCCAAGAAAGAGATTTATCACCAGATCTTTATTGCCGATGGACTCTCTTCAACTTCTCCTTCAGTGCCAAGTTGACTGTCCCTTTCCTCTCCCAGGAAGAGTTACTCAAGAGTTCTTTACATGCTCACAAGAGCTTGGCATCTCTATTCATTAACTTAACACAATACTTGAGACATCTGCTTTTTCCCTAGATGTTAGATCGCTCAAAAATAAAAACTCTGGCTTCCTCCAGTCTGTATCCCAGCAACTTGCTGGGTGCCTGGCACCCCAGACAATGACAAATAGATACAGAATATTTCTAAGTCACTGATGAGAGTTGTAAAACTGGAGTCTTAGGAGCAGTTTTGCATACACTGTGAAGTGTAACTCTCTATACTCTACTCCAGAAATAATAGCCAGTGTTGTTATGTCCCATTACCCTACCTCCTTCACATATATCAGCTCATTTGCTCTTCACAAGAGCCCTGTGAGGTGTTACTATCATGATCCACAAATCAGAGCTAAAGGATTGAGATGCAGAGAGAGCCGATACCATTGCCCACAGTTACATAGGTAGTAAGTGATGGGCTCAGCAGTGCGGCTTGAGTTTCTCTTACCTCTTGCACTGTAAAGCCCCTTCAATGGGAAAATTCTCCTACCATTGACTGAAAATGGTTCTTTTATCATTAGACTAGTTCCTGAAATACAGGGTTAATTGCTCAAGCTGTGCTTCTGGTTTTATAGGCTGTGTATGTGGCCCTCTTCGTTTACTTGGTGTTTTGCTAAGTAAATTCAACATTGCTTTTTGATATCACAACAAGAGGAGAAATTTCTCATGTGTATAGAGGGAATTGAAGCTTTTTCCATATTTTCAGTACAGACTGGAGGAAATATTTCTGATAAAGCTATCAACATTTTTAAAAAGTTCCTCTAAGAAAGCATATAGATGTTAGAAGCTTGTGCAGGAAAATTTCTAGAATTCACCAGAACACAAATTTATGTCTTGTAAAGCATTAGATAGTCACAAAATAACTTCTGGAGACCATTATTGTTCTGGATTTAATTTAGTGCTAAAACCCAGAGATAAAGACTGTGCCATATTATACATCAGGGAATAATTCCCTGAGTCCCAGGGGACAAAGCTAAAAGTAAATCAGTTGTTTGTCTGCCTCTATCGTTTCTCCATTTGTTTAGTCTATAACTCCATGTGTCAAAATGAAATATCATGCACCTAACAGGCTTGGTCTGCATTTCAGCACTGCCCTACAGAGCACATAGTAGGGATGCAGTACATAGGGGTTGCATATGGGATGTAACCCATAATTGCATTACTCTGTGAACCCCAACACGACCTATTCTAAAATGGCAATGGCCAGGTTCTGTCAGGGTAGCAGAACTAAGTGAAAGCTCACCATCGTAATATATAGGAAGATTACACATCCATGGTGAAGGCCAACTATAACACACAAAGGAGCTCAACTTAATTTTGCAAGAATTAACCTAGTGATAAAGGAAATGTTGTAGGGATCAACAATTAAGAGTTAGAGTTGGACCTCAGTTTTTGGGTACAAACTTAGTTCTTCTTGTTGGATGGGTGACCTTTAGCAAATCATCTTCCTGAAACCCAATCTCTTCATCTGACTAATGGGATGTTAACAATATCTGTTCCCAAAGCTACTGGGAAGAAAACACATGAAAAAAACACCTAGGACAGTACTACCTGCTGTAAATAAGCATTATCTAATGCTTTTATAATCACTACAGGGGGCAGGAGATTTAGCTTAGTGATGCCACCACCTGCCTCACCAGCAAGGACGTAAATTCAATTCCCGGTACCAAAAATGAGAAAGACAGCACTATAATCACTGCAAGTACAACTACATGCTATTTCACTATTCAACCACATTTCAAAAGAAAAGGCAAGTGCAGATCAAAGAGTACAAAGTCAATACTATGCTGCATTTCATTTCTTTACATTTATAATTAAGAATAAATCTTGATATTCTTTGAATATGTTACTGGGATCTTTTAAAGTATCTTTTTTTGTTTAAGTATCTTTAATCAAAAGTTTCCACTTTTAAAATGTTAGCTGATAGCTTCTTAAGATACCCATAGTGTTACAGAATTTGACTCAACCAGTTAGATATTAACTACTTTCCAGTTCTAAGTTCCTAAAATAAGAGATCTCACATAATGAGTCACAAATATTGCTCTGAATAGTAGATCTAGTTAAAGACAAGGAATTTCTCCTTATGAAACTTCTAGAAAGCAATGCTATATAACCAAGTAATCTGCAGACCATGTGCTACATGTTGTTACCGAGGTCAGTGCAGGCAGAGTAGGTGGAGACACAAAAGAGGCTGCCACGAGCAGCAGCGTCAGGAAAGGTACCACGAGCAAGTGAGAGGAAGCACAACTTGGAAGGGAGCAAGATGGAGATAAGACTTTGAGGAGTGAGACCTCATCCTGCCCATCCAGGAGAACAGCAACTTCAGGCTCCTACAGCTTTTCAAACTAAGCAGGGCCAGGATACCAGGATACTTGAGGCTATCTATTCTTGACTTTTACTTATTGCCAATTTTCATGTACAAAGCCAAGATGGATTTGCCTATGGGAAAAGGGGAAAAAGCAATATATAGAGAATCTACTTTGGCTAACAGCATTCAATCCTTAGTCTGTGGCCCAGATAATAAAATGTGGGTGCTCAAATCCCTGGCTGTGGGCCAGAGAAAATTTTCTGGAAAGCTCAGGTTGACCATAGACTTGCTGATGCATAGAAGGTGTGGAAATGCTTTGCCTCTCTTGAATGGTCTTCGGTCTATGCCAACTGGAAAAGGGGACAAGATAATACAATTTTCCCACTATTCAAGATAAACTTTTGTTTGAAGGTCCAGTATAACTTAGGATCTACACTGCCATGCACTTGTAATACCTGCAAATATAGTTGCATTACATGGTAGGACTCATTCCACCTGGCACATTTTAGAACCTAGCACTCTAAGGTTTACCATGAACACATTGGTCACATAAAGACATAGAAATTGAATGTTTGATTAAAAAGATAAAATAATAAAAACTAAGGGACATTATCTGATACTTTAGATTTTTGAAGTAGCTAACCGTACTCTTCTCTTATTCTTTTATAATCTTGAGTTATTAAGGGAAAGGTGAGTCTCGAATATTGTCCTCCTTCAATTGTGGTATCAAAAGAAGTTGGCATTTTGATCTCCTGGCTGCTTTAAGCTGTTAAGAAGGCTTCCTACCTGTCTTGTGACTCAGCTTCAAAAGTGAGTGACTAAATCCCTCTGAAGCTGATTTCTCTTTTCCTGTCTCAGCAGCTATATCCTTTACTATAGTTAGTTTCGAACAGGCAGCCTTAGCTCACCAGCCGGCCTTGTTCAGGGCCACGGAGTGAGTCCTGGGAAATGCCACTCCTGGAGTGTCGCGAGCCGGCGACGCAGAGCACTGTCCAGCAGTGTCTCAAACCTGAAAGAGCAGCGGGGTGGAGATGGGGCAGAGAGAAAAGAAGGACGCCAAGACAAGAGTCTGATCAAGGCGGCGTTTATTGGCGGCAAGCACCGGCCTTTTAAAGCAAAAAAAACCCACAAACTATTATGGGATGGGTTTACCATAGTAACTGAAAGGTCACACAGGAAAAGAGCAAACAGGTTCACCAAAACAACCCACCGTGAGTAGTAGTAACCCGGACAACCACACACCTAAAGGTCAGAGACAAGAAACTGTAACTTTTAGGAATTCCACAAAGGAAACACTCTACCTGCTAAACTGGAGAAACTTAACACATATGGAGTTACTAGAGTTAACAATACTTACAACCAATACTCATGATCCCCACACTGGAGCAGTGTTCCAAGGTGGAATCTAACACAAGCTCCCCTTCAGTCATGGCCTCTCCCACTTCCTCACAGGAGTGGAAGCAGTTGAGGACACGATTCAGATAAACTTGGATATAAAACCAAAGAGCTGAGAAATTCAGATCCTCACATAAAATTATTACTGTGATGACGAAAAGAATTGCTTTCCTGAGGGTAGGGGACAACGTGAAGAAAACACACAGTAAAAGGAGAAATCTTAGTACTGTGAGGAGAAAGGGAAGTTGAGCTGGCCAGACGGGAAAATATGGATGTACATAAACGGCCCACTGTTGCCATAGTTCTGTTTTCAGCCTCAGTGTGGAGGAGCAGGGAAACATCTCAGCACGCTCCCTGCTCTTCGTTGCCTGCCTGGCTCACAGTCTTTTTGCTGCCTGAACTATGGCTTGACTCTGACCCACTCTCCCAGTCCTTTCACACGTGATTCCCCACTCCAGGCACCCTTGGGTGTCAGCCAACTAATCCTCTCGTTCTTCCCACATGGTGGTCTGGAGATTTCTGAGCACACTTGGCAAGAGAGAGAGAGAGAGAGCCTGTAAGGCCTCCTCAAAGAAAAGGTTTGCCTCAATAATATGGGCAGAAAGAAGGGAATGGAATTAATATGAGTAAAATAAAAAATGGAAACAAAGTCTTTGTAGATAGGGAGGGGTGGAGGGGTTGAAGGGAGGGCAGGGGAGTGGGGGAAAATAAGAACCAAGACGGATTATGTAAAGGTGAAAATTTTTAATGATAAATGTCATTATATTATATACTTTAAATGTACCAATAAAATTAATTAAAAAATAATAATAATAGCAGAAGCCAAGTACAGAGAATTTTCCTTGGAGAGACACATCTGCTCCTCTCTCTCTCTCTCTCTCTCTCTCTCTCTTCTTTCATTATTCCCTTCCTTCCCCTTCCTTCCCTTCTTCCCTTCCTCCCTCCCTTCCTTTTTTATTTTTATCTTTTCCAATACTGGAGTTTGAAACAGGGCTATTGCACAGAGCTATAGCCCTAGCCCCTTTTTATTTAACTTTTTATTTTAAGACAGTGTCTCCCTAAGTTACTAATATTCCCAGGCTGAGCTTGAACTTCCAACCCTCCTGTCTCAGCCTCCCAGCATGCAGGGATTACAGTGTGTGTATATCATGCCAAGGTTATACTTTATTTGTTATGTTTCATGAATTCTCATTCCCAAAGACACCATCTTCGTATATATTCCTCACTCTTCTGTATCCAGAATAGTCATTCTTACTGCTGTCATGGTATCAACTGAGGAAAAAGTGCAGAGGGGTTGTGGCCTGTGAGAAAGAAAAGAATCTAAGGTCAGGCTTGTATGATTCAGTTAAAGAGGTGAGAAAGAGTAGAAAAGAGGTATGAGTCTTATGTGAGAAAATTCTCTTAAAAATAACACTTTTGAAAAATAAAAATAAAAAAAGGACAGCAAGGAAAAAATTAAGAAAATGGAAGAATTAAAGAGAAAAGTTGCAGAATACAAAAGGTGAATGCGGAAAGGGAGGATTTTAGCTAGTTGAAATATACTTAAATCCTTTCGTGCTGAAGTATTTTGGATTATGAAGCGTTTAGTAAAATACTGCTTCTACCTCTCAGGACCCACATTCTACGGGATAAAAACATGTCAGAAACTATAATCTAGGACGAAATGAAGAACCACAAAAGTAATATCCAAAAGGTGGATCTAGAAAACAGGGCAGAAAGATGAACTTTATCATCTGGGACTGTCTTACTAGAAGCTATAATCTGACCCTGGCTGATGGAAAGTTAGGGCTGTAATATGTGAAGATGAAGTGGAAAATGGCAGAAAGAGCTTTCCAGGTGGGTAACACATCGCGAGAGAGGGACAGGAGATGCGGCATGGTCGAGCAACTGCCCTGTGTGTCTCACTTATCTATTCACTTCACTAAGGTGCATCAGAGGCTGCACTAAGCAGAGGAGAAAGAAAATGAATCTAGCTTGCTCTCTGCACCGGGTTTGTCCACCATTCTTTTTTTTTTTTTCCCCTCTCATTGAGTTTATTGGTACTTTTTAGGCATATGGTACAGTTACATTCATCACTGGGATGTTGTACCTTTACATGACGGGTCTTGGTTCTCATTTTTCCCCATACCCCTGCGCTCCCTTCACCCCCTCCACCCTTCCCTAATTACATACACTTTGTTTCCATATTTTCATTTTCTCCTATTTTTTTCTTTTCCCTTATTTCCTTTCCTCTACCCTTCCCACTTGTCCACCGTTCTTAAAATCAGGGTGTGTGGAGACAGGTGGGCATAAACCCCACAGGATCATTTAACACCAAAAAAGAAAAAATCCTGAGCTGTGTTCTATACTTTCTTGCAGAGATGTTTCATTCTCTGAAATGAGGAATGGCATTAACAAACATGCATCCTGAGAAAGTAACTAAGGAAAAGATATAAAGGCTGAAAGATCATGAAAAACTTCTATGGTCCTATTTAGGGAACAGGAAAAAGACCAGTGTTATGAATTTCATAGAACTCAAATAGCCAGAAACCATGGAAAATTAATTTTAATTAAATTAATTCATAATTAATCGTAATACGTCTTATAATACCAGGCTATTCTATCATTAGTTTTCCTCTTCTTGGAGACACAGCAAACGGATTGGCCCTCCCCACATTGTGTCATTGCTCTGTGTCATTTTAATACCCAGTGGCACATACCCGTGGGGATGAGAAACAAGCCCTGCCTTCATGTACCAGTTAACACACCATCAACTCCACGCTGAGGCTGGATTTCAAGATGGTCAAGTCATGGCCAGTGAGCAAGAGAAACTGAGCAGGCACTGGAACTTACCAATGCGTCTACTAGCTCAGGACAGTGAGACTAGAGGGGATTTGGGAAATTTTAGGGGGATGGCTCACTAAACTCATGTCAGGTCCCAAAACGGCCTTCTAGTATCCTTGGAACACATCGTCCTTTTCTCTGTACCTCTGGCTAGAATTGCTGATTTAAATATTTTTAGCTTTAACGTAAGATCTACCCTCTTAGCAAATTTTGAAGTATATTATACAATATTATTAAATACAGGTTCTTTTCTACGTGTATAGTAGAGCTCTAGAACTTATTTATCTTATGTAACTGAAACTCTGTGCCCTTTGACTAATTCTTGCCCTTTTCCCCTTCCCTTCAGCCCCTGACAACCATCATAAGAGGGTGCATGTCACATTAGATATTTTATATCACTAAAACTAATGATAATATTCAAGTTTAAAATGGAGGGCACTTTCGGAGGACATAGGTAAGTTTATGGCATAGACTGTGGTCAGAGTTTCACAGATGCACATCTACCTCCAAGCTCCAGTTGTACATTTTAAACCTGTACAGCATTTTGCATGTCAATCACACCTCAAAAACATAGCTTAGGAAAAGGTAAATTATAAATAGCAGTAGACTTACAGCCTAGCTGTTTCATCCTAACTCTGTGTCTAGTGAGGATGAGTGCACTTTCGTTTTTCATATTACAATAATCATGTTTTCATTTTATGTCATTACTGAGCATTCACCTTGGTCTTTACTTCTGAGATAATGAAGCCAGGAGTTATTTTTGTTCTTCATTGTCACTATTTAAAAACTTTAGCATTAGCTTTTCTATTTCCTCCCCAAATCCTGATATTTGTAGCCTATCCACCCTCTCTTTGAACATATATGTTTTCCTTAGGTGGCCCATTTGATTAGAGCCAGGAAATTACTGCTTTAATCTTGGGTCAGACACAAATTGGTAGAGGGAGAAGGCAAGTTATTTAAACACACTATGATATAATTTTTCTAGCAATAAAGTAAGGAATAGCTCTTGACTCACAAGGGTGCTGTGAAGATTATGTAGAAAATGCTTAGGAAATGCAGCACATTTGAAGAAATAATAATAGTAATAACAACAATAATAATCATAAATAATCATAGTGCACTAATAATAGAGGAAATTAAATTTCATGCTCCTTCTTCCAAGAGTAAACACACCCAATATCTGCCCACCAGTCTGCTTCATCTAAGAATAATAAAAATTTCTTCCTCCTTTTATGCCATCAGAAAAAAAAAAGATCTTTGATTAGCACTTAATAAGTGCTTGTTGTTGTAAACACTGGAGATATTACAGCTCTTAAGTTTATTAGGAAATGATTGGATAATGATAAGTTCTATATAATCATGATCCTTGCTTTTGCTATAAAATGAGTTATCTTATATGTTAGGAAGTAAAAGTATTAACTTTGAGCTTTTTCAAATATATTTCCTTTACTTGAAAACCACTGCAAAAGAAATCCTCATTTTGTTCATACCAATTATAGGAGGAAAAAAATCTTTATCTTTGCCATCTCCTATATCTAGCTCCAAAAGAAAAGGATGCAGGAGGGAAAAGAGCGGGAGTGACAGGTTGAGTGCCAGGCTTGTTCTGGGTGCTTTATACCCAGAATCTTTCATATGTCTCTCATGTCTTCCCTCACAAGGTGCTGGATCTTGCAGTGATTTCCTCGGCTGAGTCCCATGGTGGATCGATTACAGCATGTGATTCTTTCTTGTACTGTAATATAAAACCTTTATGATTTTTCTCACTGAATCTAGTGGAGGAAGGATTTCAGCATGTAAAGTGACAATAGATGCACATTCCCCAGTGGGCTCTGGGCTGCAACTTCCTAGAATCCAGGCCACAGGCAAGGTATAAAAGCTGGCATTTTACCTGCTTTGCTCTGCAACACTTCCAGGGCCTCCATCCCTTGGTCCACCTCTCTTCACCTGTGGATTCGGCAGGAGTTCTACACTGCTGGACCAGAACTTCACTCTGTTGTTAATTCCAGGATAGAACAGAGTCCATATTTTGACTATCATAAGCCATGTGGAAAGGGTTGAATATCTCAAGCATCCAAATCAGAAACTATTTTCACCTCTAATGCAGTTTCAATGCATAGGATCTAGTGGTCTCACTACAGGAGGCCTATGAGTAAAACTGTTTTCCTTCAATATCGTTTCCAGTAATCATTGTATAAATTACTAGTTTGATATTCAGTGACCATTAACTTAGGGGAGATACAAGAAATGGATAAGAACATTCTCTTGTCATTGTTCTAAGACTGACCACTGCATTATTTCCACTGACCAGAGTCTGTCAAGGATCACGAGGAATTTCTTCATTCTTGCATCCTTTAAAAATTATTTAGTTATGCTGGGCATGGTGACACATGCCTGTAATCCCAGCACTTGGGAGGCTGAGGCAGGAGGATCACTGTGAGCTCGAGACCAGCCTGGGCTACATAGTGAGTTACAGGTCAGTCTCAACTACATAGTGAGACCCTGTCTCAAAACAACAACAACAACAACAAAAAAGAATTTAATTAATATTTTCTATAGGTTAGACACTGATCTAGCACCTTGGATAATGCCATTAATAATGAGATAATAAGTTCCTGGCTTTGTGGAATGTCCCTACTAACAGAAAAAGATAGAAAGAAGAAAACAAATAGCCAAGATAATTTCAGATGCTCATAAGTGTTGTAAAAATTATGTATATATGAAGTAAGTGGAATAACCAAAGAAGGCTAATTTCGGTAACTCTGATCTGTGGTGTTAATATTTCAGAAGGAACAGGCAAAGCAAAAAAACCCAAGGAAGAAATTTCCAGGGAGAAAGTACTATGAATGCCAAGGCCCTGAGAAAAGAACAAGCTTGCTTAAAACACAAAGTAAAAAATGAGCAACATACAAATAATGTCTGAAAGGCAGGTAGAAAACAGATCAAGAGGGCCTTGTAAACCTTAATAAGGTGTACGACTTTTACATGAAGAGTGAACTGTAAAATAACTGGAGAGTTTTTAAGCAAAGATGCTTAACATAATTTACAGTTGAAGAAGTCACTGTAGTTACTCTATGCAAAGTGGTCTGCAGTGCCACAAGAGTGAAGGAAAATAGAAAAGCTGAGGAGAGTCCTGCAGGTCTCAGGGACAGCGTGGCATACGCTGGTGGCAGTCAAGACGGACTGTAACGAGATATGACAGGACAGAGGTGATGGGACCTGCTAGTAGGTTAGATGGTGAGAGTTAGAGGAAAGAAAGAATCGGAGCTTACTGATAAGTAACTTCCTGTTGTATCCATTCTAGATCTACAAGACAATGTCTTATTCACTGTTTTCTAATAATGAAGCAAAAGAATCAGTAAATAAATAAAGGAATGAGGAAATGTACTTTCTTACCTTTTCAGGGTTTCTTTCCTCTCTTAGTCAATTGCACTGACAAACAATAAAAAAGTCAAGTTATTTTCCTCCTGTGGAGGCATAAGATCAGTCATAAACTTGCTCATCTGGGAAATCTCAAGTGTGGATTGTTCTCTGCTCTGTTTGTGTCTTCAGTGCTGTTTATGCTCTTGTTTGGAGGTAAAGGCAACACAGAAGCAGCAGCAGTCACTGTTGTACTGAAACAGTGTATGTAAAGCATGTAGCACATGCCAGGCTCCTAACCAGTACTTAAGAAGTAGGAAGTATTATTATTCAAGAAATAATTATTGCTAGCTCCAAAGGATTCACAGTACTGTTGTGATTTTCATATTTCAAAGGACTTGATACTTTTTCCTAGAACTTTCTACTGAATAGAAATTTTTTTGCATGATTAATATGATTCAAAAGGTAAACAAGATAGTATGGCCGGGCTCGATAATACTAGAGGACTGGACACAGAATGAGACTGTGACTCACCGTGCCACCTGTCAATGGTACTCACCACTTGTCAGACATTCTGCTCTGTGACAAAGACAGAAAAGGATTGAGACGCTCATGGTCTAGGAAGAGAAACATAATTAAATAAGTACAAGACAAAATGACACTAACTTTACCTACCAGCGTGCAATTCAAAAAAGTGGTGTGATCAATTATGTCTCGTGGTGAGGAGGAGGAGGGGTAGGGATGAGGAAGGCCTGCAGGAAGAAAGGGAAATTTGAGAAAGACTTTGAAATATGAACATCAGTTAAGAAAGTCCGGCCAGCAAGAATAGCGTGTGTCATCAGTTTGAGAATCACTTAGGCCAATATATTCATGAACTAATAATCATATCAGTACCTTATTGACAAAATAAAATTTCATTTCAATGCAGCAATGTACATAAGAGTACTGATACTAATGCATGAGGATTTGGTGAAATGATTTTCAACAGAATCCTCATTGTAGTAGATTTTAAGAGCTATTACAGGAAAAGAAATTTTCTGGTGAAAGGAGATATTTGGTAAAGGTAAATATCAGATTTAACACAATTAAAGAGTCCTTGTAAGTATAGTATCATCTAGTATTGTTAACATGCTGATTGGTTGTGTGAATTACTAAGAAGAGAGCAGATGCAGTATTTCCAAATATATTGGGTCCTAAAAATCTTTTTTCCACTGATCTTTCAGGAATAATTCTTGAAGAACAGATTATTAAAATGCATTGCAGCCAAACAAGTTTCTCATTTTTGATTTAAATGAATTTCACTTATAGTCTCTTTGAGCCTCAATACAATTATCGGAACGAAAAAGAAAAGATGTCCGTGTTCTTCCACTTTTCCCACATAAAAACCACTGCCATCATTTACTCTGTGACTAAGAAAGAGGCAGGGGCACTTCTCCTCACATGGGCAGCCTAGCTCCAAGTACATTAGTTTGCTAGCGCTTCCACAACAAAGCACCAAAAGCCGAGTGGCTTGAAGAACACCCCTTGTTTTTCACAGTCTGGAGGCCAGAATTTTGAGGCCAAGGAGTCAGTAGCATTGGGATCTTCTATGGCCTCTCTCTTTGGCTGCCTTCTCCTTCTGTCTTTGCATGGTTCCTTTCTGTGTACGTCTGTGTCCTCCTCTCTTCCTGCAAAGACACCGGTCACACTGGGTGAGAAGCCACCTCACTGTCTCCTTTAAGCTCAGTCACTGCCTTAAAGATTTGATCTCCAAATACAGTCACATTGAGAGGCCTGGGGCTGGGGAGTTAGGACGACAATATGGATGGAAGGGGCACAGCTCAGCCCATCGTTCTCTGCCTCTCCGCTTTGCAGAACTTCAAACTCAAGATTTCCGGTTATTCAATGGAGACAGTACACAGTCTACATAATTAATGTTCTTAGTGCAGATGATGCAACATCCCCTTTAGCATTTGCCACTGCCAACTTTGCTATCATTTCAGGTAGTGATTCCACTTTGCATAAACATTTCCCACGAGTAATCAGTTGTTCGCACAGTAGATTGTAATTTTGTAAGGACAAGAACTGTGCCCCTCTTATTCACCTTTGTATCTCTGTTTTCAGCATAGGACAAAATGAAGCTCAGAGGTGGTTAAACAAAATGGATACGTTTTGTTTTTGTTTTACCAATATCTTCTCTTCTACAGGTGATTAGTGTTGATCAGCTTTGAGTAACCACACGTGGGCAATTATGAAACTAGTAAGTAGGAATACCTGCAAAAATAAAATTAAACAAAGCAGAAATGAAAACCATCATTTTTAGCTTTGGCGGGGGCAAAGAATAGAGACTGAATAAATTCATTTTCTTTACATTTTTCCACTGTTATTGGCAACATTATGATTCAAATCTTCTGATGCCTTTTTGAACATTCAAGTTTATCTGACTTTAGGTTTGGAATGCTCGCTAATGCTTTGATGCACTATGTCACAGTTCTCACTGGAAGGACTTATATTAAGTGGACAGCTAGGGTGTCACAGGCAGGATATTTGTGCTATACATTAATTTAGAGAGCAAAGGGTTTCTGTGTAACTACACCAGGCCGAACGGCTATTTCCACTTTACCTGAATATAGTATTTTCATGTTTTATCACACTAGTTTGCAATTGCAAAAGCTCTTCACCCAGTTTTTAAGAGTAGCTATGAACTGTCAGGATAAGTTACTTGAAATGAAGCCTGACAGCTTCAGGCTTGAAAATAAAATGCATTTTATTGTTTAAAAGCATTTCTCTGCCACATCACTTTCACCTCCCCGCAAACCCTGCTGCCCCTCATAATTACCCCTCACCTACCTTGAAACAAGACATTCTGAATGTTTAATCCTCGTTTGATAACACTGCAAGAAGGAAAATCCTAGAGGTGGGGTTTACTTTTCTTATTCCAGAAATGAATCATGAGAATGAGGATAGTTAGCCTTGTGGGTAGAAGAGGAACAGGTGCACAGGAGAAGATATGAGTGCTACAGAGTTGGAATGTAAACATTCTGTCCTGTTACTACCCTGAGGATTATTACTTCAACACTGCTTGCAGCCTGCACTGAATGTATTGCACCTTAGTGATGGAGCCTCCTTAAAGCCTCCAACCCGATGGCTCATTTGAAGGGAGATGATAAAGTCATTCTCCTAACAACAGAATTCTCTGGCCTCTGAACCAATCTCTATCTGGTCCCAAATATGGGTGTTTCTGACTATTGATAGAATATTATTTACCAGAAAAAAATTTTTCTAGAATCTCTAAAATTACCTTGAAGTTTGTATGAATCAACTTGCTCTCCTTTACATGTACTTAACACTCATTTTCTAGAGAACACCAGAAAAGAGCGGGGGGTCTTTTATGATGGTCAATGAGCTCTCTTCTCCTATCCAGACATTCATGGCCATCTTCTTCCCAGTGTCACTGTGATTCATAAGTGCAGGATTCTATTCCAACATACATTACTGAAAGAAAAGACTGCAAAAAGTTATCTCACAGATGAAAATCTTTTCTCGTTAATGATATTCTATAATGGAAGCCTAATCTGCCTAGTATATTATCATCTGGCAAACTAGTTACACATTTAATAAGGTTTGCTGTATCAATTATAAATGAAATAAACAGTTCTGTCACCATGGTGTGCAATGAATACACCACATGTTATATGTAAATATATTAGTCATTTTCCTTTTGTTTATGTGTCACTGAAATCCATTTTCTTTATGGTGCATTTTCTGTTCCCTATGGGTTCCAACCAAAGTCATTTCAACCATACACATATCGGCCTTTAAAGTGAAATTATGCTGTTATTGTCCTTTTCCTGCCCAGTTTTAATAACACCTGTTTTTGTGCCAGTTTCATTTACTGTTGCAAATTGCAATTCAACAGAGAATGACAACAAAAACTACAAAGAAAACCAAACCACCCAAACAGCAAATATGACTCCAGAAAAGAGCTGTGTGATATATGGGCACGATACAGAAAACATATTGAAACAATTTTTATTCTCATTATTTTCCTCCCAAATTAAATAGGCCCCATAAAGCAAGTTTACATATTCTGCATGTCTCTCTCCATTTTCAACTAAACCCGAACCCTTGGCTTTTTATGAGATAAATTTTTAAAAAACAGAATCAACCATTCAGGCTTTCAAGTGGTAGCATTTTTTATTTTTAAAAGGGAAGCATAAACACATGAAGGATGCAAATGTGGACTCTTTCAATGGCTTACCACAGTGTGACAGCTGTGGATGGGATCAGGACAAAAGCAGGTAACTGCTCCAAGAAAATGATGGCTTAGGCATTGCCAGCCCAATCAATAATCTGGCATGTTGAAGTCAATCACTGCATGGCCGTATTCACTGCAAGCCAGTCAAAGATCATTAGTTTGCCACCCAGAGGTTATTCTTTCTGTTATGAATGGCAGAGAGAGAGAGAGAGAGAGAGAGCGAGCCTGTATGTTTCTCACCAGAACCAAACGTAATGAGCCTAACAATTTATAACTTTGGAGATACTGACATAGATTTTCAGAGGGATTCCACATTTGTTAGGACTGATACCATATAATAGTCTCCAGGTTGAGTAATTCTTCTGAAATTGTCATTGATTTCACATTACGTTCATTCAGAACTACAGGTGTTGAAGCCCCTACTGTGTTTCAGGCTGTGTCTTAAGATCTGGGTAATATAAAGAGGAATAAGATGTACTTCTTATCATTACAGAGGGGTGAGTCTAGAAGATTCTTCAAAAGTTGTAATGCTCTAAATTTCTCCCCAAGCATTACATGACCATCCTTCTAAACACCACCATCACCCCCGATGTGCTTGACAAATTTCCCACATAAATCTGGACAGATTTTACTGGGACCAAGAGAATCAAGGCATAGATAATCATGATTTCAGATAATTTATGATTAATAGTCTGTGATATGGCCAGGGAGATGAATATACATGAGTTTTAGAAAGCATCTACAAGCTTTATAAACTGCTATAAGGGCAACAGAATAAACCAGGGAGAGTTATGTCTGACTGACTTTGTGGTTCCATCTCTGCAGCCCACAGCTTGTAGAAGGCATTCGGTGGCTGACCATGAATGACACTCACATACTGGCACGGATAGGAAGCAGTTTGCGGTGGGGAGAGATCCACAGGAGTATATGGATTTGGGCTTTTTCTACCTGATATTTCACTGGTCATGTTTTACTGTTTCTCCTGGATGGTGTGCCATAGAGTACAATAAATCTCAGTTTGTTTATATTCTGGGTCCGTATTTGCACTTTGGTGATTATATTTGAATTCATGCTAGATCCTTTTTTTCAAGAACTTGAGCATAATCTTCTCATTAATCCTGTCCTGTTTGTCTGTTATTAATAGGCCACTGTACAATGTATTCTGCTGCAAAACTCCACCAGGCATGACTAATTCAGATAATTAATTTGCTAGAACATTAACACCATCAAATGAGCTTGCTAAACCGGTAAATTTAAAGTAAATTAAACTTAATTTGCAGGTTATTGCAATTAAGTCTGCCTTGTCTTTCTGAGGGATTTCAACATCCTCAGTATTTAAGAGGCAATCATAATGCATGCAAGAGGGCGGGCTTTTTGGCTAATTAACACAAGAGTCTAATCTGCTTTTCAATTAGGGTGAATGTTTATAATGTGCTGGTGACAGTGTTGCGATCCGTGCAGCATAACAGGAGTGCATGGCATAATTATAGCTGAAAAGAAAAGCTCATGCAGGGCCTTTTTAGGGGTTAATGAGACATTGGCAGCTTCCAGCTGAGGAGATCGAGCCAGTTTAGTGTAGCTTCAAGAGGAAACCACCCATAGGGGTTTCCTTTGAAGTGTCAAAAGGTCCCCTTGTTCTGGGTGGCTTATGTTTCATTTGTCTGAGTGGCATATCAAAAATTGATGAGCTGCCAGCAGCAGTCCCTATGACATTAATTCACCAATTGTGTTTCTAATAGTTTCATCCTTAAATAAATTTGGCTGATGAGAATGGTAAGGAGAGTCAGAGTCCTGAAAACAATGACAGGGGCCACTCCAGTGCAGGGTTTTTATGCAGCACAAACAAATGTAGCGGCGGTAAATGTTAAAGGCAAGCCCCACCTACTGCACCCCAGGTTATTAGCTGGGGGAAGACAAAGATGTATTGTGCCTGTGCCTTCTGCTGAGCACCAGTGGCTCAGAACAGCAATAAAGATGTGGCCTGCACTGGCACTTGGTTTAAAGTCTTAATTGTACAGGACAAGGATCCTAGGCTGAAGCCTCAGAAGATGGAACTCTACGAAGCTAGGACTAAAGTCCACTTGGAAACTCTCTTAATTAAGCACCTGTGTGCCAGGGCTGAGACTGGGAAGAAGCATAAGTTAGTGCCTCCATTTAGAATAAGGATATGAATAGTGTCTCCTTCATGTACAGTAAATGCTAAATAAAGCAAGGTAGTTGAGGCCCAGTGTGAAGTTGAGTTGGTACAGTACACTGTAAATGATCTTTTCTGGTACTTTTATGATCTAGTTCACATAAAGAGATGCAAAATCGTGGTACTTTTCTGTGGTTATATGAGGAAAATGATTATTTACAAATAGGTAGCTGTTTCTTAAATGAAGATCATACATGACATCCCCCAAAATTATCTAGGTTGGAATAACAAAAGTCATACTCTCAAAATATTTAGATGGGCAAATGGAAAGTAAAGACATCAAAAACCTGCACAAAAGTAAAAATTTTTATGGCTTTAGTGTGACATATTTTGAGAATACCAAATTATATCTTGCGACTATAAGCACATTACAAATATAATCTTTTGTGTAGCATGCATGTGAAATTCACTAGGTAAGTCACTCCTGTATACAAATACCACCATTGTACAGATATGAATAAGGTAGTCAAATAAATTATTCCAGTTACTTGTGGAAAGACTAGTCTAATTATCCAAATTAACTGCAAAGTCTCCTAAATTACTGGTGTTATACAGCCAGACATATACAAAGAAAATAAGACATATTACAACAGATGTTGACAAATAAATTCATTTATTCATTCATTTATGTGGGTACTCTTTGAGCATATATTACATGCCAGACACTGTGCACTGGGACTAAGGTAGTGAACAAAAGATAGGTAAAATAACTCTATTTTCGTGAGGCTTACAAAACACAGAAAACCATCCATTTGTAGTAAATATGATGGTGAATGATGAATGTAATGATCAATAAAACAGCAATGTAACAGACTAACTCAAGGATGACATTACACTGGGTGTTAGGGAAAGCCTTTCCAAGGAAATGACATTTAAAGTAAGAAAGGGATGCTTTAAGGAATTTTTTTCTTTTATAATCCTTCAGCACAGCTGCAATGAAGACAACACTCACAGACTACAGGGAGGAAAATGAGCACACAGAGGGCAACATTTAAGAAGGTACTCACAAAGGTGTGAGAGTCTGTGCTTGTCACTTTCCCATTTCTGATACAAAATACCCAACATCCACAACATAAAAAAGAAAATTTTATTTTAGAACATTATTGTAATAATTAATCATTGAAAGATTATTTCAGTCCATGCATGTTGAACTGACTCCAAGGCAGAGAGAGGTAGAGAGGCGCGATGGAAGGGTATAGCGAAGTAAAGTTTTTCACATCCTGGTAGCAAGAGCCAGGAAGGAGCAGGGGGTGGGGGGCAAAGACAGAGACAGACAGAGACAGAAAGCCAAGGACAAGAATATTACTTTCAAGGTCATAGTGCCAGTGACCTACACCCTCCAACACAAGATGTTTTGGGGACATTTAGATATAAACCATAACATTCCACCACCGATCCCCAAAGACCCCTGTCCATTCCACTATACAAAATACATTTGGGCTATCTCTGAGAGTTATCAGAGCCTTAACAATTCCATCATTGCTGAATAAAGGTCCAGTGTTTCCTCCAAGACTGAAGGCAAACTCTTAGCTGTGAGCTCCTGTGAAAATGAAAAAGAAAGTTAATTGCTTTCAACATATAATGGTACAGGATAAAAATTCTCATTCAAGAAGTAATAAGGTTAGAAGGAATGGGACAAAGGCAAGGCCAAAAACAAGCAGGGCAAAGATTACATCCTAGAACTCTGTGTCAAGCACCTAGGACAGCTTGAGGCAAGGTGTGAACTCCAAAGGGCTTGAGTGACCCTGCTTTTGTGGCATTGGCAAGGTTGCGCTTGGGCTGCTTCTACACTGCCTGTGGCTTTTTTCAACAGATATACCATGTTCTTGGCACCTCCAACTTCCTCGGATCTACACTGCACTTAAACTTTTACTTTCTCAGCTTCATTAATTGTCCTCTCAAGGGAAAATGGCTAGCCTTTCTAGGCTTCCTTTGAAATCTGAGTAGATGCCTCCATGACCCTATAGCTCTTACATTCTGCATACCTGTAAAACCAGCACAACATAGATGATGTAAGGCCTATCACTACCTAGCATTAGGTAGACCCTTTTGGACCATGGCTGCAGTGATCTCTAAGTGTCTGGAAGGTTGCATGTTGAAATGAATCCTAGGGAACCAATTCCCTAGGCAGCCTAACTTAGGCAGCTACTAAGTACTACTTAGGTACTACTACTCTAGTACCCTCTTCTCAAATTAAACTTTTATATGTTTGAGCCTGCGATGGATGGGGTCTTGCTGATTCCTGAGATAACTTCAAACATCTTTCCCATTGTCTGGATGCAAATTCCTTGGCTTCTTTCTAGTGCTAATCTTTTCAGTAGCCACAATCTTTGTGATCCCAAATTTGTAGACATTTCCTTTCTAAAAATGCAAACTTTTCAACTTACCTCTACTTTTTGTTCTTGATTTTCATGGTATATCTGGCTAAAAGCAGTCAGCAGTTCCCATGCCAAAGCCTCAGTGTTGGGCCTCCTTGAAATTTCCTTTGCCAGATCAATTATTTCACCACGGTTAATGTCAGTCTCATGCAAAGTCTAAATACACAGGCAAAATGAAGACAAGTCTTCTTCCAGAGTATAACACAGATGACCTCTAGTGCAATAGCTAGTGAGGTTTCTGTTCCCCACTGAAACCTCCTGAGTCTGGCCTTTACTGTCCACATTCCTATCTGTTCTTCTGAACTCTGACCAGTATTGCACATCAAGCACTGCTCATTACATTCTAGTGCTTCACTAGTCTGTATTGCTAAACTTTTTCCAAACTCTTTCCGCAAACAAGCTTCCAAAGGCTTCTGAAACACATCATCAGGTACATTCACAGCAATGGTCCACTGTTATTACCAGTTTTCTGTATTAGCCACTTTCCAGCTGCTGGGAAAAAATACCCAACACCAGCAACTTAAATAAGTTTATTTTGGATCACAGTTTCAATCTATGCATGAGTGGCTGGCTTCAAGGTAGAAAAGCACAGTAGAAGTACACAGCAGAGGGAAGCTGCTTACCTCATTACAGCCAGAAAGGGGTGAGGCAAAGGGAGAGAGAGAAAGAGAGAGAGAGAGAGAGAGAGAGAGAGAGAGAGAGAGAGAGAGAGAGAGAGAGAGAGAGAGAGAAAGGATGCACATAGGACAAAAATACCCTTCTATGCTGGGCATGGTGATGCACACCAGTAATCCCAGCACTTAGAAGGCTAAAGCAGAACAGTCATAAGTTTGAGGCTAGCCTGGAATACACTGTGAGTTCAAGGCCAACCTGAACTACATAGTAGATCTTGTCTCAACTCACACACACACACACACACACACACACACACACACACACACACACCCTTCCTTCCAGGTCATGCCCCGAGTGATCTGTCACCTCAGATCAGGCCCCACTTCAAATATGAGACTTTGGGGGACATTTTAGATCTAAATCATAACAGAATAACAGTGATAGCTTCCTCAAGATTGTGCCCCAGGCCAGTCCTTGCATCCTCGAAGTCCAGGCCTGGTAGAGCCTTACTCTTTCGCAGATCCCCCAGAGTTACTCTCCAGATATGATGGGTTCAATATACCAGGAATTAGTCCTAGAATGATTCTTTTTAATATCACTTTAAATATTTAGTAACTGTGGAGATACACACTTATGGGTAAAGTCATAAACAAAACATGCATCATTAGAACAAGCTTTTTGTAATTTTCTTAAATTAACAATCTCTTTTTTTTTCCATTACCAGGGATCAAACTCAGGACTGTGTGCTTGAAAAGCAGGTGCAGTGCAATGAGCTAAATCCCCATCCCCAACAATCTATTTTGTTCTCATTAAAGACCAGAGAGGTAATAGCAGTCATTATTATATTGAAAGTAAAGTCTGCAAAGCATATAGCACAACCTTGGGCTATAGCAGGTGCTCAATAAATGGGAGCTGTTATTTCTAAATGTGATTAACACTAGATCTACTTTTAAACTTTTGTTCCTTTGACCCTGTGATGGATAGGGCCTTGCTGATTTCTGAGATAACTTCAAACATCTTTCCTATTGTCTGGATGCAAATTCCTTGGCTTGAATTCTGCATCATTTTGATTTTGCAATTTTAAACAATGTCTTAATTTTTAAATATATATAACTAGCTTTTAAATATTTGCACTGGTATTTACTGTTACTTTTCTTACACTAATAAATACATTCTATAGCATATTAAAATTTTGTTACTTTTCTGGTAGCTTTTTAAAAAATTTTAATCTTTATTTTATTTTTTAACTGAAGAATAATAATTATATATATTTATGGGGTACTATATCATGTTTTAATATATGTCTCTATTATGAAATCATCAAATCAGGGTAATCAGCATATCTATCCCCTCACATACTTATGGTTTGTGGTGACATCATTTAAAATCTATTCATTTAGCTCTATTGCTCTGGAACACAGCCACAAAGAAGCAGAGTAAAGATTATAACTCAGAAGTTCTAATTCAGATTTCAGATCTTTCTACTCTTTGCCACCCACAATTAGAGGAAAAGTCTTTTAAACTTCCAAGTCTGGATGGGTGAGAAACCATAATTATGACAGGGTACTCAGTCATCAGAAAGTGAGAAAAAGAGGAAGACATTACAGTATGAAGCCAGGAATCTGAACTGCCTGTAGCTCAACTGTTTATGGAACATTTTCCTCAGTGTCCGTGAGTCAGAGTAACCTAGGATAGAGATTGTGCTGTATTAACTAACTATACCAAAGTCTCAGTGGCTTCAAACAACTAAGTTTAATTTTCATTTATGTGACAGAGTTTATAAGCCACTTAATCATTTAAGATCAAAGTTCTATCTCAAAGTGGATATCTATAGCCAGAAACACAAGAAAGGGGGAATCCAGTGAGTCATAACCTCTCTGTATCCCAAAATTATACTTTCCCCAGTTCGCTGAATTTTCTGTTTAATCAGCTATAGCATCACACTCGCAGGCACCAAAGCTCCAAATATGGGACTCCCCTTTCAATCTATCTCTCCTGCAGCCCTATTAAATCTTGTATTTTCTGCCTTTGTCATAATTCTGATATCTTCATTTGAGGAAGAATATCTTCAGATCAATGTACTGTATATAAAGACACATACCACAAATACCACTTGAGAAACAGGCCTTCACTGCACAAAATATATGATTTATCAGAAAGACAGCAAAAAGGACACAGGCTTTGGGTTCATAAGCCCTGGGTTTCTAGTCCAGGATGTTCCCTATAATATTTTGTGGGTCGCATGCTTTCTATATGCATGGATTTCTTTATCTGTAAAATGGGTATGATAGAAATCTTATCCCAAATGGTTGTGTTGAGGATTAAAAGTCATAGGTGTTCAAGTGCTCTATAAGTTATAAAAATCCCCATACACATGGCAGAAATTATAGTTATTAATATTAGTGTGAGCCAGGCAGTAATACTGGAAGCAATTAGCAGCTGTTAATATAATAAACTGAATTTACTTGTCCTAATGAACTATAGAATGACTTTATTTAAAAGGTAGAGACAATTGTTAATTTATTCAAGCATGAATTAAACACATCTCATGGATCCAATAGATTTTTTTTTTTTTTTTGGTACTGGGG
>NW_022900918.1:15271309-15297999 GCF_012274545.1 Fukomys damarensis
GCACCTTGTGCTTGTGAAGCAGGTGTCAGAACCACTGAGCTAAAGCCCCAGCCCTGTATGCAATAGACTTTTTAGGTCAAAAAAAAGGATGGTTTTTATCCTCATGGATATTAACAGTAATAATGTAAAACAAATCTACATTATATGATAAAATCAGAAAGAATCAAAGATCTGTGAGATCTGTAAATAGGAAGGGATTACCCAGAAATGGAAGCACCAAGAATGATTTAGTTGAAGTGGTAGGATTTGGGTTAGACTAAAAATCAGTAAAGGTTCCCCAAGTGAAGGGAACAACTACATAGTGAAGACATGACCAATGTCTGAGTAGAGAGTTGCTTCACCCCTTGCTAGCTTTGCGACCCTGCACAGTGACTTCACCTCTCTGGGTTGCAGTGCTGTGATGAGGAATCAGAAGGGACATTGCGTGCACGTGTGCAATGTGGAAAGCTTGACACAGTGCAGGGTGGAGCCAGGGATTAGAACCTCCCAGAAGGGTGCATATGATGCTGATTACAGTCAATGCATGGACTGTATTTGAGAAAGAAGATGTAAGGCCCTTTGTGCAGTGTCCAGGACACGTTAGTGCCTGCTCCACAAACACTCCCGTTGGTGCCGTTACTCCCAAATCACTGAATGGTATCAGACAAAAATCTCAGATGTAAAAGGGGAAGAGCTGCTTACCAAATTTTGCCGGGAATTCTCACAGATTTCTCATGCCGGATTATATTTCCTAAACAAAAGTAAACAATAACTCTTGACAACTGACAGAAATAGAGGAAATTAATCTTCAATGTGGAAGGTAGTTGTTTTTATATAGCAACCAATACTGTCTGTACTTAAGCAGAGTTTGGCTGATTAATGGGCATAATGATAATCTGAAGTTCAGTTCATCATGAGAGATTTTTTTTAAATTTAAAAACAAAAGTATCCACAACAGCAACATGTACTACTTTGTCAGCCTGTTTTACTTTGGCCATAAAATTATTTTTATTTTCTTTTAACATTTTTCATTATAACAATTCTCATACAACACATAAACGTACTTGGAGCATTAAGGCCTTTTCTCATTTCTCAGTGCCTTTTCTGAACTTTGTATATGTGTCCATTGTGATAGTCGTCATTTAATGTTATCCTGTTGTAAGCTTTCCTTTACGTTACCTAAAGGATGAAAGAGCCTCACACTCCCAGCCTAGTGCCATCCCGTAGAGACTGGGACCATTTAGCTGGCTTTAGTGGCAGATCTCAAGCTGAGATTTAATCACTTTCTTACAAACTGAGGTTTGTGTGATAAGAAAGAGAAAGCAATTTAGAAAAATAGCACATGTACTGAAGGTGAAAGTCTACGTCCACGATTTGAGTAGCAGAATGGCTCCAAGAAGCCCGAGACAACAGTGTTGGGTCAAATGAGTCAGCAGGATGACTGCACACGTGGAAACACCTGCCACCAAAACTTGGAATTAATAGCCATGGCTGTCACAGCCTCAGCACACAGATCGTGATAATCCATTTTATCCAGTGTGGCAGGAGAAGAGCCTCGGAGTCGTCCTCTTCCTTCCTGTGTGCAGGGCCAAAACCATAGCACAGTCTACCAGGCTATTACATAGCCAGTTACCCTTCTCAAGTTTCCCTTCCAAGCACACATAACACCTTTCCTGCTACTGGCCCCCAAATTAGTTTTATAAAAATCTAATAATAACTTGTGCATTGTTTACTGTGTGCAAATGAAGATAATAATGACACTTATAATGATGTACTGTGTACCCAGAAGACAGAAAATTATATATGTTTCCTTCCAGGAATTTATAAACCAGACAACCAAGAAAATAAATACACAAAATATATGTGGGAAAGCACATAAGATTGTGGCATTCATCTTGGCTATAATAACAAACAATATGGAGTTTGAGAATATTTATAGGACAGTGTTTAAATCTTTCTTTGCTTTTATGAAATAAACTTGTTAAATCTAAGAAAAGCAATTTTTAAAAGAAATCCGCAGTCTTTGATGCATGCTTTCTTAATTTTCTTTATTTTCTTTCTGAGAATCACAGCACAAGGATTCCTCTGGAATACAAATGGCCACGAATTCCACCCTACAAGTGCAGGACTAATTTAACTGCAGGGAGAAGAGGATCATTTGCTAATGCTCTCACTAGAGTTCTGTACTAAACGATTTTCTCAGAGAGCAATTGATGCCCCCAGAAAACTTTGAAAAATGTTCTAGTTAGAAGTGACTTTATCCATGTCATATATTTTCTGTTTTTATCTCCATCATTTTTATTCTGTCGGACATTCGGATGAAAATTTCATCTCTTCTGCTTGAGGGTTCACGTGCTCCTGCTTATCCCTCACCTGAAATTATGTTCTCACTGTGATAATATAAGATGCCAAATTGGGTGTCGAGGAATCACAGTCCAGAACCCCAACCCCCAGCCCGTACTTAAACATAAAAAGAAGAAAAAGAAAGGCCAACAATTTATCTTCAGAATGTTGAAACTCATTAGTTATAAATTGCTGTTAATTATATATTGAGATAAATATAGAATCGTCATTTCTATAAGCCTTGAAAATTGAGAAGCTCTTAAAAATTTATTGGTGTCCTTAAGACTGGATGATATAAAATAGTGAATCATTGTTCATGTGTGGAGCCTTAAGAGGTCCTCAAAAAAATTACCGTAGAATTGCAAGTACGGAACCTCTGGCCCTGGGAACAGCAGCAGCCCCATTCAGCTTCCACTTATCTATTGTGGTAGGGGAAACATTTCCTGAACACATAATACAGAAAAGCTGTTGATGTGCTGCAGGGAATTTCATATGCTGCTGCCCTGTGTGCCTTACCACTCTCCAGGCTGCTCCCCCTTCCCAGCAGTTCCAAAGTTCAGTCTCCAGTCTTGTTAGGGCTCAGGATACCCTTGACCAACTCCAGCACAGAAGAGCCAAAATTAACAAATGGAGTTGATGTAGGGAAGAAGTGTGAGTATTGGAATAAACTAGGCGGAACGAGTAGGGCAGGAAGGCAAGAAAACGTAACTTGATTTCATGAGTACCTTTGGAATAGATTAATAAGAGGCCGTGAAGATTATCAATGGCCAATATGCAAGCATCATAAAATACTTTAAGAGGGCTAAACAATAGAAATCCAATACCTTTTCTCACCCCACTGAAGTTTTACTTCATATTGACTGGATTTTCTTGGGATCGGTTTGCCAGGAAATTTAGAGCTATGTCAATTTCTCACATTATTTTCTTCACATTTTATTTTAAATGGAGAATGGCAAAGTGCAAGTTGCCTGGGCAAATGTAATCAAAATAAATAGAACTTTTGAAGAGTTAAAAAATATTTGTTGCAATTCAGGTTATTTTCTCTTATCTAGTTTGGTTTTGTTTTTGCAATAGTGGAGCTGGAAGGCACAGATAACACTAAGCTGCTCATGGAGTGTCTCCATAAGTCACTAAGTTACTCAAGCTGAGCTCAAACTCATGGTCCTCCTGTCTCCCGGAGTCCTGGAAACAATTCAATTTTTAAAACTGCCACCTGTCAAGCATTCTACAAGTATATATCAAAGGTCTTCTATAGAGAATGTATGGATATATGTACTCACAAAGCATGGGTCAGGTCTTACCCACAAAAGCTGACTATCTACTTGGATAAATAAAAGCAGTGTACATTAAAAGTCTGAGAAATACAAACTACCATCAAGTTTGTGTTGAAGGAAGTGATGACTGCATGAGAGTTGTTGTTACCAACAAGTACAGAGTCCAGCCCAAAAAACAGATATCTATCGGGTAAAGAAAAAAATGTATAAATATTTTAATTCTAAATTTATTGAGACATCATGAGAGTCATACAAGTTACCTTTGAGCTCTACTATTAAAAGATGAGCTCAAAGTGGTGGCCGTTAGCTTCCAGATATTTATTACTGTGGTGTACTGCTGCAGTGTGTATACATGTTTCTGTGGACTCTATGCATAATATGTGTAAAGTAAATTGGGAAAATTAGGCATTTTGGAACATATGGAACTGAGCTTCAATATCAGTCTGATTGATTGCTAGCTTTATGACATTAAATAATGTACTTAAACTCTCCAGTGTTTGGTTTCCTCATCCCTTAAGTGGAGATAATGATTCATAACTCATAGAATCATGTATAGAATTAATATGAAAAATACAGCATAGTACCTGGCATAGAGCAGGAACCTAGTAAGGATCACTTTTCCTTTTCCTTCACTATGGCGGGGGGCGGGGTAAGTACACAAAAATGCAGGTCCTGAAGTCCTCAATCTTATAATCTAATTAGATGAGAAAATGCCTCAAGAGATGAAAAATGTATAAGTTAACAGTGAAAAGTAGCAACTATGTATGTAATTGGATATGCAGAACTAACAAAAAGATAATTTTTTAAAATGAGGACTTTTTATCTCAAATTACTTCAGGGTAGTTGTATTCTTTGTCTATTGTTATTTTTTTATTTATTAAATTAATTGATACAAATTAGATGTGCATTATGGTCACATTCATCATCGGAAATTTGCACCTGTACATGATCTATCTTGGTTCTTATTTTTCCCCATTCCCCTTCCCTCCCTTCCACCCCTCCATCCCTCCTTATGTACAGAATCTTGTTTCTATTATTTCCTTCTTTTCTTATTTTTTTCTTTCCCTTCTTTCCTTTCCCCCACCCCCTCCCTTGTTCTCCTTCCCCTTTGAGCATTTTCTTCCTATTTCTCAATATCTATTATGCATTGTAGACCTCATTCACACTTTGCTGCTCACACCAGAGGAACAACTCAGTATTTATATGGGTGTGTCCTATTGATTTCACTTAAAAGTATGGTCTGAAGGTGCATCCATTTAGCTATAAATGACTCTAGTTTACATTTATGGCTGAGTAGTACTCCACTTCTTTATGCAATAATTGGTTGATGGACATTTGGGCCATTTCCAATATTTAGCTATTACAAACTGTGCTGCTATGAACATAGATGCACATATATCACTGTGATATGATGCTTTTAATTCTTTTGGGAAGATACCAAGGAGGGGGATAGCTGGGTCAAATGGAACCTGAAGTTTTAGGTTTTGAGGAATTGCCACACTGTTTTCCACAGTGGTTGCACCAGTCTGCACTCCTACCAACAGTGTACAAGGGTTCCTTTTTTCCCCACACCCCCATCAGCATTTGTTATTCTTTGATTTAGGAAAAGACTTGATGAACAAAACCTCTCTTACAAGGGAACTATCACAAAGAATCAACAACTGGGATCTCATCTTATTAAAAAGCTTTTGCACAGCAAGGGAACCCCCAAAAGAGTGAAGAGACAACCCACAATGTGGGAAAAAAATTTTACCAGCTGTTCCTCAGACAAAGGGCAACCATCTAAAGAACTAAAAAATAATCAGACCCCCCCCAAATTTAAAGACCTAATCCAAAAATGGTCATTTGAAATTAATAGAGACTTCTCAGATGAAGAAGTAAAAACAGCAAATAAATATATGAAAAAAATGTTTAATATCACTGATCATTTGCGAGATGCAAATAAAAACAACACTAAGAGTCCATCTAGGTCCAGAAAGAATGGCTATCTAGAATGAGGACATTTAACAGACATGATCAGAGGAGAATTTTGAGAAATGGAGGGCATTTGAGTTGTGTGGATGACTAAGATTTTGACTGCACAGTTTAGGTGAGAGAAAGTCTAGCTTGAGTTTGTCAGATGCTGACCAGCTGAGCTGACAGGAATAATTATGAGAGAGAGGTTTGGAGATGGGTGGAGAGTGAGAAAACTGTATCATGTTCCAGGAAGCACCGGGATTTTTTGAAAAGAAGAATAATATAGTAAAGAAATGATTTAGAAAAAAACTAGCAATGCAGAATTCATGCATATTTGTTTCTTTCCAACTCAAACATAAGTTCCTGAGTCAATGAACTATGCTCTCATCCCTCTAGGATATGCAAGTAATATCCAAGTAGGATGTTAGCAATATTTTGTTTGTTTCCAGTTCCATTGAATCACATCAACAAGGCCCTGCTTGTTGAACTTTGATTATTACAAAATATTCTTACCATGTAACTACCATTCACAGTGATGTCATTTAGAGTCAGGCAGTATTTAGATACAAAAGGCCTAGCTTATCAATGAACGTTTCCTGAAGTTTACTATATGCCTGCTTAAGGGTCTTCAACTTTTTTCCAATAGGCTAATATTTCTTCCCTTTGGAATTCTACTCAGAACTGCAAAATAAAAAGTTTCCAGGATACTCAAATGTCTCCAAGCAAAACTCACTTGATTTTTCTGAATATTCTTAAAGTGAATGATGGTTTTCTCAGAGAGTTACACTACATCAAGCTATCACCAAACGTAACAGAAGCACTTCATAAATATCTAGGGAAAGCAAAAACATTACCCTGAAGTTATTTTGAATGAAATTTTTCATGTTCCATGTTATTTTTGTCTATGTTTTTATAAAGAATCATACTGTATTCATCAAGAAAAACATTAGAAAATTCTCAAATGATTTGTCACCTTGGGGACAAAAATCAATTGTAGCTTCCTCAATAGCTCCTAGATGAGGCTACTTTTCTCACAGATGTACTTTATTCCTAACTGCATACTAACTTGTGACATTACTTTAAAATGGAAATAGTAGTAATATCAATTTTGTACAGTCATTGCAGGGATTAAATAAGATGAAGTATGTGAAGAATTTAGCACAGTTGCAAACACCTGGTAAACACTCATAAAATGTAAGTAATCATTTTACTGTCAAAACGCATTAGTCTTTATTATCATGACTATTGCAAGGTGGGGAAAAGGTACACATTCCTACTAAGTTAGTCCTGTAGTTGAAAATAACGCCACATTTTTCCAAGATGGTGAATTTTATGGTATATAAAAATATTTCAACACATCTGTTGCAGTACTTTCTTTGTTGCACCTCACCATTGTTGTTATTATTAGGACTATCTAACAATAAAGAAGACCTACATATTGCCTTCTAGAATCCTACAGTCAATTGAACGACACATGCAGAGACATCCAAAGGCATAAACACTATAAGAGAGTTATGGTCAAGGCAGTAGGAGAGAACAGAGGGAAGACCAATTAACTCGGTATGGAAGGTTAGGGAAAAGAGAAAAGGTGATTATTTAGTTAAGCCTTATTAAGAGAATGAAATAATGCTAAACAGACAATGGAAAGCAAGACTGTCTTAAACTGGATAGATATCATATGCAGAGAATTAAAGTATGGAAAATGTGCTGTATTGGGGGAAAATATACCTCTAGCTTTGTTTTTTGTTGCTTTGTCATTTGTCGCTTGTTTAGAGCCTCAGTTATATCATCAGGAAAGTTAGGTAGGTGCCAAACGGCTAGGGAATGCCTACATTATCAAGGAGTTTAAATGGATTGCATGTCAAATAAACATGGGGATTTTTTTGAAAATTGTGGTAAGAACACGTAACTAAAGGCACAGTGCTGTACAGAGTTCTGCAAATTTTACTCAAGCGTACAATTGATTGCAGTTGTTGATCAGAAACTCCCTGATTCTTCCTGTCCTCTGTCCCTGGAACCACCACTCTTTTCTGTTTCTGTAATTTTGACTAATTTATATACAGCACATTAATGGGATCGTGCAGCATTTGTCCTTCTGTGATTAGTTTATTCCACTTAACGTAATGTCCTCAATGTCCATTCATGTTGACATATACAACAGGATTTTCTTCATTTTAAGTTTGAGTAATGTTACAATATATACATATGTATCCATGTGTATAATGTAATTTTATATAATATATAACATATTTCCCTACTCATCCATAGATGGAAACAATTTGTTTCCATATATTTGCCATTCTGAATGTTGCTGCAATAAACAAGAGGATACAGATATAATTCAAGATTCTGATTTCCATTCTCTGGGAAATATACTCAAAACTAAGGTCATATATTATTCCTAACATTTTTAATTCATTTTGAAGGTAATAAAAAATTAAAAATTTTAAACAAAGAGCTACTGGATCACATATCTTTTAAAAGGAAAAAAATGACAGTTGGAGGACAGATTGGAAGTTGACAAGACGAGAAGTAGAAAGACCACCACATAGAGTGTTGTTTTAATAGATGAATCAAGAAAGGATGATAACCTGAACCAAAACAGCAAGAGCAGTAATAATAACCAAGAGATATTGACTGTTGAAAAATCAAAGATGAGGGGAAATTACGTTAGAAAATTTATACTATTCTAACTGACCAATGAAGGAATGGTATTAACATAGATCAGGAATGCCAGAGGACATGATTGAAGATGATTAGACAAATTTGGACAATTGCTATAGCAAATGGCCTGAAAAATGCAATGATTTAACAAAGTAGAATTTTGTCTTACTTGTTTAGGCCCAGTTACTAAGGATGGAATCTCTCTGTACCACACAGTCACTGAAGGACTCAGATATTTCCTGTTTATGGTATACAGCCATGCCCTTGGTCACAGAGTTCTCCGTTGAACCCTCAACATTCAATGGGTAGATAAGAAAATAAAGAGTGGGATATAAGTGGTTTCCATAAATTTAATCAGCATTCTATTGCACAAACTCTACACATACATGGAATTGCAAGAAGGGCTCGAAGGCTTATCTGGAGATACAACCAAGAAAAGGAGAAAAATGACATAATTTTGGGAAAAACTAACCTGTCTCAGACACAGAATATCTAAGTGAATACACGTAGAAAAGAGGTGGAACTCAGTAGTACGACAGAGTTTTGTTTGCTTCATTGTTTGTTTGTTTGTTTTGGTACTGGGGATTGAACTCAGGGCCTTCCCCTGAACTATATCCCCACCCCCTTTTTGAGACAGGGTCTTGCTTAGTTGTCTAGGCTCAGTTTTCTAGGGTAGGCTTCAAATTGCAATTTCCCATTAGAGGTGTGCACTGCTATGCCCTCAAGAGAAGTATTGATAAGAGATAAATATTCAGAAATCAGAACTATGCAATGGAATAATACGAAGCAGGTTCACTGTGCGTCAAGTGTCAACTTGTCATAGCTAAGTTCCATGAAGTGAAATTATTCTAACAGGCAAGCATTAAGGAATAAAAGAAGTCTGTATCTTTAAAAACCAGTTCCCTATGGTTCAATTTCGGTGGGGTAGATGGAGTCTCAATTCTGGGCCCCACCTGGCCAGAGCTGAGGGGCCCAGAAAAGCAGCCAATGCTAGACCATGTACCGCAAGAGCCATGTGCTTCCCTGAGCCGAGCTTTGAAGACATCTGCTTCCAGGGTAGAGAGAAAAAACAAAGCCCTAACTCAAGAATTGACCTTTCCTGGGAGAGACAAGAACAAATCCTAAGCTGTTTCAGACAGCTCTTCCCTATCTCAGGATCCCAAATGTGCTAAAGTTGTTCTAAAAAACTACAAGAAATGGAGAACAGAGGCAGTCTGAAGACCTGTCCCACAAATACATAATGTGGTCAAGGGATAAACATTTGTGAGAAAATTATTACTATAGACTTTTCTAGCTCAAAAATAGGTATAATTATGGTATGGTGATTTTTCAATTTTGATCATACTCTTTTGAAGAGCAGAGCATTGTGACCACATAAGGATATAGATGTAGACAACTCCCTGGTCTGTCCATTTATCTGCCCTTCTATGATCTATCTCTCTATCTCTGTACTTAATGCTAAATGCCTAATAAGGGCTGGATTCTGCGTTAGTGACTGGAGATCTGCTGTGAACATAAACCCTTGTGGAGCTTACATTCTTGCAAGGGAGACAACATTAAAAATGAATTACTCGATTATTTATATAAAATATATAAATTATTTATATAATTTAACTGTGATAAAAAGAACAAATCAGAAGCATAGGATAAGTTGGGAGTATAGGAAAACAATTACTGATTTTCATGGACAAAGAAGTTTTATGAAAGAGTTTCGTGGGGGCTACAAAGATAAATAATTTATGAGTTCTTGCTCTTTAGAAAACAGTTGATGAGAGGGATGTGTAAGACCTTCATATAAACAATTATATTACAAAATACAAAGATGAAAATACCTCTAAAAACAATATATAAAAAGTGCTTTAGAGTGACTAGGGAGGACAGATGATTTTTTAAGGGAAGGAAAACAGCTGAGTGGACAATACTAGTTTTGACACTGGGCCTCCAAGGGAGACTACAAGTCAGAATACAGTGGGGCTACCCTTCCACCGTGGAGAAAGGAGTGAATCTAAGTGTAGCCGTGGTGATGCAACCAATAGACTGCATAGATCGTTTGGGAATAGATTCCGGAGAGCTGCATTGGAGTGAAGATGTAGTACATTAAAGAAAATAATGAGGGCCATGAAAAAAGGAAATGAGACATTTGTGTGAGACAAATTAAAAGCAATGGGATGTGTCATTTTTTCCCCACAAACATGTATTGAGTTGCTATTAGGAATCAAATATTAGTAGATGTGTGGAATAGAAACACTCTGTCTTTCTCATTAATGCTGCAGGAAACAAAAAGGATGTCCAAGTTATTCAGACTTTATACATATGTTGCTTTCCTAGATGACTTTCTGGACAGTCATTCATGTTACAGTCAATTTTTTTTCACTCCATTAATCTTATAGTTATTTTTTTTTACCAATCTGTCTGAAAACTATCACACTGCTTTAGTGAAAAGTGAAATAATGTCAAGCACTAAATATACTGAAGTCCACAGTTACATACATAGGAACTGCCACATCACACCATATACATGTTATTTTGGCCTAACAGACTTTACATTTGCACAAACTGTGAAGTGAAGTTGGTGTTTATACATAGCCTGTTCCCCAGGCATGACCCATGGGCATGCAAGTCTTCCAGGGCTGGCAGCACTCTATGAATGCTGATTGTATAATGTATTTTTATAGAAATATGTTCTAATGTCAGTTGCAAACTTGGAGGCATCCAACTATGTGCTCCTTCATTTAAAATAAAACACAAAGATGTTTAGCTGTGCAAATAGGAAAGGTACTTCCAAATAGGTTTCAATTGTACATGCACTACCCTTCATAAATCTAATTTCTTTGCTTCTATTTTCAGAAAGAAGAGGCTATTGGATTGCTAACAGATTAGTTTTTGTTGGTTATTCAGAGTGTGAAATCAGCAGCACTAAATAAAGCAACTGCCAAATAAATGCATTCTGGTCACAAAGAGAACCCCACTGTATGACTAAAATCTTAAATTGAATTAAGTAATTTCCAAATGCCACATCTTTGAAATCTTCCGACAACGAAAACCATGTTTTAGTTGGGATTTGTGCATTGCTTCCTTTGTACATAAAAGAAACAATTTTTTCTTAAGCTGAACTTCAGGGGCCGTTTGTCTTTCATAACTCCATTATAAGTATTCCTTTGCTAAAATATTTGGATAGTAAAGTTCACAAGTATTTCTCACTGCTTCTAGATTCTTCCTTAAAGAATTAATAAATATGCACATTCTGAAGACATTGTGTTGCTTTCAGTAATGAAAATGGATATTAAAATGGTTATTGTAACTGGTTTGTATATGCATCGCCAAAACTGTAGGTCCATAGTATGTTTTTTAGTCACGCATACGCTTCATTTGTGGTGTGAGTGGCTGCTTGATGGATAAACACATATCCTAAATCTAAGGTGGAAATTGGTCTGAAACTACACCAACAAAGAAAACTTCTCTGTGCTATCCCAGTAAAGAAAATCTTAATATATTAATATAATTAACTTAATATATTAAGAATAGATGAATAGATGTTTCTTTTGGATGATTCTTTTCTCATTCTTCTCCTTGCCTATTTTAAAAGATATAAAGAGAAAAGAAAATCTTGGAACATTTCCTAATAGTTCAAAACTGTCATGAGTTAAAAAAAATTGAAGAAAAGAAATATATTTCTTGTCGTGCTCCTTAGGCTATATACCTCTTTACACTTGGACAATTATTAGACACTGAAATATTTAAATGGGAAAATGATTGCTTTAATGTTGCGATAGCTGGTCTGCAAAATCATGTGACTAGCCAGCATTCAGAAAGCAAGTATACAAGTATCATTATTTTTTTACTGCCCAATTTACCATTTATCCATCACTAAATAAAATAAAATAATTAGGACTCATTGCCCTAAGATTTGCTTTTGCAACAGTACTTTCAGTTGTGTGGGATGTGGGGTAGGGAATGGCTTTAGGCTTCTGTCATGTGGTGATTCAGCTCTGTTTCGCTTTGTGTGGATGTGCATTAAAAGAAGCATGTTGTCTGAGTTCATGAGGGATTGTGCTCCAAAGACAAAATCTCAAATAATCTTTCTTAACACATATGCAACTTTAAATTTATTTAAGGAAATATCACTGGAAATAATTTTTATGACATATTTTTAAATTTTTTCATTTTCAGACTGCTATACATATAGTAGCCTTGAAATTGAATAATTAGAAAGACTTTTTAATTGTAAAGAGTAGCTATCATGGACATATATATGTGTATATAATTTTGTACATGTGTTCATGTATATGTGCACACATATGTACACACACGTATATAATCTCCATGTACATATATGCACCTGTGAATGCATTTATTCTTAGTGATAAACACAGACTCATATGAGTGCTTTTATGAGTTCATGTGATTAGCAACCAATAATGCTACCTTGGCCTTTTTTCTTTTTTTAAACAAAGAGCCAGGTTTGCCCCTGGCCAAACAATGCACTCCGCAGAACATACGTCCAACTTCAAAGAGGCCATGTAAGCATTAAGCTTTTGAAGTTAGACAGAAAGCATATGTCTATGTGCCTTAAGGCACAGGGAGGGCAACCAGTGCTCTTATAGTCACAAAGAAGGTGTGTCTCTGTGATCTAGCAGTAAAGGTGTGTGAACTAACAGCGCAAAGCTACAAACTACCAGATCCTGTTACTCCTGTTCATGCCAGTGCATGCTAACTGCTACAGAAAGCATCATAATAGTTCTACAAGACATTACCTCCTTTAACTGTGATTTATGGGCAAAGCAGGTGGTTTATTTCTAATAATAGCTCATGGAAGTAACTCTTTACTGTAGGCCAAGCCTTCTTGCACTTTCTATCCATCTAATCCTTAAAATCCATTAAGTGATATATGCTATTATTATTTCCATTTATTGATAATTTCATGTATATTTATCTCTTGTCATACCTCTTTGAGATATGTACTAATATTATTCCCATGCTATACATTAAGGATGCAATACTTGCAGAAGTATCCTACCAGAGTCACAGGAGCAGTGAGTCACAAAACTGGGCTCAGATCTGACATTTTTGCATCTTCAAGTCTTATGCGTACCTTTTAAAACAAATTTTAAATGTTTACCATTTATCAAACACTTGAAATGTGCCAAGCATCATGTTAGTCATTTGACATCTGTTTTATCTCTTTGATACTCATCAAACATGATGTAGAGATTTTTATTATCTTCATTCTATAGCTGCAGAAATAAGACCCCTTGAGTGGTCTTAAATCCTACATATTCCATGTCTCCTATGGAATCTGTATCCATCTCCCTCATGTGAGCTGCTGACAAGAGCAAAAAGCACATTGCGGGTCAGAATTAGAATGCAATCTACAGATTGCTCTTGAATCACTATTCTTCCAGGCTTCTATATTTTTTATGAGAGCCACTGGCAATCCATATCCAAATAATTTTGAACCAGAGACAAGCTTCAGGACAAAAACTGATGGTGAAATCTAAGCTGCAGATCATCCTTCACAATCAACACAAGTGCACTTTGCTATATAAATCTATGTAGGTTGCAGCATTGCTCACATGAAGCCAGGATTTTCTAATGTATGTGAAAGTTGTGTATGTCCGTATCCACAGAAGCAACAGACAGCACACGGAGAGACAGTCTCCCTCCAAACCTTGAAATTCAAGCACCCCACCCCCTCTGGTGTATGCAAGCACCTGGCATAGCATAGGTATCTAGCACTTTAAAGTCATTCAACAAATTTTTGCCTCTTTCACTGTCTTCAAACTAGAACTTCTACCCTGAATATAGTAAGTATCCTCCTAGGAGAATATGCTGAGTACTGTGTTACTAATGACAGAGGCAGCTTCCCTGTCTGTGATTATGCTGTAATCCTTCCAAACCCCATCCACCAGAGGCCCACTTGCCAAAGCTGCTCATCCCATCTTCTGTACAGCTTGTGAAGCCCACGGCAATCTGGGCAATATCTGTGCAGTGGTATTCCAGTCACTGCCGGCTTTTCACCAGACATTGAAGCTGCAGTCAGATTTTTGGCTAGATTCATGTTCTGGCCATGGTTGCGGCCCAGGGCTGTCCCAGAGCTGAGTCTCACCATCAGGCTCCACTAGCATGGCTCCTCTGGGCTTTGTAGCAACAGCTGGAGACGAGTACTGCACATTGAACTACTTGTAGGGAGAGAGGACAGCTTTTCCCTTAGCAAGAAAGGTGTCCATATTAGTAAGGTCTGGCTTGCAACATGTTACCCACTCACCCAGGAAGTACAAATATATCTATTGGCCATATGATATATGTATCAAAGTTCGATTCCAGAAGAATTCTCACAAACCATGATTTTATTTTCCCTGAGGAAGCAGCTTCCTGTGACTCATAAATTCTCCACTGTCAATGAGACAAGAATGTCCACTATCACCACTCCCATCCAATATAGTTTTGGAAACATTAGCCACAGCAATTAGACAAGAGAAAGAAATAAAAGGAATAAAGATAGGAAATGAAGAAGTCAAACTGTCATTATTTGCAGATGACATGATACTCTATATGAGACCCGAAGAACTCCACCAAAAGTCTTCCAGACTTAATAACCAAATTCAGCAAAGTAGCTGGATACAAGGTCAACATACAAAAATCAATAGCTTTCCTATATATGAAAAACAGACTCACTGAAAGAGAAGTGGAACAAACAATTGCTTTCAAAATAGCATCCAAAATACTGAAATACCTTGGAATCCACCTAATGAAAGAAATCAAAGACCTCTACTCTAAAAACTACAACACTCTGAAAAAAGAGATCAAAGAGAATATCAGAAAATGGAAAGTCATCCCTTACTCCTGGGTAGAATCAACATAGTGAAAATGGCCAAACTTCCAAAACTGCTACATAGATTTAATCGAAATCCCACCAGCATACTTCACAGACCTTGAGAAAACAATCCAAAAATTCATTTGGAACAAGAAGAGACCTAGACTAGCAAAAGCAATTAGAGGCAATAAGGGCAAGGTAGGGGGTATCACAATCCCTGACTTGAAACTATGCTACAAAACCACTGTGATAAAAACTGCATGGTACTGGCAAAGATACAGACCTAAGGACCAGTGGAACAGATGAGAAGATGCAGAAACTACTCCAAACACACTCAGCCACCTCATCTTTGACAGAGGAGCCAAACACCCTGACTGGAGGAGAGATAGCCTCTTTAATAAATGGTACTGAAAAAGCTGGGATTCAACTTGCCAAAGATATAGGTAGAGACCTATGTCTCTCACCATGCATCTCTCAATCTCTTAGATTGAAGATCTAAATATTAAAAGAGAAACACTAAACCAGATAGAAAAGAGGGTATGTAGAACTCTTGAAGACATTAGTGTAGGAAAAGATTTTATGAACAAAATCTCATTTGCCCGTGAGCTAGCACAAACCATCAACAAGTGGTATCTCTTCTTATTAAAAAGCTTCTGCACAGCAAGAGAAACAATCAACAGTATGAAGAGACAACCCACAATGTGGGAAAAACTTTTCACCAATTCTTCCTCAGACAAAGATCTACTATCTAAATATATAAAGAACTTTAAAAAATCAGACCTCCCAAATTTAAAGACACAATCCAAAAATGGTCATCTGAAATGAACAGACAAAGTAGAAATAGCAACTAAACATACGAAAAAATGCTCAACATCACTGGTCATTACAGATGTACATGAAAACAACACTGAGATTCCATGTCACCCCAGAAAGAATGGCTGCTATCATGAAATCAACCAATAACAAATGCTGATGGGGCTGTGGGGAAAATGCAACCCTATTCCACTGCCGGTGGGAGTGCAGACTGGTGCAACCACTGTGGAAATCAGTATGGAGATACCTCAAAAAACTAGGATTGGAGGTCCCATGTGACCCAGCTATTCCCCTGCTGGGTAGCTTCCCCAAAGAATTAAAAGAATCATATCACAGCAATCCATGTACACGTGTGCTCATAGCAGCACAATTCATGACAGCTAAAACTTGGAAGCAGCCCAGTTGCCTAAAAACTGGAGATTGGATAAAGAAAGTGTGTTTTTTTTTAATAAAATGGAGTACTACTCAGCCATAAAGAATGAGAAACTAGAGAAATTTATAGATAAATGGATGGACATTAAAAGGATACTCAAGTGAAATAAATAGGACATATGTGTAAATACTGAATAGTTTCTCTACTGTGAGAAACTGAGAGTGTAAATAAGGACTAAAAGGTGTAATAGTTAATGTGAAACTAGGAAGAAAAGGTGCAAAGCAGAAGGGGAAATAGGAAAGGTAGGGGAAAAGAAGGATGGGAATGGAATTAACATGAGAAAAAGAAAAATTGGAAACAAAGTCTTTGTAGATAGGGAGGGGAGCAGGGGTTGAAGGGAGGCTAGGGGAATGGGGAATAAATAAGAACCAAGATGGATTATGTAAAGCTGTAAATTTCCAGCGATGAATGCCATTACAATGTGTACCTTAAATGTACCAATAAAATTAATTAATTTTAAACAATTCTCCACTGTCCTGTTTAATCGGTTATTGCTAAGGACTTCATCTTAAGTACATGACCCCTCCTCTTTGCTTTCACATAAAGGAGGCAGCACAAAAGCTAGTTACACTTGACTTTTGCCTTGATACGGTAGCATCGTGCCACTTAACCCTGAGACTGCTTACCCACTTCAGGGAAATGTTATGGATTCCTTCTCCAAGAAGATGAGAAACAACTGATGCCGTGCGTGCACGCAGAACCCCAGCATCTAGTGACACATAACGTCCACAAAGTTTATTTTCTGAATGTCTGAGGTCACTCAGCTGGAAAGTAGCAGCAGCACCAAGGTTCATACTCATGTATGTGCAGCTCCAGGACCCATCTGTCCTGCTGTCCCAGAAGGGCGGTGACAAAGAAGAATGCAGGTTTCCATGGTGCAAATACTGCTCAATAGTTAACATGACCTCCTATAATGCCTGTGTTCACTTTATCTCCTGTGACTCCAAGGACACTGAATTGACCAAGCCTTCCCCTAGATCTTCCCAAGGAAAAACTGAAACCAAAGTTTTCTGATGCAGAAAATCAAGTGTATGATCAATAGTCCTGTCAGCTTCTACCCTCCAACAACAGAGTCAGTCAAGTAGTTAAGTGAGTCCTCTCACCCAATACTCCATTTTTTGTTTGTACAGTTGGGCCAACAGAGTGGTTCCCCCGCGGACCCTGTCGAGAAGGACTATTCTCCCACTAACAGGGAGGTACCCTGAAAATGTGCTATCAGTGTTTACAAGTGCTTCTGTGCAGTGGATTCAAGAATTCTGTCAAAGAGATCTAGAAATTTGCCATGAAGGAGTAAGAATTCTAGACATGTGCTTTGAAAATAGGCACAAGCAGGCTGTCTAAGCCAAAAGAATAAGTGCTTCCCATAATGTATACATGTGTCCAGAAAACATGAGGATGAAGATTCAATAAAAAAAAGTTTAAAATGTTGCTTAAGTACTTATCACCACTTAGTCAAGGTGAATGAGAGTTAACCAGTAATCATCATTGAAGTTATAAAGCTGCAAAAAGAAAGAAAGAGAGAGATAAAAGGAAGGGATGAGGGAAGAAGGGAAGGAGGGAAGCAGGGAGAGAGGGAGGGAGGGAGGAAGGAAGGGAAAGAGAGAAAAGTAGGGAAGGGAACATCTATTTAGCACTGACATTGGCATTAGCAAGTAAACAATAAACAGTTGTCTGTGCTGAAAACCATCTTGGCCAGGTGGGGTGGACTGTGTTAAATGTACATCAAAAGTTACAGCTGCTCTTTTATTTCAGTGATAGGCAGGGCAGAATGTGGGCCATCTGGTACAGTCATATACCTCTGATCCCCAGAATATACCCAATGACTGGACTTTAAAAGGAAAAGAAAAACAGATGACAACACAGGTCAAACGATGTCTGAGCCTGAACTCTGTGTATACACAAGGCTCACGTGCCTCTTTCAGGGCATGCACCGTCTCTTCCATATGCAGAGAAAGCAGGGAATTGGGGTCACTTTTTCTTTGATGCATTCATAAGAATATGAGCATTCCAACTTTCCCAGCTTCAGTTTTTTCCTCTGTAAACATTTCCTATCCCTACCACCTTCAAATTAAATGAATACAGCACAGAAATTGAGAAAGAGAGGGAGGGAATACTAGACATCATAATCCTCATTAGGATATCCTGCATTAGGATGTCCTTTGTATAGGGAAAAGTGTTTATTAATTTATAAACTGACACCCAGGAATAAAAATTTACCCCCATACACACTTTGGGTTTTTTGTTGTTTGTTTGTTTGTTTGAGACAGAGTCTCACTATGTAGTTGAGACTGATCTGGAACTCACTACGTAGCCCAGACTGGTCTCGAACTCACAGTGATCCTCCTGCCTCAGCCTCCTGAGTGCTGGGATTACAGGTGTGCGCCACCACACCCAGCTTAGCCCCCTTTTTAACTCCTGAATTACTACAAAATACAAGATTTTATTCAACTTGGTCTTAGTGTCTCTACCTATGAAATGTGGGAAGGTAACTGTGAAAGAAACTAATACGGTCATGTAAAAAGTTATTTAGATTACTACTTTAAAAACAAAGGGTAATAAAAACAGAGTAAGTAATGGATCATGAGGTGCTAAAATTGTGTTGGATTTAAATAAAATAAATAGCAATAATAAATGGGCCTTGGGTCCAGTTTCTGGCCTGGAAATAACATGGATCAAGGAGCACCATTCTGTCCCACTTTTCAGATTATTTGAAATGGTCATGGCTTGTAAAGTAAATTATTGTTATTTTAAAGAGGGAATTTTTCTGGCTCTCTGACTCAGATAAGAGTTAAAGAACTCAATGTAATTTCTATTTCAGATGCCATCTCTATAGGAATGATCATTTGAAAAGTAGAATGACTGCAGTGCAAAAGCTCTTGAATCTTCAGAATCTAATTAAATAAGTAAATTAACAATAGATGATGGTAAGGTGCATTATCGGCACCAAGAGCTATGCAAAATCTTAATAAAAATTAAACTTCAGTGTCCCACAAATGCATTCCTGAAAACTAGAATTCTTCCTCTCGTATAGAAATGAAATAACTGGAGAGAAAAAGCAGACAAAAAAAGGGAATGCTGTTTCATATTCTTGCCCGAGTCTGTGTTTCTTTGTCTTGATTACAATGTAAAGTACAAGTACAAGCTTTCACTAGTGTCCAGTATTGGCAAAACCTAGCTAGATTATTTCCAAACCTCTTAGTCACAAATATTTAAGGCACACCCTTTAAAGACTATGATTTTTGTGCACAGATGACCTAACAGTATTGATCTTGAACTGAAGTTTTCTTGGCAAAGGATTTTATCCAAAGATTTTGCCTACTGAACTTTAAAACTGTGGAAGTCGGCAGTTATGACTTCCAAAGGGATAGTTGTTTACCAGTAAGGCATTCCTACATTACTTTGGTGTCTACCATTCAGACGAAGAGGTAGCTAAGAGCTACTGATAGAGAAAGTAGATGATAGAGAGTAGGGCAGATGTATTTGGGGGAGGTCTTCTCTTGGTTTGTGTTTTGGCAAGCTGAGGCAAAATTCAAATGTGAAAGCAATTCCATTAAGACTGTTGAGCTTTACTCTGGTAAGTACTAAATTCAATATGTGTAGTTTTCTCATGAACACAAGTGATTTATATTGATTTTTTTTTAACAGTCCCAAATAATGAGCTCTTCCTACTGTCATGTGGACTTCTCTAATTCTATTTGTTTTACATAGGTCTCCAAACGTTCTGCTCTCTGGCAATGTGTTTTGATGGGTTGATTTATTCAACTTGTTTTACAGTTTGTAATGACAGCTTTTAAATTGAGATACAGTTTTAAAAGGTAGTAAATAAATGGATAAGGAAGTCCCAGTAGACAGAAACGTTGTTATTCAACATCCCGGCAAGAAACACCTTCCCTTAGCACAAAACCAATACAAAGAAGCTTTAAAATATCCTCGCCTCTTGTTTCATGTGGGCTAAAACTGAACTTAATGGAATGATCACACAAATGGAATGATCTGAATATTCCCAAATGGCATGTAGGAAAAGTAATATTCTCCATAGTTTCAACTAAAATGGCATCGATACTTAGAGTGACGATTCACTCGATAAAAATTTACTAACTGTTGGCTACAGGAAAGTCATTTTTCGTAATATTCCACTAGACATAAAGAGTTTTGTTTACCTTTCTTTTGTTTTTCTCACTTTAACAATAGCACAGGCATCTGAAAAGGTGGGTTTTAAAAGGAACATGGCTTGGTAACAGCAAAATAGCAACTACAGGGACGGCAAAGTCACTTAAGTGTTCTGGTGGGGAGCATATAACTTATTTCACAGTGCATCTAGAGAAATCGTTTTTAGCGCAGTGCAAAATACAAGTAAAAGTTAACCAAGAAGTTGATAAAACAAAGTGTGTATCTACAAAACCCAGGCAGAAACTTCTAGTTACCTTTTCATGTCATTTTGGTGACGATCTTGTTTAAAATTCGAAGGAGATGAGGCAGTGGGGTTCGTTTTTTACCTTGCCTACTGCTTCTAGCTCCTCTTTCACCTCCGTTTTTCTAAAGCCTGTCTCATGCCGACTCGTGTCATTTTACCCTTTTGTCTCAGCAGTCCTGTCTCTCTCCCCTTTTTCTATACATTCTTTCTTGGCAATACAAATTGTTTTGTCGTTTGCATTTGAATTAGGGTTTCACTCGTTTTAATATCCACAAGATTCCCCCCTTTATGTCATTTATAGTTCTTGAAGAGCTTCTTTCCTTCCCCAAGAGGATAATCTAACACTCGTATCACACTATTTCTGACAGATGAGGGGATCAAACCTTTCCTTATTGTTTATCTAAATTTTACTTGTAGGTGGTCCCCACAGCCCCAGAACCAGTCTCTTGTGTTTTCCGTTTCACAGATGTCTGTAATGAAAGGGAAAACACAGCGAGTCTACCAGAACCAGAGCCACAGTGTTAAATGAGGTCAAGGAAGAAATAAACGCTAGAAAGCACATTGAAAGAAGTCAAAGCCTTGCACTGTACTTCAAAGGAATTAAGCAGACGAGGCATTCACAAGGCCATAGGTACACAAGCTTAAATACTGATACAGTCCCAGTAATGCTCATTCTATAATGACTTGTACATAATATTCATATTCTGTAGCATCTTCTACATTATTCCTCTTTTTGGATGTGCTTCAGTTTAATAATCTCTTACTCTACTGGGATTGGTTGTAACAGCCTTTTAATTTCTCTGTGTTGGTGAGTACTCCATCTAACTAACTCCATCGTTTAACCCTTTACAAATGAATGGGCGGAAGGGTAACATGAAGAGTTACACAAAACACCTGCACCATTTCAAAGCCCAATCAAAAGGAATCAACTCATGTAACTGTCAGCATAAATGCTTTAGAAGATCATCAGTTTTTCATGTTTCATAAGTTAAATAAAATTGGTAGTGATCTACTGAGTCAAAAACCAAGATCTAGTGTTTTTGCCTTTGTAATGTTGCCAGAATAAATGAGCCACCTTTCATTCTATATCTAAACAATTTCTCATCTAACATTATTACATTTTTATAGCTATCATTTTTTAATAGTGAAACATATAATCACATTATTTCAGAGGGCAAACATTTAAATAATTTCGGTAAAGTTACTATTTTATAAGGATACTTATAAAATTACTCTTTAAAATGGACAGTGATCACAATTTTCCTGAAATTTCTGAGTAACAAACACATTCAATGTTTCTCTTTAAGTGCTCTTTGTTGTAGTTACCTACTTTGTTGTTTCAAAATATTTTAGTACATGTAATCCCAGCACTCAGGAGGCTGAGGCAAGATGATCACTGTGAGTTTGAGACCAACCTAGGCTACGCAGTGAGTTCCAGGTCAGTCTCAACTACACAGTGAGACTCTTTCTCAAAAAAACTGACATTGTGAAATGGGAAGAAAGGGGCTAAAGGTGTATGGAAGGTGGGATGGGTAGGGGAAGGGTAATAAGGGAAAAAATGTGAGAAAATGAAAAGATGGAAATAAAGTGTTTGTAGATGGGGAGGGGAGGAGGGGGTGAAAGGAGGGCAGGGACAAGGGGAAAAAATGAGAACCAAGACCTGTCATGTAGAGGTACAAGATCCCAACAATGAATGTAACTATACTGTATCCCTAAAATGTACCAATAAACTCAATTAAAGCTGAAAAAACAAATAAAATATATATATAATATATATATATTTAATACATATTCTACCTTGTTTTATGTATACTACTAGTTTCTCTTAGTTGATTGAAAAGAAACTTTTGTCGTATTATCTGTTTGCTTCTTCTTTGTAGGGGTCTTTTTCATCTACATCTTGTACTCTTTAGATCATAATACACAGCATATTAACTATTGTTATTCTCTTATTTTGTTATAAAATTTTGTTTTAATTTTTTGTGAAATAAAAAATAGCAAGGTAAATTATATGATAATGAAACAGTGTTTAGATAAAATCACAAATGCATGCAAATAAAATCAGCTATTTCTATTTATTAGATGTACCCATCTGTCAAGGAACAATCCTCACATCACATTTATTGAAGTAATGATCAGACCATAAAGGAGATCTGAATTGTTTTCAGATATTTTGAAACCCACAAATATCCATCTAAAAGGAACTTTGGGAAAAACTGGTACTTGAAAGATATGCTTAAACATCTGAAATTAAAATGAAAAACAATTTAAACATACTCTGAGATACTAATTAAAATTAATTTAAATCATTAATATAATTTTGTGTTCAGAAACATTTTTACATTACTTTTTTTTTTAATGAATCCCTAGTTTTCGAATGTGGGATGTTTAACAGCAGCAAGTTTATTTATTTATTTTTTGGTACTGGGGATTGAACTCAAGACCTTGTGCTTATGAGGCAGATGCAGTGGCACTGAGCTAAATCCCCAGCCCTTGCATTACTTTTTAAATGGTGTTTTCATCTCTTAATATTATTGCTATGTATTAAGTATGTTCACTAAAATCAATTTTTGATTGGAAAAAAAATCAACACTACAATTGCATTTGCAGGTCATGGATATACTTTTAAGCAGACCTGTGGAATGTAGCTTTGAGAAGTACTTTTCAACTGAAAACTAGTTAGGTTCTAAACCATGCAGCAACTACAGTAATCCTACCTTAGTATAGTTTCAAATTGGGAATTGTTATACCTGGTGCCATGTGTCTGTTGCCTAAAATGGCTTTTGCTATTCTAGGTTTCTTATGGTTCCAAATGAATTTTTGGATTCTTTTTTCTAGTTCTGTGAAATATAGTGTTGGAATTTCAATTGGTATTGCATTGAATGTATATAGCAGTTTTGGTAGTATGGCCATTTTCACTATGTTGATTCTTCCTACCCAGGAGCAGGGGATATCTTTCCATTTTTTTTTATATCCTCTTCAATTTCTCTTTTCAGAGTGCTATAGTTTTCAGTGTAGAGATCTTTTGCTTCTTTTGTTAGATTGATTCCTAGTTACTTCATTTTTTTGGATGCTATTGTAAAAGGAATATTTTCCCTTATTTCTCTCTCAGTGAGTCTGTTATTTGTGTTTAAGAAGGCTATTGATTTTTGGGTATTCACCTTGTATCCAGATACTCTACTGAATCTGTCAATTAAGTCTAGAAGTCTTTTGGTGGAGTTTTTTGCATCTTCAATGTAGAGTATCATATCATCAGCAAGTAATGATAGTCTAATTTCTTCCTTTCCTATCTTTACTGCTTTAATTTCTTTCTCTTGTCTAATTGCTGTGGCTAATATTTCCAGAACTATATTGAAGAGAAGTGGTGATAATGGGCATCTTTATCTTGTTCCTGATTTTAACATGAAGGTTTTCAGTTTTTGGCCATTTAATATGATGTTGGCTGATGGTTTTTCATAAATAGCCTTTATTAAATTGAGGTATAGACCATCTATTCCAATTTTTTGCAGGGTTTTTATCATGAATGGGTGTTGAATTTTATCAAATGCTTTTTCTGCATCTATTGAAAGGATCATATGGTTTTTGTCCTTGACTTTGTTAATATAATGTATTACATTCACTGACTTTCGTATGTTGAACCACCCTTGCATCTCTGGAATAAATCCGACTTGGTCATGATGGATGATCTTCTTAATAATCCTCTGTATTCTGTTTGCTAGTATCTTATTGAGGATTTTTGCATCTATATTCATTAAGGAGATTGGTCTGTAGTTCTCCTTTTTAGTTGTATCTTTCCCTGGTTTGGGAATCAAAGTGATACTTGCTTCCAGGAATGAATTTGGAAGTATAGCTTCCCTTTCTATTTCATTGAAAAGTTTGAAGAGTAATGGCAGTAGTTCTTCTCTAAATGTCTTGTAAAATTCAGCAGTGAATCCATCAGGGCCTGGGCTTTTCTTTGTTGGTAAATTTTTAATTACATTTTCAATTTCACTCTTTATCCAGTTTCCAACTGATAGGGAAATGGGCTGTTTCCAAGATTTAGCTATTACAAACTGTGCCGCTATAAACATGTGTGTGCATACATCATTGTGATATGATTCTTTTAGTTCTTTTGAAAAGATACCCAGCAGAGGGATGGCTGGGTCAAATGGAACCTCCAGTCCAAGCTCTTTGAGGTATCTCCATATTGATTTCCATAGTGGTTGCACCAGTCTGCACTCCCACCAACAATGAAGAAGGGTTCCTTTCTCCCCACAACCCCACCAACATTTGTAATTGTGTGATTTCTTGATAGCAGCCATTCTTTGTGGGGTGAGGTGGAATCTCAGTGTTGTTTTCATCTGCATCTCTCGAATGATCAGTGATGTGCAACATTTTTTCATATATTTACTTGATGCTTTTACTTCTTTGTCTGAGAAATGTCTGTTCATTTCGGATGCCCATTTTCGAATCAGGTCTTTATATTTGGGGGGACTGATTGTTTTGAGTTCTTTATATATCCTTGATAATAGTCCTTTGTCTGAGGAACAGCTGGTAAAAATATTTTCCCACATTGTAGATTGTCTCTTAGCTTTTCTGATGGTTTCTTTTGCAGTGCAGAAGCTTTTTAATAAGATGAGATCCCAGTTGTTGATTCTTTCTGCTAGTTCCCATGCTACTGAGGATTTGTTCATAAAGTCTTTTCCTATACCAATGTCTTCCAGAGTTCTGCCTAACTTATCTTCCAGCAAGTTTAATGTTTCCGTTTTAATACTTAGATCTTTAATCCATTTGGATTTTAATTTAGTGCATGGCGAAAGATAAGGGTCTAATTTTAATCTGTGGCAGGTTGACATCCAGTTTTTCCAACACCATTTATTAAAGAGGCTATCTTTCCTCCACTGAGGATGGTCAGCTCCTTTGTCAAAGATGAGGTAGCTGAGTATATCTGGGTTTGTTTTTGTGTTTTCCAGTCTGTTCCACTGATACTCAGGTCTGTTTCTTTGCCAGTACCATGCTGTTTTTATCACAGTGGCTTAAAAACAAAGTGCATCTAACTGGTAGATAAATCAGTGAGCTATTTGATCTACAGGGATATGAGCCATTAACATCTGTGAGAAAAAGAACTTTCCCATTTAAGTGCAGTAGTTGTGTTATTCTATAAGAAGGCAAAAATAATTTATTAAAAGGAAATGTAAGCCGGGCATGGTGGTGCACACTTGTAATCCCAGCACTCAGGAGGCTGAGGCAGGAGGATCGCTGTGAGTTCCAGACCATCCTAGGCTACATAGTGATTTCCAGGTCAGTCTCAACTACATAGTGAGACCCTGTCTAAAAAGAAGATGAAGAAGAAGAAGGAGGAGAAGGAGGAGGAGGAGGAGGAGACCTAACATAAAATGTGCATAAATTTTATCTTTTTCTGTAGGACTTGAGTTTAAAAGAAAAAAATGTGTATGTTTCCATTTGTGAGTGGTGATTCTTAAAAAAATGAGGGAGTACATGATTTTTCTCTCAAGAGTAGGTTTGAAATGGGCATAATATAATGGAACGATATTTGTCTCTACTTAAAAGACAGTTTTCTGACTATTTTATCTTTTCTTTTTGTTTGCTTTTTTTTCCTTTTTTAATTATTGGTACATTTTAGGCATGCAATACAATTACATCCATCATTGGGATCTTGCACCTTTACATGATGTATCTTGGTTCTTATTTTGCACCATTCCCCTGCCCTCCCTTCAGCCTCTCCACCCTTCCCTATATACAGAGGCTTTGTTTCCATTTTGTGCTTTTCTCTTATTTTTTTCCCTTCTTAGCTTTCCCTACCCTTCCCACTTCCCCTACACCTTTAGACATTTTTCTATACACAATATCAATTATACATTTTGATTCTTACTTACACTTTTAGCTTATCACACCAGAGAAACTATTTGGTATTTACACGTGTCTCCTATTAATTTCACTTAAGAGTATGTCCTCAATGTGCATCCACTTAGCTATAAATGTTTCTACTTTCTCATTCAT
>NW_022900918.1:15298030-15343131 GCF_012274545.1 Fukomys damarensis
ATATATTGTACTGGGGATCAAACTCGGGTCCTTGCGCTTGTGAAGCAGCTGCTGGAACCACTAAGCTAAATCCCCAGCACTACTTTCTCATTCTTTATGGCTGAGTAGTACTCCATTTTATTTGAAAAAAATACATCTTCTTTATCCAATCTCCACTTGATGGGCAATTACGCTATTTGCAAGTTTTAGCTATTACAAAATGTGCCTCTGTAAACATGGGTGAGCATATATCACTCTGCTATGATTCTTTTATTTTTTTTTCTCATTGAGTTTATTGGTACATTTTAGGTATACAGTACAGTTACATTCATCACTGGGATCTTGTACCTTTATGTGACAGGTCTTGGTTCTCATTTTTTCCCCCTACCCCTGCCCTCCTTTTACCCCCTCCTCCCTTCCCTATTTACAAATACTTTATTTACATTTTTTCATTTTCTTTCTTTTCCCTTATTTCCTTTCCCCTATAATGAGTAAATTTTACTTTGGTGAAGAGTTTTATTCTTAGAACTCTCAATTCTACACATCCTAAATCTGTAATATATAAGGTATATCTATTTATCTGGTGTATACTACACATTTAATTAAGACTATTGAATTTAATAAAGGAATTTAAAATATATTGGGGTTACATGGAACACAGTTTGGTTAGTGTAAACAATAAATGAAAGAAAATGAAAAATGGATAACAATCCAAAGTTTCTAAATTAAAGATATTTATTGTATAATTGTACTTAGTCTGAACAATGAATAGAAATTCAAAATTTAAATGAAGAGTGAGCAGCACCTTTCAGAGATTGTGAAATGTGAATGTTTAGGTTGATAAGATCAATCACTTATTTTACAAAACAAATCTGTAAGGTATACCTAATACCTCAGAAAATTACGTGCAGTATTTCTTTAGCATGTTTTTTATGAATCATTAATTACATTGAAGCGGAAGTAAAAAGGAAAGAATGGGAAAAAGAAGGAAAGACTGATAATACATCAATTCTAATGCAATTGAGGTTTAAATCAATAATAAATTGGATTAAACCTCTGTTAAATGGTGATATGTAACTAGGAAAATGTGGTGCAGTTAGCTAAATCTTAGGTTATGCATAGTTTTCCAGGGTGGCATGATACATTGGAAAGAGCACTGCCTTGCTTCTTGGTGTGGGGTGATGTTTCTTGCACCCAGGAAAATCAAATACTTGCGGCAATTACTCTCTGGGGCTCTTCATATATGGAGTTAAAATGCCTTATAAAACAGATCCTTTGTCATGAGCTGTTAGACCCTGGACAGATCCGTTACCAAAGCTCCCTACTCTTTGTAGATAAAAGAATCTTGATCCACACTAGCTCTACTTCCTTCAACTCTGACAATAGACATTATTACCATCACACACACACACACACACACACACACACACACACACACACACACGCACGCACATCTTTCAAGAGATGCAGGAACTTGCCCCAAGCCGTCAATAATAAAGCTATGATCTGAATCAGCTCTGATTCACAGTACCACATATTTTCCCTTTCTGAATTTAAAATTTCTAAGTGTTCAAAAATGTTTGCCCCATTTTTAAAAGAGGTGAGATACCATCAAACTCAAATTGCAATGAAGATTAAATAAAGAATATGGTAGGGTACATACAGTACATAGCTCAAAGTCTGGCATACAGAAGATTCTTTGAAAAAAATGCCCTTACTGTAAGACAAAACAGCTTCCAGGAAAGCGTGACAGAATAACATACAGGGGGATGCTCTAGTGTGAGACTCGCTGGGCTGAGGTCAGGACCTCACCGTGCCCCCCTATTATTTGTGATCTTTACTGAGACACTTAGCATCTCTATGGCTTGGCTTCTTCATTTGTAAGTGGGTGTTTTCATTTGCTCTCCCTCATTAAGCTCTTTGGAGAAGTAATTAAATAAATCACACGTGTGAAGCATTACCTAACAAAGGTAGCACAGAAGAATTCTGTGAAGCATTTAAATGCTTTACATTGTTTGTTTTCATCTAAATAAAATAAGATTCTCTGAAAGTCTTCACTTGGTAATGGCACGTAATTCAATATAATAATAGCTCTTTATCAAAAAGAATAATACTAAGCTCAAAATAAGGAAACTATGGAAGTGATATGACACTAATCATAGAGGGTACATCGGAATCATATTTTAATTCAAAATAATTCTTTACATTTTTCTCTCTTTTTTGAGATTTAAGAAACCGTTCCAATGACTGAAGAGGAAAGTCAGTTTTTAAATATGCTCCAATCAATAACCTTGGCGACCTAAAATTGTTATGATTGTTGGGAGTAACTGATGGCAGCCTGCCAACCGTACCTCTCTTAATTATAAAATACAATTTCAGTCTTGTGCCTCCCAACCCCAGGTTTACAAAAGCTATGAGAACTACTTTGCTCAGCCTCTGATTATATCAGCAGCGCCACTTTTTCTGGCCCTATCAGATTGGGTTGAGATGATAATTACTTAGGAAGTGTTTGATCTCAATGATGAATACATGATTAGTTTTTCATGAAATCAGTCAACCACACCGCACAGCATTACTCATGTGAGACCTTGTTGATTTAGCTGTTAGAAAGCACACATCTCCCTCGGTTCAAATGTGGGACATCAGTCTTTGGGGAAAAGAAGGTGGAAAAAGGGCAAGTTTATGGGTAATGATATTGCAGAGGCAGATATTTAAGGATTGCTAATTTTCTTCTCAATTATCCTCCTCTCTTACCTTGTTGTCGTGCCTACTACGCGATCGCAGATTCCATCTCAGTGGTAGAAAGTAGTTTTGCTTTAAATAAAAACGGGATTTCATCTCACCATTGTTGTCTTTCAACCCCTTAGAAGGTTTTGCCCTGATGAATAATATTTTATATGTGAAATGTTTATGTGATTTTTCACAGCGATATCCCTGCTACTGCTTAACTCTGATGCATTGCAATCACTGGTTTCCTTCACTAAAGTGCTTTTACCCACCCCTCCCATAAATTGACTTGAGAGTTAGAAATGGAACGTTAGACACAACTTGGGTGCTCAATGGGAAATTGTCTTGAAGTGTATTTTATGTTTGGTTTACAAATATATAGACATTTTTCCTAAAAGGCCTGGGTTGGGGGTGTGCATTTCTTTTTTCGTTTGAGTCTGTGGATGTGTGTGTTTTTCTATGATATAGGCTGTTTCTCTAAGAGTCAATACAACTTGTATTTTCTTAAATTTCAAGAGATCATACTCTTAAATCAAATGAAAAGTTTTAAATGCCAGTTTTTAACAGCATGCATGTGTTTAAAGAGATAAAAACATTGCGCTTTAAAAGAGAAAAGAAAAATTTTATGTTTAGTGTTTTCCTGATCTTATTGACTTAAGCAAAATTTTTAAATAAAAAATTATCTAGAATGATTTGATAAAAAGTTCTTTTATAAAGATAAGGTTTCAAATAGTATGTTTAATTTTCCTAATCCAATATCATTTTGAAGAAAGAGCATGCAGACTGCACATTTCTTTTTCGTGTGGATTATCCTCCTTCAAAATATATCCTCAGTTCATGTCAATAATATTTTGGCACCAAGATATATCTTGTAAAGGTACAAGATCCCAATGATGAATATAACTGTTCTGCATACCTGAAAAGTACCAATTAACCTAATGAAAAAATAATAATATTTTGGCCACAGTATCTTAAAAATCATACCCAAATCTTTGTGGGTAAAGAAGGAGAGATTGAGAAAGGCTGTTGTGAAATGTAAACTCTAATGCAATCAGTGGGACATTGAGCCGTTTTAGAATAAGGTTTCTCATCCCTGGAACTATTGGCATTCTGGCCCACAGCTTAGTAAATCTGTTTCAGAGGCTGTGCTGTATGTGTTGAGCAGCCTCCCTCCTCTCTTCCTGCTGGATGCCGGTAGCTGCCCTGGTCTCAGTCCTTGACAATCGTAAATGTCTCCAGACACTGTCAAGAGGCCAAAATCGTTCCCAATTGAGAACTGTTATTTTAGACAAGAAAATTGGGGAAAGATGAGTTTAAGATATACAAGTAATTTTCTCTTACACATGAAAGCCACGTTTAGCTTGAGGCAAGGGACGCTGAAGAATATTACCGAATCATATCATTTCTTTAACAGCTAAGAAATCAGACATTCGTTCATGTTAATGAGCCATATTTGTTCAGTGGATTAAGAACAGACCCCAAATCATATGCAAATGCCAACGCCTAGTCACTGCCACAGCTTCTCTTCTTCTATAACAAGGCAGTTCTATATCTGAAACAGCAGTTTGGATTAAAAAAAAGTACAAAAAATAGGTATAAAAGTAAAAAAATAAAAGCTGTCAGTTGTGATGACATATCTTGAGCAAATCTGATAAATCTTAATACTACAATGAGGTTGCTTTAGTGGTATAAACTGTCCAAACATATTCCTATTGCACTAAGAAAAAAATATAATGTTTTCCCAACATTGTGAACATAACTAAGTTGGTAAAATGAACAAAACCCTTAGTGTATTTAAGGGAAGACAACCTGGTGCTGTCAAATTCCACTGGCTCTGACTTCATTATTACCTCCTTATTCTTTTCCAAATGAAAAGCATGGTTGGGCTGAAAACACAGGCAAACAAACAGTACAATGGAGTGGTATAATTTTTGTCATCTGGAGTTGCAGGCTGCATTACTGTGTCAATGAGCAACCAACCCAGTAATAACACAAATGCCACTGACTTGGAGTAATAAATTTTACAGCATGGCAGACACATACTAGAATAATAAGCGCCAAGATTTAGTTCACATTAGGAAAACATGCAAACGACATTGGATCATCAGAAATACTTGTGTTTTTTTTTCTTCCAGTAAAGCCAAAAGTTTTAAAAGGAATGTGCTTTAAAAACAGCTTTAAAAAGGAATCTATAGTACTTCCCATATTTAAACAGTTTAAATGCATTGGTGACCAATAAGTTTTGCTACACTTGTCCAAGGTCTAGCTTATCAAGGTAATTACTCGTTGTTATTGAAAATGATGTTGAGGAGGAGGGGGTGAAGGGAGGGCAGAGGTAAGGGGAAAAAATGAGAATCAAGATTTGTCATGTAGAGGTACAAGATCCCAACAATGAATGTAACTGTACTGTATCCCTAAAATGTACCAATAAACTCAATTAAAGCTGAAAAAAAAATGATGTTGATATCATTGGCTTCAAAATGTTTTCTAACAGTCTTCTCAAGCAATCTTTTAAGATTTTCAAATTTGTCTCTTAACTAGTATAAAAAACACTTAATAATAGCTAAGATAATTAATTTTCAATTAATGTACCAAGTAGTGTTATAATTTTTTTTTACTTGTGTCATCTCACTTAATACCTAAAACAGCCCTGAGAATAGGCACTTCATTATTAGACTTTGAACAACTTCAGTGAAAAGATTATGCAATGGTTCCCTTGGACCACTGGCTAAAAATGCAGCTGGAATTTGTTAATTAGCCTATGTGTCTTTTAATGCGTGTTCAGTAACAATGCATTCTCTTATTTTCTCATTATATATCTATAACATAGGTAGTGTAAAGGGATGACTTCAGTCACATTTTTGATAACATAAGTCCCCTGATAATAATCTTTTTTTAAATCTTCAAATGAGTACAAGGCCAGCTGATTTTGATATAATTTGCAACCTTAAATTCATAATCAGAATGCCCCTGAACTTGATTTACACAAGCCTAAATCACTCTTCTAAATAGATGTGATGGTTTCCTTTGATTCATACTCATTCATACATGGATTAAACTGTGAGCCTGTGACTGGATTAAGAGCAAACACTGGTGAAAGCTAGCTCGTATCCTGCAAGCACTTGAAAAATCTGATTGGCCCACACAGAACAAATTCCGTCCTCAGCCACCTTGCCAAACCCTCTGAACCAACTGGCTGCAGAGAAACTAAAGAATGATAAAACAAGGAGCTGGATCAAAAGTAGTGTAAAAGAACAGTACACCTTTTTTTTTTTTTTTCTGCATGATACTTCCTTCTTGGTTACTAGTCATAAAATTGTAAGGCATTCTAATTGCTAACCATACTCGTAAGGAGCAACTATACATCTTAATAAATTATCACCAGCCCACTGATATCAAGTAAAAAAGGATAAAAGTTCACAATCCTGTAATATCATTAACATCTCAGAAGTTAATACTAGTAAAACTAGTAATAAGAGTACCCACAACCATGCCACAAGGAGTCGCTTCTAAGCTAAAGGGCTCTTTACATTCCACATGTTGAAAGTATTTGTAGTCAAACCTATATTTCTTTTGTTTGACTCAACTTTAATCAAGGGCTTTAAAATAATAGATTCTGGTGTGAAAAACTGTAATTACACATAAGATCCTAATGGTATAATTAACAATGTGAAATAGGAACAAAAGGAATAAAGGTGTAGGGGAAGTAGGAAGGGTAGGGGAAAGAAATAAGGGAAAAGAAAAAAGTGAGAAAATGGAAATAAAGTATTTGTAAATGGGGAAGGGAGGAGGGGGTGAAGAGAGGGCAGGGACAAGGGGAAACAATGAGAACCAAGACCTGTCATGTAAAGGTACAAGATCCCAATGATGAATGTAACTGTACCTAAAAGGTACCAATAAACTCAATGAGAAAAAAAAATGATGGATTCTTTGCATACGATAGGGAGACAGCAACACAGCACCGTGACTGGAGGGCTGAGGTGGCTACAGATACTTTTGCCAGGAGACGCCATCCCTTGGGCATTGTGGATCATTTCTGCACAAGGAGTTGCCTTGGGTGGTAAGCTAATAGGACTAGCACAGTGATTCCTGTGACAGTCTATGTGTAGCTAAGTGACTAGAGATAGATTTATCAACAGAAACAGTAAGAAGGCCAGCTCAACCAAAACAGTTCAGGAGGGAGAAGAAACATTACTATTGGTAAAATTTGTGGTCTCCAATCAAGACCAAAAGGAAAGACTTCTCTTTCAGTAAGAGTGAAAACTAAGCTTTCGTTATCAATGATGACATGGAAAAGAAAGTCACCTTTGTGTAAGAATTTGAAATGTTTATAGCCTAAGGGAATGAACACATACTTCTGAATCAAGGACAGGCATAGGCTATAAGAATGGCCTAAGTATTCAACAAAATATAAGAAATTTACATTAAGCATCTCTCTGAACAAAGGGATAATCAAGTTAAGATGCTGCTTCTGACTGATAAAATAGAACCTTAAATTTCACTCATAAAAATAATTTCACATAATGAAAGAATGGGAAGGACTCTGTTCAAGCTGTGTGAGGATAGCAGAGGTAGAATTAGTAGATCAAAGGAAAATCAGAACAAGAGAGAATCATAAAAGACATAAAATATACAGATATAAAGATATGAAACAAGGTAACTAAGGATAATGCCATTTACAGTAAAATCTTATTTCCAAATCCAAAGAACAAAGACAATAGATTTTGAATGAGCCAAGTTTCAGATTAACTTTTTATCACTGAAAAACAATATAAAAAATAACCTCAAATTACATCTTATTTGAAATAAGTCAATACTGAAGTACATTTTTCTTACATTACTTTACAAGGTAACAAAAGTTCCCCCAAATTAATTTGTCCAGCTCTGTTTATTCATCCATTTCAACTGTCTATTCTCAGAAGCAGGTTTGATGTCCTTCTGTAGAACTGGCAGTTTTTGTGAGACTGCCCTTTTGGGGTCAGCTGTAAGGGTGGCAATTCCTTGTTGGATTATTCACAATTAGGGACAAATCACTGCCAATAAACAGTTGTGTGTTTCGGGAAGAAAACATTCATGCTTTGGAATTGGTTATTTACCTTTCTGGTCAAAAAGTAAGAGGTTAGCGATGGCTAAAAAATCTCATCCGAGGCCTGGTTCTTAGGACAAGAGATAAATAATAACTTTGGCTAATGAATTGCTCTGTTTACCCTGAGGGAATTAGCATTAAAAATTGCTGTGGCTAGACCAGACTGATTGCAAGGCTAGTCCAGATTTAGTACCACGATGTTGTCTACTCAGTTGTATGTGACTGAGTGTATATTTTAAGCATTCTAGGTTAAGAACAAAATGATAGCCGACTTTTACATAGATTAGTTGGAAAGTAGGTACTAGAAAGTTGAGGTATCTCCAAAGACTTCAGCTGTCCAATATGAAAGCCATAAACTACACGTGGCTGCTGACCACAGCAAGTATGGCTACTCCAAAATAATAAAATACTTACCAAGTTTCAAAGACCTAGAATAATACTATCTCAACAGTAGTTTATATTGCTTGCCTTTTAAAATAACATTTTAGACATATTGGGTCATACGAGATGTTTTATTAAGTTTAGTTTCATATTTCTTTTTACTTTTTGGTGGACACTAGAATCTGTAGCATTCATCACATTTCTGATGGATAGTGTTATCCTGAAAAAAATCCATAAAATATAGTACATTGTGTTTCCATATTGGAAAGAATTCATTATCCTATTAAGTCCAGACTAAGATCTGTTTTGCCATCACTATTTTTCATTTTATAGACAGGAGCACCTGTCTTCAATATTCTGTTGATGTGATCTTTTAACACAAAAATGCATGCGATGTATTGAGAAAAGCTGAATATTGGACATTGGATGAAGCATACAGAATTTATTAAACATGCTTTTTAAAATTGCAAACAGTAAATAGGTGTAACCAGAGTGGGGTATTAGTGTTTTCTGGAAGAAAAAAAAAAACACCTGCTTTTTAGGAAGGACTAGATTGGACAGAAAGGAAGGGTCCAATTGTATGACATGTGCATTCAAGGTATTTTACCTGAGTTATTTCATTTACTGAAACAGCTCTTCAAGGTGAGAAGTCTAAGGCTCAGAATAGTTAAGTGGATTGTGTGACATCTCAGGACTTGGCTGGTAAGCAGCAGAGGAAAGACTGAACTCTAGTCTGCTTTTTCCCTACACCGGAGTCCTCTTGATCTATAGTCTAATTTTCAGTGTCTTACCTGGACTGTGTGCCATTGGCTGTGCTGTCTTCAGAGTCCATTCTAGTCCACAGCCCACTGATTGACTCATTTCCTTCCTCCAGATAAAGCCCGAGGGGAGGGAGGCCACAGCCATCGCTTTCCTAGAGACAGGATGAGACCCAAGAACCAAACTCTTCTTGCATATGGCCATCGTATTCAGAGATGAAAGATGTCTGGGTAATATACAGAGGCCAGGGACAAAATAAATAATATATAATTTAAAATGAGACCTAAGATATCTTGTCAAGATAAGCAGACAAAACCAAGACCAGCTTGAAAAAGAAGCTTGAGGAATTTCACAAACCACAAGAAAGATCCAAGCTAAGTATGGTGGTATACACCTGTAATCCCAGCATTTGGGAGGTTGAGGCAGGAGTATCTCCACAAATTTGAAGCTGGCCTGGGCTACCTAGTGAGTTCAATGACAGCCTGAACCACATACCTGAACTACATACAGACTCTGTCTCAAAAAAAAAAAAAAAAAACCAGAGACTACCTTAAATGAAGGTTCCATGCTGATTTGAATGGACACTCAGGATTGTCTAAAGGGTCCAACACGAAGTATCCCTAGTCTCCACACCGATCCACACCTTTACAATGGGCCGATCAATTTCTGAGACAAAAATAAAACACTACTAAGGAAGAAGTTTCCACTGTGCAGTTCCTTTGTTTTAGCGGTAGTTGCCACTGTGTGTGTTTTTCTAGCTTTTTTTTTTTTTTTTTCAGTTCCCAGTAGCAGCATCAGAAGCTTCAGAAAGTGCCGGAGAGTCAGTTAAGTCCTCATTGCTGCCCAGTGCCAATGCTAGCAACAACGCTGCACACCTGCTGTTTCCAGGTTTGGTGTTTCATTCTGCAGGAAGTACAGTTCAAACAGCCCATTTCTCTTGCTTCTAAGGTTGTATTATTTATTTATTGCCCTCTTATATAGGCTTAGAATTACATTTAAGGACATGATCTGGGGTCGGGAGGAAAACAAAGAAATATAATAAATGGGCTCTGCTCTCAAGATCTCTGAGAATATAACTGAATAACCACGAAAAGTTCACATTAAAGGAGCTGAGGGCTGGGGATTTAGCTCAGCGGTTCGGTTGGCCTGCCTTGCAAGAGCAAGGACCTGAGTTCAATCCCCGGTACAAAAAAAAACAACTAAAGGAGCTGAGGTTGTGAAAATGTAGTTCTGATGGCAGCCCTAAATATACAACTATAAATTTCTAATTCCTAGTCCCTTGTTAAAGTTAGAAGATTGCACTAGAAAAATGAATGTAAAATTTTGTATAATAAGGAAAGTCTTTTGTTGATCAATTCTTACTTGGTATTTTCATAATTAATTTTATAAAATGAATTTTAAGCTGGGCATGGTTGCACACACCTGTAATCGTAGCACTCAGGGAAGCTGAGGCAGGAAGGTTGCATGTTCAGGCCCAGACTGGGCAATTTAATGACTTAGTGAATACCTGTCTCAATATTAAAATATTTTTATTTTTTTTTCTTTTTATTGAGTTTATTGGTACATTTTAGGAATACAGTACAGTTACATTCTTTATTGAGATCTTGTGCCTTCACATGACAGGTCTTGGTTCTCATTTTTTTCCCCTTGTCCCCACCCTCCCTTAACCCCCCCTCCCCTCCCAATTTACAAACACTTTATTTCCATTTTTTATTTTCTCATATTTTTTTCTTTTCCCTTATTTCCTTTCCCCTACCCTTCCCACTTTCCCTACACCTTTATCCCTTTTTTTCCTATCTCCCATTGTTAATTATATCATTAGGATCTTGTGTGCTATTATAGTTTTTCACACCAGAGATACTATTTGGTATTTACACATGTGTGACTTATTTCTTTCACTTAGGAGTATATCCTCAAAATGTATCCATTTACCTATGAATGAATCTAATTTCTCATTATTTATGGCTGATTAGTATTCCATTTTATAGAAAAACCACATCTAAAATTAAAATATTTTTAAAATTCTAGGGATACAGTTCAGTGCAAAGGCCTTGGCCTCAATCCCAAGTACCTTAAAAGGTGAGATTGTTAGTAAAATAATAATAACAAAGAAATAGTTGAAAAGCTGCTCTGAAGTAAAAATTGAGGATGAGGAAACTCAGAGCCCAATTTACCTGAGCCACTAAAATTGGTTAGGAAATCACTAAACCCAACTCCAGCCCAGTGCCCCCACTCCAGAAGCTCTGTCAGACACAGCTGAGTCTTTACCAGTCTGAATATTTCCCTGTAGCTTCAACCACAATTTCCTACAAAGCTAACCCTGTCCACAAAGCAACTACATGGAAGACTGAATTATGAGAGACTCAGAGATAGCACAAGACAATTTTTAACAGAGTGCTACAGAAAATGAGAACTGTCGGTTCAGAGAAAAAGTAATCACTTTGTGTTAACCCAGACTGTCAGGGCTTCACAGAGGAGGGGCTTTGAAGGATGGGAAGAGCAATGACTTTTCCATGAATTTTCAAAGGAGGGTGCGAAGACACTAAGTCTGGAATTAAAAACATGTGCTCAAGAAATGACAATAATTGCTTATAATTGTTGGGAGCTTCTGATGGCCAGAGACCATACTGATCCTGACATGGGCCACAATCCTCGCAGCTGTGTGGTAAGACAGGTGCCACGGACTCAGATGGGAGAACTGAGGCCCAGAACATGGGGAAAGCACCTGCTCAGTGCTGACTTCTCAGTGAATTCTGCCTGGTGTCAGAGTGCACACTACAAGTACTCTACTGCCACACTGGGTTTGTATACAAGGGTAACCAAGAGTGAGGTTGTGAAGATCAGCTGAGGTCAGAATGTACAAAACCATGACTTCCAGGTTAAGGAATCTGCCATTTTATCCTCAAGGCGATGAAGAAACATGGAAATTGTGCAGACAGTGAAACAGCATGCTCAGAGCATGTCTTTGGATGACTTTTTTTCATTCTTATTGGATTTGTTTTAATAAGATGCATACAGTAAGAATGGGAGCTGGTAATTATACTGTGTTCCTTTATTAAATTTTAATTCACAATGATGTTATCTGTCAGAGATTACCAAACACATGATGCTTGCATCTGAAGAACAAAATCAAAGCATTTCCACATTGTTAATTTTTAGTCGTATTTTATTTTCAGGGAAGTTCCAAATGCACCAGTTTTATTTTTTTTTAAATTGAGTTTATTGGTACAATCTAGGTCTACAGTACAGTTACATTCATTAAAGGGATCCTGTACCTTCACATGACAGTTCTTGTCCCTGCCCAGTTTTAAAGTTAAACCACAACTGGAAAATACTGAGATATTGAGAATTTTCCATGTGCTCTCTAGAGCTTCAGTCAATCAATGGCAATATTTCCTAAGTAAAAAAAAATCTCAGAAACGAGTCAGTTCTTGAATTTAAAACTTTCACATACTAGACCAAATGAATTAGATTTAATTAACTTAATAAAATCTAATTAAAATATAGACTAGATTAATTAGATTTAATATATATATATATATATACATTTGTGCTTAGTATTTCTCTGTAATCATTGGTAATGATTACAGAGAAATAGCTAGAATTTGTATAGCATGATCAAAGAATAAGAGGGAAGTAAGCAAAGTAGAAAATTCTAAGATTTCATGGTGGGCTACAAAACAACAAGGAACCACTGCTATATGCACGCACCAGTCTCCCACACTTCAAATATATATTGTCTCGAAGCAAGCTCTATTGTCTGATTATTCGGCATTATTTCATCATTTATAACAGACATCAGGTCAAAAATCCTTAATTTCATTATAAAAGCCAACATCAACCAAACCTATACACTGATCTCATTCACTTATTCATTCATTTAACAAATATTTCCTGAAAATGTAAAAGGTGCCAGAACACTGGTACCAGTATTCTAAGTGCTGGATATGTAGCACTCAATATGACAAGCAAATATCTTGCCATGCAGCTTTTGACTAGAAGTGTAAACAGGTACCTAATTGCAAACATAGTATGTATATTGCAACCAGAATCATGGAAAGAATTAAGCTCTCGAACCAAGGTACCATTTATTTCTCTTGTTCAACACTTTTTTAATATATAAAGCAGTATAAAAACTTTATTCTGATGGGAATAATAAAGAGAAGAAATGATGGTAGAGAAAGGACTACTGTAGGTATAGATGCCTAGATTAAGTGAGAAGGAAATTAGCATATATACATATATATACTAATATATATAAATATATATGCTTATATGTATAATTTATCTGGCTTTAAAACTTACACCCTTTATACTCCACCCTAATAGCAGCCTTTAGAAAAAAAGACAAACGTTTGAGATTTTAGAATGTGTGGTACATGTGCATACACTCACGTGTGTGTGTGATGTGCCAGAGAGGGTAAGCACAGAATTGTTCACCATCTAGTTCAAGTGGGACACACGCAGCCCACACAGAAAAGAGGACCAGCATATGGTGGAACTTAAACTATACCATGATGAGAGCCCAGGTAGGACTCTGTGGGCATAAAGAGGCACCCTGGGAGAAAGCAGAGACACTGAAATGAAAGGGGAGAAGCAGACAACCCCAGCCCCTAGAGTGGAGAAGCCTTTTGCCCAAGTGGGAAGCCCAGGGATCACAGCAATATGTCTTCAATTTAATTCTGTAAACATTTTTAAAACATGCCCACTCATAACATTTTAGGGTCTTACTATTTTGAATGATGCATAGTTAGTAAGTTAAGCATGAATTTGTTAGATGCAAGAGATTTCAATCACAAAGTTGTAGAATGGATGAATATATGATACATGCATTAGGATTTATAGGCATTGAACATATTGCATATAGTATAGTTGTTTGAATTGATACATAATCACATGACTGTATTTGCTTTCTAAAAATCATTAAAATTCTATCATTATATTTATACTACCTACAGGTAAAGATTTTAAAAAATTCTTCATTTTCCAAGTAATAAAGGGCAGTAAGTGATCTAGATCCCTTGATACCAGGAAGCTTCTTGCAAGATTAAATGGGATTATCGTCCATAGGCCCGCAGGATGTTTGGATTTGAATTAAAATATAGAAACCTTATTAACAAAATTTACATTCCTCCCTTAACCTTAATCTAATTTTGCTGGTCTCACGGCCTCTAATACACAGCAATTCCGCAGAATGCCACATGGCTTATAACCCATCTTTGTCATCCTAATCAGAAGCCACTGATCACTCTGGAGGAAAATAGATGCATGAATTTTAAACTGGTCATCACGTTCGTATTTTTTAAAATGTATTACAAACCAATATTTTATTCATGAAAACCACATTAAATATTATATTACAAGCCAAACACTTATGATACCTTGAAATGTGTTCCAAAATAGAAAGCTTTCTCTCGCTCCTTGGCTTAGTGCTGTTCTTCAGCTGACTGTGCTCTGTAACCCTCAAGACCAATGGCAGTGGCTTTATTCTCTAACAGGAATGATTTACCCAAACCCTCTGCAGACAAGGACTTATCCCCATGGAACTGCATTAGTGATGATAATTTTATGCACTAACATTGGCCAGGGAGTTTATAGGGAAGACAGAGCAGCCTTAGAGTTGCTCCTTCTTCCGCAGTAAGTTGCCCTCGCTGTCCTTTGTAGGAGCTAGGACAGAAAGGGTGGAGTTCCAAGGTGAAATATGAAAATAAATTATTTTGTGACATTCTCAGTAACCCATGCTTAGTCACTGGAAGTCCTTCACTCATATTTATTTATTTTTTAATTGAGTTTATTGGTACATTTCAGGCATACAGTACAGTTACATTGATTATTGGGATCTTGTACCTTTGCGTGACAGGTCTTGGTTCTCATATTGTCCCCTTGTCCCTGCTCTCCACTCACATTTAAATGGCCAAGCAAATGAAATACTTCAGACTAGAGAGGGAGTTCACATTGTTGAGTCTCACTTGCTCAGCCTCAAGTGTTTAAATATTGCAGAACAATGCACTGGCAGTTATGGTCTCCAAGTGAGTGACAATACATTCAGCCTGCAATCAAATGAAATTGCTATATATTCTAATTCAGAAATCATTCTCATAGAATCTGTTTTATGTTGTGAAAATGTATTCAACTGGAATTTCAACAGTAGCATCTCATAAAGCTAAAGAACATAAGATTAAAGACAGTATCCCCAGATTGTTTACACTCAAGGAAAGAGGATGTTTTCATATACTTTACTATTAATTTATGGTAGAAACAGACAACTCCAAAAGTTTGTTTTTCTTAAGTGTATGAAAATGGGAGGACATCTACACAATAATAGAGAAGCAATTCTTTCAAAGTGTCAGTCCCTTGTGCCCAAATCCTTTGAAGGTGATCTCATACAATGCTTGGCCATCAACAGTGAATTTAGAACAGTCTCTGTGACTGTATCATTACAGTTATTAAAATGAAAAAGCTAAGACTCTGAGGAGGAGAGGGTCGGCTAAAAAAAACAAAAAAACAAAAAAACAAAAAAAAAACAGGCTTTTTCCTCCACTAACATGGGATATAAGGCCATGAGAAAATTTGCTCTAAAAAAGTTATGAAGTCAACACCAACCTTTTGTGACACTATGGACACTATAGTGTGGGCCAAGAGGGACAGAGTGCAAGTAACAAATATGAGCTCTACACAGTTTTTTACATGTTCCACTAGCCACTTTTTAAAAATAATTGATTTTAATAAAATTTTATATGGCCCAGTAAGAAAGATACATGAAATTAGCTGGGCGTGGTCGTGCACGCTTGTAATCCCAGCACTTGGGAGGCTAAGGCAGGAGGATCACAGTGAGTTCGAGACCAGCCTGGGCTACATAGTGAGTTCCAGGACAGTCTCAACTACATAGTGAGACCCAGTCTCACAAAAAAAAAAAAAAAAAAAAAAAAAAAAAAAAAAAAAAAAGAAGAAGAAAAGAAAAAAGATACATGAAATTGCATACAGTAGTTAAAACCCAACCACAAATATGTCTACAAGGATTCTAACAGCCGTGAGCAACGAAAAAGCAGGTTAGATTATATACATAACTCACAATATATGTGGTCTGGAGCCTGACCTAACTCAGAAAAGTAGCTCTAGAGGAGGACGACCCCCCACCTCACCCTGAATAAATCTGAACTCTTCCAAAGGTAAAGTATGACTGCAGAATGGTGGGCTGCTTAGGAAGGCCACAGGGGCACTTTATCAGAATCAAGATTCTGCTCCATCACATAATAGAAGCCAGAAGCCTGTCTTATCACTTCCTAATGCCTTCACATAACACCCGTGGTAACAACAGATCTTTATATGATGTTTTTATGGTGACTCAGATCCTGGAAAAGAAAACTACAAAAAATTAAACTAGCTGTGTTTTTTTACTATTTCTTACCATTTTTGTCTCCAAACAAAAACAGAAAACAAGTAAAGATAATAGCCACGCCATGGAGTTACAGTTAAATCTTGTGAATATAAAATTATTAAACAACAAATATATTAGAACAAATTTCACCACTCCCACAAAATATGAATAAATCAGCAATAAAATGATTGTTAAGTATCTTGGATTTCTTGAATAAATATTCAGGATCCTTGAAAAGTATCACTTTTTAAAAGTTCTTGTGATATGAAAGAGGAGATTAACATAAGCTTAACTAAAAAATGTACTGAAAACACTTTTGACGTATCATCTATGCTAGAGAAACATCGTTTTAAATAGGATATTTAAATCTCCAAGTTGTATTAAACACTTACTTGTTTTGTCTGCTGATTGTACCTAAATAAGTAATTGTCTCAAAATGTGGAACAATCTTAGGATCAGGGCTATATTTTCCTTTAACACGGAAATGTCTCATGTAGCTAATCTCCATCACACAAGAGAGGCAGTTTTAGGATTTTAACAGACCCTAAGATCCTCAGTATGCAGCTAGTATGCCAAGCTCCCCTGTAGCCTCCCCCACATGCCAAACTCACACAATGGATGACAATGGATTACTCCACATCGACTCTGGTTTCATCTAAAGGTGAGACAGACAAGGGAAGAGAGTCATAGGCATTCTGTTTTTTAAAAGGATATTGATGTAACTCAGCCATTATATACATTAGAAGACACAGCTAAAATATCAAGCATCCCTGAAGGCTAAATGAAATGGCTAAAGATGTATTTATTGATTTCTAAGGAAATATTACTAAGACACTGGAATAACAACTCTCCACCCTTGTAATTGAAAGGTCTCGGCTCTTTCCAAACAAGGAGACAGATATCCAGAAAATATGACAATGTGCAAATTCCTGTATATGTTGCATTGAAACAACATAGATGGGGCAATCATTTAGACTTTTAACCCGAGCCAATTTTTTTTTCATCTTCTCTCTTATTGTTGTTCCTTTATTTTTGTTGAAATGCTAAAAATTGTAATTCAATCTAGAGCTGGAATTAGAATCCATCAACTTGGATTAACAAAGTGCATTTATGCATTGAATGCCTTGTGTAGATATATGCAGGATGGACAGACAGAAACTTGTATACATAGGAAAATTGCCACTCGCTCTTGGGGCATTAGAATTTTTTTTTCTCAAATAAGAGGAATACGTGTAATAACTATGTTTTTCTTTTTGCTTGACAATTGTCTCCCATTTCTGTAGTTCCTAATGGGCAAATAATGGATCTTACCAACCATTATGAGTTTCACCCCAGCTGGGGACCCATAACTTTTATTGTGGTCCATTATCTGGCCATTAGAGGCCACAAGTGTCCTCAGTGCAATTGTGTGACATTTTGCTTAGGAAAAGGTGTGGGAATTGTGGCGGCAGCAGGTTTTCTAGTATTTGAAGCTCTGGAAACTCCAAAACCTCCTATATTGAGACCATTCATTTTCCTTATGCTGAGAATTTTATAGTGTATGCCTCTTGGATAAAGTTTCCTTACCCAGCCCTGCCAGGAAGCCAAATATTCAACTCAGTACTGCTATGAAAATATGTTCATTTGCTTTTTCTAGGAGCAGTCTTGATGCTAAGACGGTTCGCTATAGCTATTTTGATATGTTCTAATTAGCTTTAAATGTTTTTGTTTTTAAGCTTTACTGAGCTGTGACTGATGTACAAAACACTGCACATATTTAATGTACACATCTTGATGAGATGAGACATGCGTGCTTCCATGATGCCACCACTGTAAACAAAGGAACTGAATGCATCACCTTCCAAAACTTCCTTGTATTCTTTTGTGGAGCTATTTGTTGTCTATTTTTGTAAGAACACTTAATATTCTATTAAAATACATAATGTCAGACTCTTAACTCCAGGTACTGTGGTTACAGTAGATCTCTAGTATTTACTCAACTTGCATAACGTACTTTATACCTGTTGAGAAACCATTCCCCATCCCTCTATCCCCAGTCCTTGCAGCAACCATTCTAGTCTCTGCTTTTATGAGTTTGACTATTTTAGATGCCTCACACGAGTGGGATCACATAGTATATGTCCCACCACTGGCTTATTTTGCTTAGAGTAATGTCCTCCAATTTCATCTGTGTTATTGCAAATAACAGGATAACAGGATATCTGTCTTTTTTAAGACTGAATAATATTCTATGGTACATACCTACCATGTTTACCATGTTTTCTTTATTATTCATCTTTTGATGAATATGGCATTGTTCCCTTTGTTACCTGTTGGCCTTGGTTTATCATACCTGCCAATTACCTACATGGAAACTGCTTCCTGTTTATATTATTCCCTTAATTATTATTGCACGGTTTTATTAACTTAGAAAGATGCATAGTTTAAGGGGCTGCATATTTTTGATGCCACTGTGGCTCGTCTCTATCCCAGGATGAGAAGGGCATAATGTAGAATGGATAGAGCTTAGAATAGCTCAAGTGCTTAATAGGTGAGTAAGTAAATGTTTCTAACTTCTTTTGTCATCTGTGTCTCAATCAGTTAATAATTTTGTAAAGCCTTGTGGCTGGCAAACATTGGTGGCTATCCTGATTTTGATATCAAATCCTAAATCTTTCATTAGCAGACGCATAGGTGAGAAATCTTTAGGTTAGGCCCATTCTCTACAGCTCCTTGACTCAGGGGTGAAGAAATCATTGCTCATGTTATTTTAATGGTTTTCTCTCAAAGTCTGTGACACTAAAGTTCTGGAATCTTAGTTAAAGTGGAGCACTTCATTGTATTCCCCAAGCAAAGTAGTTTGTGTGTTTAATGTCAAATACCATCTGCATGCCAAAGGCTATTCGATGGCTACTGAACAACATTTAATCAACAACATTTACTAAACACTTACTGTGTACCAAACCTTGTTCTCAATGTCAGGGCTATGCTACTAAAGGAGAAAGATAAAATTCTTCTTCTCATAGTACTTTCTTCTAATAAAAAAAAGAAAAATGAAATGATGGAGGGGAAGAAGAATCAAATAATTGCTGTTCAAAGAAGAGAATTTATTTGTGGATGTCCACGGTATTTCAGCCACGTAAGAAAGATCTACCTCTAAGATGACGATATTTATTTGAAGGAGCCAGCTACCATGAAAAGTCCAAGGATGAGCACACCATGCAGAGAGAAGCCAAAGGGGGCCTCATCACTCTGTGAGTGTAACAGCCTCAAGGAACGAACAGTTGCAGGAGCAGAGAGAACAGACAGGGCAGCTGAAGAGCCAAAGAGAAGTAGGAAGAAAATGAGGCACCAGCCAAAGCCAGCCAGGAGGGCAGGAGCCAAAAGTGGCTCTGATTTTATTGCAGTCAGTCTAACTGAAAGCTTTAGACTCGGTCAAACCGGGTTGTGATTTTGTTATTCTTATTTTCTTTTCTAAAAAGTGTCTATTGCCCACCTTGCACAGGGTTAATTACAGGGGCGTGGTTAAGAGTAGGCATTAGGAGCTAGGTGAGAAGACTGGTGCAACAATCCAGGCGCTACTAAACTGGTGCTGGCTTGAACTAGGGAAGCAGTGATCAAAATGGAAAGAACAAGAGTTTAGGACGTACTTGAGGTGTACACCTGAGTGGACCACTAGACTTTTAAAAGTAGATTTAGAAAGAGAAATAAGAAATTGATTATGATTTGCCTTTAGAAACTTCATTAATAATGTACTGAGATGGGGGAGTATTATAGGGGTGTGAATCACCCGCTCACACCCATCACTTGTGTATGCACACACCCACACCGCATCCTTCACAAATGTACTCCACTATGGCACCAACACTATACACAGTGTGGAGTTACGTATGTGTGTAGATCGATACACAGATAGACAGGCTTTCAAGAACCCAAGGTTTCTAAGTATTTCTTCTCTTAAAAACACTCTTACCGATAACCTACAATGTGGAAAAAAAGTTTTTACCAGCTGCTCCTCAGACAAAAGACCACTATCGAGAATATATAAAGAACTCAGAACAATCGTCCCCCCAAATATAAAAACCCAATTCATAAATGGGCATCCGAAATGAACAGACATTTCTCAAAGAAGTAAAAGCAGCAAGTAAATATATGAAAAATGTTCCACATCTCTGGTCATTCAAGAGATGCAGATGAAAACAACACTGAGATTCCACCTCACCCCAGAAAGAATGGATGCTATCAAGAAATCAAACAATAACAAATGTTGGTGAGGTTGTGGGGAGAAAGGAATCCTTCTCCATTGTTGGTGGGAGTGCAGACTGGTGCAACCACTATGGAAATCGATATGGAGATACCTCAAAGAGCTGGGACTAGTTTCCATTTGACCCAGCCATCCCTCTGCTGGGTATCTTTCCAAAAGAATTAAAAGAATCATACCACAGTGATATATGCACACCTATGTTTATAGCAGCACAGTTAGTAATAGCTAAAAATTGGAAACAGCCTATTTGCCCATCAGTTGGAAACTGGATAAAAAAGATGTGGTTTTTCTATAAAATGGAATACTACTCAGCCATAAAGAATGAGAAATTAGATTCATTCATAGGAAAGTGGATACATATTGAGGATATACTGCTAAGTGAAATAAATAAGTCACACATGTGTAAATATGGAATAGTTACTCTGGTGTGAAAAACTATAATAGTACATAAGATCCTAATGGTACGACTGATAATGTGAAATAGGAAGAAAAGGGCTAAAGGTGTAGGGGAAGTGGGAAGGGTAGGGGAAAGGAAATAAGGGAAAAGAAAAAATATGAGAAAATGAAAAAATGGAAATAAAGTGTTTGTAAATGGGGAAGGCAGGAGGGGGTGAAGGGAGAGCATGGACAAGGGTAAAAAAATGAGAACCAAGACCTGTCATGTAGAGGTACAAGATCCCAATGATGAACGTAACTGTCCTGTATACCTAAAATGTACCAATAAACTCAATAAAAGGAAAAAAGTGCTCTTACCAAACTTAATTGATATATATTGTCATTGGTATTTTATTAATCAGATAAAGAGACAGATATAAGAAACTATTGAAAAATGTTGATTATCTTTAAAGCCTATGGCATAATGCAGAATATGTGCTTTCTAATCACTCTTAGTATGAGAATGTCTGAACAAATTACAAACATACCTGCCTACATATATATAATATACACATATGTAAATTAAACACATTTGTGTACACACATGTATGTATTATGTATTGCAGGGGACCTTACCTGTTATTTCCCAAAGCAGGCCGTAAGCAATTCAGGCTGTAAATAACCCCACAACCGACTTGTTTTGAACAGCGGGTCCAGCCGAAGCCTCCATGCCAAGGTCAGAGTAACTCACACCCAAATTCCATTCCCATAACTAAAACCTTCTTTCTAGAAGGACCATGTTCTAATTACAACCATATATTTTGTCTATTCTGTTCCTAATTTGAGAATGCTTTTTTTGTCCTTTATGAGTCTTATTTACACTAATTTCCATAGAAACAGCACAACTGCCCTTCCTCACACATAGACCTGCCCTTGCACATAGCTTGCCTTTACCCCAATTGACTGCCAATAAAATTCAGCGGCTTGGACTGGCCAGGGCCTTTGTCAGCAGCACCGGTATTGGTTGTCCTGGCACCCCACTTTCTCGCCTGGTTCTGCCTTTTAGTTTCATTTCTCAGGCCTGTGTCATATACTAGGCAGGAGACTGGAACCTAAATGCAGGAGTCTCCAGCAATGTATGCTTGTGCCAAAAATACACTTCCTTACTATGAAACAAAACATTTTACACATTTTCTGAGCTGTTTTCATGCTTCTGTGAAATTATTATCTATATTTTTATTCATAGTATTTATTACCCCTAGTGTTAAGAGATATTTTCTGGGGATTGTTCCTGCCTTTCTTCAAAAGAGTGTAGTACTACAGGTCCTCTGTCATTGTACTCTCAAAACTGGGAAACTGGGTTATTCGCAGCCACCCCAGCAACTGGTCTGAAACATGGACCTGATCGAGTTCTCACTTTCTCACTGTCTGTGGAGCCAAGACCCAGACATCCTGAAAGTTACATAGCCGCTACCTCCAGCCTCTTCTCCTGTCAGGCCACCCGGCCTCCTGTGCTTTAATCCTGGGCATCCTTTGTTGCCACTCGCACTTGCCTAAAGATGCAGCTGCATCAAGCTGTTTCATGCCAGTCTCTTTGCTCAGCACGTCTGCTTGTGCTTCTTTTCCCTGTCCTTCAGCAACCTGCACACCCAAACACTGATTTATGCTTTTTCACTCTGTAATCTACTATTTATAGCTTGATTATCTATCCCTGTCTGCTCAGAATATTGCACCAACATATACATCTCAGCATATGAATATAACACTGAAATGAACTAAAACTCAGGGTCGCATCCTTCATGAATCCTTTGCTAAACCTCTTTCCTCTTGAAATGAGTGAAAACTTCCATCGGGGGTCCCCACTGTTTCCTGTATTTGAGACAACACCTCAAATACTTAACCACACTGCTATCTTCTGTAGTCTATAAGTCCCTTCAAGGATTCTATTTCATGCTTGTCTCCTCTACCTAGAACAGCATCTAGAATAAAGATGATTCAAAATAAGAAAATAATGGGGGCCAGTGATTTAGCTCAGTGGCACCACACCTGCCTTGAAAGTGCAAAGTCCTGAGTTTGATCCTCGGTGCCAAAAGAAAGAAAAGAAAAAAAGAGAAAGTCATACAAGGATTGGAGTAATTTAGCAAATACATCAGAATCAGAAAAGAAGCAGTGTAAGAGAGCTTTTTCAGCTGCCCATAACCAGAAAGAGGTGTGATTAAAAGTTATGGTAGATATTTAATTTTTTAAATTTATTACAAAACGAATTGCTATTATTCCCCTTCAAAATACCCGTGGCTTCAAATACACTTATTCCATCATTCTTGTCGTGTTCTGATGCAGTTCTAAGAGTCTCGTTTTGTGAATATCATGAGTTGCATTAACTGACGTCCTGAATCCATCCAAAACATTTACTTTGCCCGATCATTTTGACTTTGGGGAAAATTCAGAGGCTGCATGGTGCCAGATCCAGTGAATAAAGTGAATGAGGACGCACTGCCATGTTTTTGCTTGACGTAAATTGTCCTAAGCATTTTAAATCAATTCAGGACATCAAGGCAGCCATGAAAAGACATTCATGGAAGAGAACTTTCAGAACAACTTCGGAAAGTGGCAAGAATCATGGAATAAATGTGTTGGATGAAAGGGGTAATATTTTGAAGGGGATAATGGCAACGTGTGTTTTATTTTAAGCATTTTTATTTTTATTTAACCATCATTGTTTTTTTTTTCAGCTTTAATTGAGTTTATTGGTACCTTTTAGGGATACAGTACAGTTACAGTCATTGTTGGGATCTTGTATCTTTATCACACCTTATGTAAAAGTCTCACTATGCTTCATCAGTAACCACTTTTAATTAGCTTTTCTATTATTCATGCAACATAAAATGTGGCTGTAATAATAATAAACTCATTTCACTTAGTTTATTGATCATATTTTTGTATCAGGTATGAGTAGAGACTCCAAAGAGATTATAGCTCAAATAATGAGATATGTATACAAATTACTTCCTTACATGCAGTCCTATAATTACATGCAAAAAACAAGAAGAGGTCAGAGGAAGTAAGCCAAAAGGTTTCACCCTGGGCAGACTATGGAAGGTTCAGAACAAAGATGGCCCCTGGAAAGAACAATAAGAGTTTGAAGACAGTGTCTGGAAAACATTTCAGGAGGTGAAAAAAATAGCACTAGCAAGAGGAAAGGAGAAGAAAATTGAAAAGGGAAACTGATGCCTCCAGCATTGGCATGCTTGTAAACCCAGGACTGAGAATAAAACACTGGAGTGTAAGCATATTCAAACTCCAAGATAAATAGTTTAGGACAGGTTCATTTGTGTTGTTACAAATGACAGAATTTTCTTTTTAAGGCTGAATAGTAATCTGCTGTGTATATACACCACATTTTCTTTATCCACACATGACCAGCATCAACTTTTAAGCCATCATTCTTACAGAAATTTAAAATCCAGTTGAAAAACTGGATTGCTGAATTTTGTAGTAAGTGCCAAATGACGGATAAAGATGATGTGTACTATCAGGATATTCCTGATTTAGTTAGGGATGGCTTCATAGAAAGGTAGTAACTGAGGTCTGAAACACCAAGCCTGGGACGGCAGGTGCATGGCCACCAATGAGCCACAAGGCCTTTCCAGCCCTTACCAGATAGTGAAGCTCGGCAGTCTTACCAAATCTCAACTGAGCCTCAGAATTCTCAACACACCACTAACCCACACCAGTTCTTTACAGTGGGCCTACAAGCTAAAATTCCTTGCTTTCCCTGATATAAATAAGCAAGAAAGAAAACTGAGTGTATTTCAGGGAGTAGTAAGCAAGGTAAGCTAGAGTGGAGCTTTTCAGGTTGGAAAATAGTAATCACATAGGAGCGGGCAAGGCAGAGGCAGATCAGATTGTTACGGGCTGTAACATTGTCTCTAACACGGTTCTTACTGATCCCCGGCAACTAGAATGGTATTATATGCTGTTATCCAATGGCATATTCATATAATGGTCTCATGTACATACTCTTCTCTATTCTTTATCTCTTAGACTAGCATTGAAGCTGTGTGTAAAGAAAAATGTGCTGTCCTCTTTAGCCTTTAGCCTATTTCTGTACTCTGTTGCTTCCTGTGATGGGGCTGCTCCCCCATGCAGTGTCCCCAGAAATCTTTCTCCCCTATCAAAAACCTCTTGGGCTAGCCGGGCGTGGTGGCGCACACCTGTAATCCCAGCACGTGGGAGGCTGAGGCAGGAGGATCGCTGTGAGTTCGAGTCCAGCCTGGACTACATAGTGAGCTCCAGGTCACTCTCAACTACATTAAAAAAAAAAAAAACTCTTGGGCCAGAAATAAGGTTAAATTCATTGTAAAGAGTAAATAATTGATATACTTTAAAATAAGTACTAATATCTCCTGGACTCTGGGCTCTGGCCTTTGAAAGTTTGAACTAGAGGTCTTAAGAAGAGTTTCTTGGCTGTAGCATGATTACATTTTAAGCAGATAATCATTGTTTTGAGGGTGGTTTTATACATTACAGCATGTTCAGCTTCATCTCTGACCTCTCTACTCACTAGAAGCCAACAGTCACACCCCTCTTCAATTTTCAGATCCCTGGGCAACAAAATCACCTGCAGCTGAGAATTACTAGACTAAAGTAATAGATCTCAAAATGTGCTGTATTTAGATTCTCCTGAAATCTCTTTTCTAGACAAGTAACAAAGCTGACCCAGAAGTTGTAAACCAACAAGTCTTATTGGTTGTCAAACCAGCAACAGCCAAGGAAACTTTAAAAACTCAATGATTTCCTTTTGAAAGAGTTTCCTGGTATCAGTTCAAATAGAAACAAACGTAAATTGACATTAGTACTGCCATTCCATACATTATCAGTGAGTTAATGTCTGGGAAGACGAGTTTTGCAAAGCAGTGTGGTAAAAGAAGCTTTCTGTAAATAAAGACAAATAGAGGGGTTTCAGGAAAAATTAAGGGTTTTGCCTGTCTCTCCTATGAACCGTAAAAGATCTGACATTTTAGCCTGACAAAAGAAGGGCCTAAAATCAGATATTTAAACACGTGTGGTATTTCCCCTGATTTTAAACATCAGGAAATCTATTCACTGCTTTTCAAGAAGTACTTATAAACATACTAAAAAATCTCATTTTTACCTCTTGCCATTCTCTTTTTTATATTTTAAGAACTTGGCTCACATTCTCAATGATTAATTAGTAGAATAAGACATATCCCAGAAGGAAAAACAATTTCACTTGTAGCACTAGAATTTCATGATGATGAATACCAAATTTCATTATATCAGAAGTCTCTAAGTAATAACCCAGATATGTCCAAAATAGTTTTAACCTCTTAACTATGTTTAACAATATCTTAATTCTATACCATTTTGTTTGGGGATTATAATAGGAATATTCAACCATACCAAATAAACTGTACAAGTCATTATTATCAGTTAGTTTATATTATGAGTGTCCATGATATCTCTTGAGTAGCACTTCAAGTTTTAAGATAAATATTTGGGCTTTAAAATTGCCAACCATCTTTCCACTGAAGCTTAATCTCTAACTAGGGAGATTGAATACTAGACATTTTGGGATGAGAACCAAATGGGAGAGATAAACTGTATGCTAAGGAAATTCTACATGTCATAAGCTAAATATTATAACTAAAGAAGAACTTGAGTGCTACCATTGCTTCACTGTGGGGTCAGAAAACTTGAGTTCAGTGTTCTGGTTCTATCCTTACTGGCTATAGGTTTGAAGCATCTTGTTTAAACTCTCTGGCCTCCATTGTCTTAGCAACACAATAAAGATAATAATACAGTCTCCATCAGAAGGTTGATGTGAGGAAATCCTTGCAACATGCTCAGCACAACAGCTGGCACATAGGTGTTTGCTACCCGTGACTATTAGAAAGAAAACTGCAATGTACTCAAGCCTAATAGAAGAGCTAAACATACTCACCCTGGAATCTGACCTGGATCAGAGTGCTGTCTTCATCACTTACCAGCTTTGGGTAAAATATCTGACCTTATTGAGCTTCACTTGTCTTCTATACAATGAAGCTAATAACTGATACCTACTTCTCAAGAATATTGAAGTAAAAGTAACATTGCACATTTAGTGCAAGGTACATGGTAATTGTAGTGCTCAATATTACTTATTATTTAATATTTCCGTGTATGTTACAAACAAGAGGAAAGGAGCATAAAGAAGTTGTCTTCTATAATCATTTCAGCAAGTATTTAGTTAGTGCTTCCTTTGTACCTGAAAGTCAGGGATACAATGGTGAACAAGACATGGTTGCTATCAGAAAGAATCCTAGGTTTCAGTGAGAGATTCCCCCAATTCCTTATAAAGCTCTCTGAAATGAGGTGCACACAGTAGTTGTCACAAAATACATTCTGTCAATCTATAGAGTGTTCTGCCAGTAGTATCTAATCTACGTATTGTTCTCCTCTTATTTCAGTGCCTCCATTTACTCCTTTGTTCATTCCTGTGACTGAAATTTACTGAGCATTTGCTCAGACATGATGTTGAGTTTGAATATACAACAAGAACCAAGACAAACATAGCCCAAAAAATCTAAAATATAGGGGAATGTCTGATTAAGGACTGTTGGAAGACAAGAACATTCCCTGTAGAAGTATGAGTTTGGTTAGTCACCAGTTAATAGCAATGCATTAAGTGAAGAGAGGACATAGAAAACACTGATTCTTTCCTTGATAACTTTAGGGGTAAAATAGTAAGTGGTTTTTAAAATATTTTTATTGATACATTTTAGATATACAATACAGTTACATTCATCATTGGGATCTTGTACCTTTACATGACGGGTCTTGGTTCTTATTTTCTCCCCATTCCCCTAGCCTCCCTCCCCCACTCCACCCTTCCCTATTTACAAAGACTTTGTTTCCATTTTTTTTTCCTTTACTCTTATATTTTCACTTCCCTTTGGTAAAATAGTAATTGTTGAAATGTGTTATTTAGGTATGGCAATTCTAGAGTAAGAATGTCTGAACAGAATTCTGTCATGGCTGTGCAAATGATCACTGGTACGTCAGAATGATTTAGTTATATTTCTGTGTTAAAAAACTTCAGGGTAGGAGATAGGATGCTTGAATCCTACACTTAATCTAACATTAATTCTCTTTAACTTTGGAAAAGCTCGTGCCATTGTATGTATGTTTGTTTCTGCATTCTTCCTATGGAAATAATGACACTTCTCAAAACTTGTAAAAGTTCAAGGTGATGCATAAAGCTCTCCTGAAAACAGAACAAACAAAAGGCACTGAGACATTTTTAATTGAAAAGGTCATAATAGATGATCCATGAAGAGAATGCAGCTACTATTTCAAAGAGAAAAAATACATAAAAATTCAACTGAATGACATATTTCAGTGTGCAAGAGCTAAATGACACTTTAATTGGTGATTGTTTTATGTTCCGCATTGTGGAGAGGCCAGCATTGCAGCGAGGGACACCTTCCACACCGGGCAGGGCTGCATGTGCTTTAAAGTCGAGGAAGGCATCTGTAACTTCCTGGCGCATGTGCAAGACTAACCTCCACAGCATCCACCATATTAGCAATCTTCTTTTTCTTCTCTTCTCTGAACGTTGAGTGATCTGGGATGAAAAACTAACAAGCACCTGTCAAATCTGAAGCCTCTGCTTTTCTGACAGGAGGTCCACTGGACTTTCTTATCAAGAGAGCCTTTATAAGGAAACTGGAACTCTCAGTCTCAGAAAGGAAGCAGAGCTCATCAGACTCCCTGGACCCTTGACTTAGAGGGCATGCTGTCTCCGATGAAGGTCTTTTGATCATGGAGCTTTTTTATTTAGATTTGACTTCACATTATGGCTAATCAATACCTCACAACTGTCTGAGCCCCTAGTCAGATGCTCATCTCTCCATCAGGCAGGGAGGCCTGCTAATTGAGGAAAAGTCAGAGACCTAGGCACCAAGCCCTCAGGCCATAGTCCGGCGCCCAGTATCTCCTTTCATAGCATTCTAGAGAGGGTGGAAATAAAATTTAGAGACATGACAGGCACGGCCAAGGAGGATCAATTCCTGTCACTTGCCACCAGTGTTTACTGCTTCCCCAAGGTCATCAGAGGGTGTTTTTCTTTCATAGCTTAGGGGAGCTTAACCTTTTAAAAATGGGAAGATGACTTCTTCATGAATTTTAAATCTTTTTATCTCCTAAGTTGAGTATTGTTGATTAGATTAAAATAGCTATTTACTTTCTCCCCCCTAAATACCAAGTTTTGTTCAGTCAGAGGTAAATTATAGTGCTGGTATTCATGGCTACTGATTGAAGAAGATGTCCTGCTAACTACTTATGTAATGATGAACCTAAGGATAATAACTTTCTCATGTCCCCAGTGTGGGACAGGAAGTAAGACTAAATTCTATCCTAAAATTTTGACTTTAACAGAGCAATTTATGAATTAAAGATAACATCTTGGTGAAAATTTAGTATATGTGACCATCAGTTCTCATTATTCTCAAAATACTGGGCATATGAAATATGTGCAGACATACTTAGTTGTGTACTTCTCGAATACTATTAATTTCTCTACAGTTAAAGCAGAAGATGGAATATAATTTTGAAAACATTGTGGGCCATTTTTTTTAAAGTCCTAATTCATCAGTGAGTCCGTGAGTTTATTTTTTTCATGGCTGGCTGAGAAAAAATTTTTCAAAATGCAAATATATTCCTTTTAGTTTATGACAGCATTTCAAATACATTATTTATTTAAATGATTATTAAAATTATTACAATAGTCATTTTAATATAACCAATATTACCAGTCTTGTATTTTTTTGAAACTACTATTGCTGAAGAGTAAAAATTGGTCTTTCAGCCATTTGCCACTTGATATCATTTCAATTAAAATAGTTTAGCTGTTTCCCCTCCATTTTGCTATATAATCTTATATATTTCAAATAAATTAATCACATGTTGGTAAGTAGAGATGCCAACATTTTCTAATTGACAAAAATGTTTACAAAATGATTTCCAAGAATATTATGAAAGAAGAAATTTAGATGAGTTCTCTATTCTTTGATATTATTCTAAGAAATTTTTACTCAGACTAAGACACTTGCATTTAAAAGATAGAATTTCAGGATTACTAGAATTAATCAGAGTGTTTAAGAAATTGAATATCTATTTTTGGATAATTAATTTTTTCTAAACCATACTATAAATTCTTGCTTTAGGTGGAATGGTATGCTGAATGAAGTCTATAGTTCTTTGATGAATCATGAAAGACTTCAAAGTCCTTTGGATGTAGGATTTATTATTTTTAACATCAGTTCTCCATGAACAGAAATGTGGGTAGAAAGTTCTGGATAACTTAGTAGTGCAGATATCAAACCTATGAACATATTGTGTAAGTTATTTTATTTTTCCTAGTAAGCTCTTATTGTCCACTAAATTACTTCTATTTGCCTCTTTCTCCTAAGATGATTGAAAAAAAAAAGACAATTGTGTGATATTTCTGGCTCACTAGGTAATCATCAAGCTATTTTTTTTCTGTACTCCATGTCTACATTTTAATCAGCATATGAGCTGATTTTTATAAGTTGAGAACTAACTTCAAAGAAACCTTAGCTCTATGTTGAACAAAACACCTTCTGGGGAATGGAACATTCACTAGTACAAGTTTGCTGACCTCGTATGCCTTGTTCCAATGATTCACAAAAGGTATTTATACTTAATAGAAATTTTCTTCTTAAAATCCCAGAACAGGTCATCTACCCCCTCTGGGTTTGGAAAAGGCTGTATTCTAACTCAGATATCTACCATCACTCTCTTACAGAAACTTCTATGTGTTCTTTAATTTTTGGAATTGTTGCACTGAAGAACAAAACAAAAGGCCCTTTGCTAATGAAGTGTTATCTCCCTAACCCTCCCTTCTCCATTGTGATTTTGCTACTTGGTCTACATAGAATCTGGAGGATTGTATTGTATTCTGAGGCTCTTATACCTGTCTATCTTTTCGATAGGATTCCATTAATTATATGCCATTCTTTCCTCTTTGATATCTCATTAAAATCTTATAAATGATCATGCAGTGACCTTGAAATCTATGCATAATACATGAAAGTAAACCTGCAGTAAAATGTATTCTTTCACTCCTGACTGGCTACATCCACGCTTCTTTTCCTCTCCCAAGTGACTCCAATTGGGAAAGCTTTGCTAGCTGAGCCAAGGTATGCAGGGATGCGCACGTCTCTCAGCTGTAGTATCTTTCTTAGTCATGACAGCTGCAATATGTTAATGGCTTCTTTTTGGATGTGATGGCCTGGTTACTACTTAGGGCACTATGCTAATTAACATAGGATGGCGACAACAGGTGCAAATGTCATTTTATATCAGCATCACACACATACAGAGATAACTAGCAGCCCAGAAGCAAGCCAAGGAAATGTTAGCTTGAGTCAGCAGCCTTGCAATCTCTGAACAGATCATCTTTAATGGCCCTGATTAAAGGATTCAGAGGCTGCTGCTTTTCTTCCTCCTGCAAGAATGATATTTCTGAATATATTAGCACGTCTTCATAAGCTTTCTAAAGTCATGTTTCAACAAAATGTACTTCTATGACAGATCAAGTAAAATGTACAAGGTCTATTTTTATGAAGGTATTCTTACTGAATAAAAGTTCTGCTAAGCCCCATTTATTCCACTGAGTTACAAAAAGTGAAATCTTATCAGTTGTCAGGGGTGATCTCTCTTGCCAACTTATTGTACTTTCTTTGTACGTTTATTCTTTCTTTTTGAGTCATATTACTCTTACATTTTAATGAAAGCAGAAACTTAGAAATTCCTCTTATTTAAGGCATTACTGTATGCATTCCATTTAACAGTGCAATGGAATGTTTTCACCTCAGTCAAGAGAAAATTCACATACTGACAGTGTAGAGTAACAAATAATGACTCATTCTCCAAAACATACTTATAATTTATATCAAATGATTTAGCACATTTTAACAAGGATCATTAATTTATTGTACAAATTATTCCCAAGGCAGTGATTTCTTAGTTTAATTTTCATAACAATTCTAGTTGTGAAGTTTTATATTTATCACATAATTCAGAAAGATGACAGGGTACAAAAGAAAGGTGAGGAAGTCTTGATAACAAAGCAGACATACTCAGTGGGTGGAACTGGCTGCCTGGGCCACCACTAACTGGCCTCGAAGCTTGGCCACATCCCTTTCTCTCTGAGCCTCGTTTTCCTTTTCTATAAAATGTTGAGGATAGATGTAATTTCAAATCTTATGGGGTTGCAGTTGGGCCTCTGAGTTTAATTTATTTTAGGAAAATTTGCATTTTATTTGTAAATCTTCCATAGTTGTACTAAGTATCCTGTAATTATTTCGATATATCAATGACACTTACATTTTGGAGCTGCTCCAAGGCTCAGACAGTGTCAGATTTCCCTTTCTGCATCCACCCAGCCTAGTGCTTGAGCGTAATAGGTGCTCAAAAGGACACTGTTCATGGATTTGTGAATAAGTGTACCAGTTATCAAACCTTTGTGTCCTGGAACTCAAAAAGCATTTACATATTTATATTGCTACCTGCAGTACTAGATATTTAAATTGATAAACTTTTTAAATACTAACTTCATTAAAAATAATAAAACCATTATATGGTAACATAAGCAACACTTTTTTCAAACCAAAAATTTTAAAGAAAAGTACCAGTTTTTAAACTTTGCAAGTCTCTTCAATGAGTATCTCAATACAAGAAAGCAAGATTTCCATGTCTGCTTCTTCAGTCATGGTCTTTTGAGATTCCACAGACCTTTGAAAATTGCCACAGGGACCTCCTGCAGGCTCCAGACCATGCTTTGAGGAAGCTGTAAGCTATGAATCTCTAAGAAGACAGAATCCAGAAAACTTGCCAGTATGCTGGCAACTTGTACAAATGTATCTCAGGTGCATTTTGAAGGGCCTAAAAGGATAAACAAAAGCATGTGATTTAAATTATTAGCCATATCAAGGAACCATGTTTTTATTAAACACCATCAATTGATATCTTCAGAACGACTATTATATAGAACTTAAAAATTTGGATTTTGGCATTGTACGCAATTGGGTTCGGATCCTGCGTCAGTCCTTTATTCAAAGAAATAAATGTAACAAGATTAACTGAACACCTTGGAAGACCAGGAACCCACTCTGAAATTCATGTAAATGTTCCTTTGAGTTTTAATTCTCACATAAACAAGGGAGTTTCAGAGGAGACTGATAGAGTGCCTGACAAATCCAAAAAGGCATACGTAGCAAAGGGCATATAGATGTTTAGCCCAAAACACAAGAGCAAACTATCTCTGTACATTGCTTCTGCTAATGAGGCAGAGTAATATTTTTTAAATCATTTCTAATGTGTTTTTCATATTCAGTCAAACCTGCCTTCTTTTGTGTCCTCACTCATTGAATCAATGGCATTTCTCACTTTAGAGATCAATGGCAGTCTAAAATAAGCAGTTCTTGCTCAGTTTTAAGTTTCCAGTTAGACCCTTTTTTTTAGACAACATACTTAAAAGTCAGATTTGTTGAAAAAGAAATGGATTTTCAAAATACCAATAGCACAGGCACTTTACACATCCAGACAAATATGCTTCATTGGAACATAAGTCTGTGTAGACAGGTGGTAAGGTGTAACTTCTGACCAACTTTCTCGCAACCGCAAAGGAAAAGAAAAAAAATTTTTAAGGTTTTTTGTTTTGTTTTGTGTTTTGGGTTTGTTTGTTTGTTTGTTCTGTTTTGGTAGTGGGGATCAAACTCAGGACCTTGCACTTGCGAGGCAGGTGGCCGCATGACTGAGCTAAATCCCTGGCCCCAAAGGAAATAAAATTTTGACCAAAAAGAAAACAAAGAAGAAGACTAGAGGAAGTAACATACTTTTATATTCTGCCTGGATCAGGCAAAGAGACCCTGTGTTAGTGTTTGGAGCTTTCCTCTGTAGACATCAGAGAGGTCAAAAAATGTTCCAAGTCTCTAAGCTTCCATTTCCTCATTTATGAAATTCAAAACAAAAACAACAAAAGCCTGGCACCTAATGTATCGGATTTTCATGAGGAATCCATTATATTATACATGTAAGATACTTAAAACAGGACTGATGCATGATAACCATTTAACTGTTAGCAAACACTATCACTCTTACTGCTGCTGTTATGATTTTTATTCACATTTTGGTGTGGTGTGTAACCAGCTTTGATGACTATGTTGAGAAGAAAAACCAGGGCAGTATTGGGAAGGAAAACTAGCAGTTTAGGGGATACCCTAAATTATTAAGATAAACATTAAGTGACATTTTATTAGTGCATTCCTGGAAAGGTGCAAATTTCATGTCCACAAAGAACCCCTGCATCCTGACAAAATCTATCTCTCGAGAAAAAGAATGTTCCTGTAGACTACAGATCGCTGATGCTGCTGTGTTTACCACTGGTCTGGTCAACATGGTGACTAACAGAGACGGTGCAGAAGGCTGATGCTCTCCTTCCCTCCCCTACAGCTAACTCTTACCAATTATCCCCTCCCAACTAAGCCAGGTAGAAATAGGGTTTGTCTTATGAAAGTTCTGTTGCTGCCTGTATATTTGCAGCAGATTGTAAGCCAGGCAACACGCTGCAGGATATGGGAAGAAAAATAATTCAATTAATTTTCTAAAATTTAGAGTCTTCTTTCTAAGCAAAGAAAATTTAACATAGCAATAAATTTAACTTGGTGCTCAAAGATTCAATAATTTGTAAAGGAAGTTCTAAAATACACAACTGGATGAGGATCATTTTATACCTCATTACTGACTCCTCACTTGAGCAATTCTTTTGTCTGTGTGCTCAAATAGTTGCAGAACTCTTATTACCATTCCAGTTTTTAACTGGCTCACATAATTCCATCCTATCCATTCCTTGGTTGACTATCCTATAAATAATGTACCTTGGATTGCAGAATCCTCCACTTTTCCCTATGGACACATGAGAATTATCAGAAATGGAGGAATTATTGGTGAGGATTGTTTCCTCGCTGCATTTTATTTCTGTTTTCCACTCCAAATATTTGTTTGTTTTAGATTTTTTTCTGTTAAATACGTGTATAACGTACTAGAATGTTACTACTACATTTTTGGGAGGTTGGGCTTCTCTGGCTATGGTCTGTCTTTCATGGTTATTTGTGGGCACTATCATTTCCAAAATATTAGATAAAGAGAATTTATTGGCTATTTCTCACCATGATGTAGGAGGTGAAATGAAAAGCTCGTGTTTATTTCACATGTAAGTAACTTTTCCTATTATCAGATATGGGCATGAGGGGGAGCTGAACATAAACTACTTTTACTTTGCACTTTACCACACTTCCGTAGCACCCAGCAGCTCACCTTGTAAGGAGGGAGTGACTACGAGGAGGGAAAGAAGGGAAAGAGAAAGAAAAAGAAAAGTCAAAATGCAATGGAAGCAGCTCCTCTCTCATCCACAGGTGCTAATGAATTACCTGCAGATTGAGCTCAAATTCTGTGTAATAAATTCCTACTTGGTCACTTTACTAATGTGGTCTTTTTAAAAATAGATGTTAAAGATAGAAGTTGTTCTTAAACTGAGAATACTGACCTTAAAATAATTAACCAGTGACTTTGTCTCTGGAAATTTATTAAATATCACTGAATTTTAATTTAGAAATAATCACCCAGCATCTTATGCCACATGGATTCTGCAATACCTAAGATGCTTCCTGAATGTTTAAATTTGAATACTTTGTCTCAAGCAACTTACTGATAGATTTGATCACTACTGTTACACAGCAAATTACCCCAACACCTAGCAGCAAACCCCAGCACTGGTTATCCTGTTGGATTCTGTGGACAGTTTAATTCGAGCCTCCATGAAAAGAAAGTGCTTGTCTCTGCTCTGTGGTACCTGGCTCTGGCGCCACTTCGGGACATCTTGGTGGGCCTGCCTGGGAGTTGGTGCTGTTGTCCCCGGGGAGCTGCTGGCAGAACACATGGCTTCTCCCCATGCCAAGGGCTTCCTGATAGCAGGATTGACTCGGATAATTAGATGTGCATGGCTCAGTGGGTCTCAGTTTCCAAAGTGAGTGTCCCAGACAGCAGCACAGAACTGCATTGACTTCTATGACAAAGGCAGTGAAATAATACTGTCATTTACACCATATTCTACCTGTTATTAGCAACTTGCAAGCCTGGATTTCACTTTTTAAGATAGTACAGGCAAAATTCTAGAGAAATATCAAGGACAGTAAGTTGTTTTTTAGTCATCTTTGGGAAATGCACTCTGCTCCATTGATTCAGAAACAAATGATGATTTAAAAAAATGAAAAAGTATTCCTGTATTGCCAGCACTATGGGAGGCTGAGGCAGGAGGGCTGCAAGTTCAAGCTTAGCATGGACAATTCAGTGACTTGGTAAGAAACTGTCTCAAAATAAAAAATAAAAGAAGGATTGGAGAATGCCACTCAGAGAAAACCCTGGGTTCAATCCCCAGTGTTGCAATATTGGAAAAGAAAAGAAGAAAAAAATCATTTGACCAGCTGTCCATATTACACCCAAAGTCAGGGCATGCAAAGTCACTTTATAACTTATGGTTTAAAGATATCTGACTCGAAAAATACCACTTGACTTCTAAAGGTATGGTTATGTGTGAAAGGACAGCTCTTAGGTATGTGCAATAAAATAACACTCTAATAAAAGCATAAACTGATTCCCTGAAACATTAAAATATGATGTTTCCTCTGAAAGGAATCTCGGCTCTGTAAAATTACTAATCTTTGCTCATGTTTGTAATTTTTGCTCTTTGAATATTATTTGTCAATTTAACTTTGAATGTTTAAACTCTCTTTTTTTTCATAAATATACAACATTTAAATCAATTGTTTTAGAAAAAATAAAAGATATATTTTATACTTCAAACCTATAACATTTTATGAAAAGCTTCAGAGCCAGAAGTTAACTAATAAACATAGTAGCAAAATGTTGTCCCTTAAAATATTCAACCCCACTACCACTTCAAAATCTATGTTCTTCACAAAGGGATATTTAGCTAATGGAATTATAACTCTTTGCCTTGGCTCAGGAATTGTGGTTGCTAAATGAAGCTTTCTCAGAAATCCATGCAGCATTTACAGGGCTTTTAACTCCAAAAAGCTAAACCCTGGGTGGGCCCACTAATACCGAGCACATTTTATTTTCATGCACTTCCATTTGCGTGTGCAAATACCCATATTTGCTCATGGAAATTGCACAGGCAAGCAGATGTTAATTTAGAAAAAGGACAACCCTATTCAGCATGCACCAACACATGAAGAAATGCGTGCGTTCGTATCTGAAGACTGCCCGATCTGTGGGCAGTTCAAGAAGGAAAAAATGACTGTTCTTGTAGCCACAGCAGACAAATTGACAGATAATGCATATGCAATTAAAAGTAGCATATCTCACAGTGATGTGATTCTAGCTTTGCTTAGATAATTCAGTATAATTTTTTATCTTAAAAAAAAACATAGGCTGAGAATAAAAATTAAATATTTTCTCTCCTTGAATTTCCAGGGTCAGTTTATTTCAGTGTCCAGATTTCAAAGCTTTTTTGGTTTTTCCCTGTTTCTTCCTTCTGTGAATTTATAGATGTGAATTGCTCTCTTTTTTGCTCAACTGAAATCTGTTTGGTCATGCAAAACCAGCTTCTCCTGATTCACCTACTTTTCTTAATTTTGCTGGCTTTTCCACCTCATTTTCACAAGCTATCCTCTTCCCTATCATAATAGTTATCTATTTCCTCCATTGCAGCTCTCTTCACTCTATCTTCTTCAGGACTTGACTGATTGGAAACAGGATTGGGAACTAAAATATTGATGTGTGGCATTACTGTATGCCACCTTTTTGAGGCTGAGTTTCTGCGAGAGTCATACCTGTAGCAAAGAGAATCAATCTGTAGCAAAAGCACAAATGTCAGTGCTTTCTCTCTCCAGTAATTCAGACCTGTGTAAAGTCCCTGTGCCCGATACATCTCACAATGTCTCCTGTTGGTGCAAATCAGCTCATACATGCCATGCTTTACCTCCTGGTTTCACTGCCACAGCATTTCATCTTTGCACCATGCCACCAGCCACCTCCACAGTTCGGCCATCCTCTGCCAGATGCTGTCATGAACACACCTGACCCTATGAAGATCCAATATCATGAACTGTTGGTCTGTGAAGTGGACGAGAGTGTCTCTCCTTGTGTATCTCATTATGTTAGATGGCTGCAACCAAAATAGCATCTCTGTGTCCATCTTCACATTACTAAATGGGCTATTCAATTTTAAATTGCAGATCCTTCTCAGAATTAAATCACTGAATGGGAAGGAAAAATCTGCTGAACTAATAGACACTACCACCTAAAACAGACCCAGAAAGTTCCTTCCCTTCCAGGGTCCCTAAGCTTCTCACACATGGCAACCCCTCCACATAGCCTCAGTTCTCTACCAGTAAGATCTCCAGGCCCTTCGACAGAGGTTATTGATGGAGGACACCCTCACCAACCAGCTGATAGGCTCACACACCTTGAACCTCAGCAATCAATACCACTTGTTCTATAGCTAAAACCCCTGCCATATTTCCCATTTATCTCTCTATGCATTCTTCAGTCTAAACTGGTTATTCAGTTCATTGGTCCTAGAGGAGTGGGGACAATGTTAGCATCAACATTTTTAGAGGAGTTTTTTTTTCCCCCCTTCTATCCATTTAATTTTTTTTTAATTTTATTGAGTTTATTGGTACATTTTAGGGATACAGTACAGTTACATTCATTGTTGAGATCATGTACCTTTACATGGCAAGTCTTGATTCTCATTTTTTCCCCTTACCTCTGCCCTCCCTTCACCCCCTCCTCCCCTCCCCATCTACAAACACTTTATTTTCATCTTTTCATTCTCTCACATTTTTTTCTTTTCCCTTTTTGTTCTTCCCCTACACATCACACCTTCCCTACACCTTTAGCTCCTTTCTTCAAATTTCTAAATATCACTAATCTTATTAGAATCTTATGCATTGTTGCAGAATATTCACACTAGAGTAGTTTTTAATTTTGCAAGTCACTAAGAGTCATTTTGTTTAACTAAAAGGAAAGAAAAAGAGAAGGAGAGGCACAGGAAAAGAGAAAACCTAAAACAGAATAATAGGCTACAGAAAAACCAACTGGCAGAGCCAGTAGTACAGGTAGTGACAATATTAGATGCTGCTCCTGTGAGGAAACTCCTGCACCAGATTCACAAGTCACTTCAGAAAGGGGCAAAAGATATCCCTGCCAATGCTGACCCCTTGAGTTGAAAAGAATGTAGTCACTGGCTCTTGAAGGTGTTACTTCACGCACTAAATAATTTTCTAAAAATCTAATTAAATAAGACTACAGGGATACGAACTCATGGGAAACTGGGCCTGGGAAAAATGAAATCATTCTACAAGTTAGAAAACAGAAGAGAGAGGCGAAAGCTATTTCAAAATTACCTCTTTATGTTTTATTTGCTACTCTTATGGATAGATATCTGGACAGCAACTATTTCTATTTTCTACTGATATAAACTATGGTCATTTTTGTTTATCACTATCTGTTCTAACTTTGAAGAAGTGTGTGTGTGTGTGTGTGTGTGTCTGTGTCTGTCTGTCTGTCTGTCTGTCTGTGTCTGTGTGTATTGGAATAAAGTCTGTTATCATAGGTCTCTTACTATGGCTAGGAATAGGCTAGGAGCGAGGCTCAATGGTAAAGCTCATGCTTTGAAGGTGTAAGGCCCTGGTTTCCATTCCCAGCAGGAAAGAAAAAAGCAAAAAAGACTTGGACTAAAACAAGAAACTCATTAGTGAATGTCCAGGAACAACTGGAAGGCTAATTTCACATATTAGAATATTTTCCAACTGGATATTCCTTTTTTTTTTTTTTTGATCCTCATTGAGTTTATTGGTACATTCTAGGTATACAGTATAGTTACATTCATTATTGGGATCTTGTGGCTTTATATGACAGGTCTTGGTTCTCATTTTTTCCCCTTGTCCCTGCCCTCCCTTCACCCCCTCCTTCCCACCCCCTTTACAAACATTCATTTCCATTTTTTCATTTTTTTCATATTTTCCCCTTATTAGCTTTCCCCTACCCTTCCCACTTTCCCTACACCTTTAGCCCTTTTCTTCCTATTTCACATTGTCAATTATATCTTTAGGATCTTATGTACTATTATAGTTTATTCACACCAGAGAAACTATTCGGTATTTACACACATGTGACTTATTTATTTCACTTAGGAGTATATCCTCAAAAGATTCATTCATAGGAAAATAACTGGATATTCTTTTAAAAGGTGTGTAATGTTCATGTACTCACTCCTCACAATGAATGTAGTCACTTTGTACTGTAAATGTGTGCTGCTAATAAAAAAAATTAAAGATAAAAATAAAAAACATGTAAACATTTGCTAATAAGACAACATTTCCAAATTTTTGAATCATTAGGTTCATTCATGACAATAAAGTGTTAAAACGCTTTAAAAATATTTATTATAAATTTTCCATCTGAACATACAGCATAATTTTGAGTAATCATATAAATGTGGATGTTTTATTTCTGATAAGAAAATTTAGAAAGTGAAATGTTTAGCCATACTGAATCATTGGAATACACTGACAAAAATAAGCAATGAATTGCTATTTCCAAATGGCTCATGATTTAAAACTTAGTGTGTGTTGTGTGTTAGATTTACCTCATGCCTTCTTTATAAATTTTAAAAAATGTTGAAAATAATCTCTAATCACATTCGGTTGTAGTTAATAGATTTTTATATAGTTGCTTAATGTCTAAGTACTCCACATGTACATTGACAATCTATATCCTGTTAGTGAACATTTAAAGATTCAGCAGGAAATTGTGTTCCAATTATATATAATCTTTATTACTTTTCAGTTGAGGCATGGGCCAGAGATTAAAGAGAGTCTCAGTGAAGGCCCAGCAACATCTGCCCTGTCCTATATTTGTAGTGTAATTTCAGAGGATAATAATTCTTAGTAATTATAGAATTCATTTTTAGTTTTTGCTTTAATAACCTATGACACTAAATTTTCTGTACATTGCTTTTTTTTTTTTTTTTTTTTTTTTTTTTTTTTATGTTTTTTTTTTTTTTTTTTTTTTTGGTGATACTGGTCAAACTTAGGATCTTGTGCATACCAGGCAGGTGCTACATCCCCGACCCAATGTTTTGTACTTTAGCCAAGCAACTTTTTTTCATTTATCAGCCTTGTCAAGAGACTGCCTTGGGCCAGGGATTTAGCTAAGTGGTTCTGCCTCCTGACTCGAAAGTGGAAGGTCCTGAGTTGGATCCCCAGTACCAAAAGAAAAGAGACTCTCTTCCTTATTAACTGACACTAACATAATAAATGCTAAATTAATCTTGAATGAATCAATGATTGAAAATGGCCTGTTTCATGGACAATTACTTCTTGGAATTTAGTCATATCCATTTAATCAAAGCCTCTTTCTTTCTCCTAAGTGATTATTGGTTCCCAAGTCAAGTGTTAACACTGATTCTGGAAATAACTTGTTATTGTTGACTTTATTAATTTTCTGATGGCTTTCTCAAATATTTTAATGAACATTTTCTTCTCCACATTATAATTTTCCAACAGCCCTCTTTCCTTGGGCTTGAGCTGTTCATCATCTCAGTACCCTACTTAATCAGAAGACTAAATGCTGTCTCATCCCTTCTTAAAAAGAACATATTGTACATTTCTATTTATCCCAACGATTTCAATTTCATGTGTATAACAATGTCATGTTTGAAAGATCAATTCATATGGATCCTTTTTGAAGAGAGAATAATTTACAATGTGGTTAAATCATTTTATTAATTCACTTTGTAATTTCTGATCCTTTTTTCTGAACTTAGAAAGATCACATGAAAATTTTTAAATTATAAAATATCATGTCATCCTCTTTATTCATCTAGAAGTGGCACCAATCAAAATAGCTAATGTAATTTATCTTGCATATTATATAAGCTAAGCTCAATTGTTTTTCAAATTGATTGCAAAAATGTCACACTTTTTTTCCAAGAAAAATTCAGCAGTCACTGCACACCCAAAAGAAACATCACAGTTGTCCTAATCATGGGTTTCCTTGCTGCCTGTAACATGGCTTGCCTTGCAGTTACCCCAAGTTCTATTGACTGATCAGTCCAATATCTATTTGCAGTCAAAGCATCATCCTTAGTTTTCCTGTCACATGGAGAGAATCATTCCCAACACATTTGTTCTACATCATTTATGTTGAATTATCATGGAGAATTCGACAAAAAAATTTCCACCCACATTGAGGAATTTCTCCTCCTCCCCATTCTCCCACATACCCACATTCACACAAGGACCTCAGACCTAGGGGCCCTGGGCTTTCATACAACCTCTGAAGTTCATCTGGCACCACAGATAGGAAAATCCCTGTTGTCGTCAGAGTGGCAAAGCACAAGACAATGGTGTGAAGCTTGTGACAAATGATCTCCATGGGGGGGGGGGGCTGGAAACTTCTGTTGATTGGTGATTATTCCTTCAACAAAGGTTGCTGATCCAGCACTGCGGACTAAGTGCAGGGATGTAATCTTGAACAAAATAATCCACTGTTTTGATAGGGTTTACGTTCTAGATAAAAGGGATTAGGAAAGAAACACCTGAGAGTGAGGCATACTTAAAGAATAGGAAAAACGCGGTAAGAAGCACAGGTGCTATCGTGGGCAAAGCAATCGACCAGCAGATTTGGCTGGCCTGCATCACAGTACCCTTCCGCCGGGAAGGAACCGGCTGAGGTCCCTGGAGAACCACCGCGCTACAGCATTTAGCGCTGAGCGCAGGCCCAGGCGTTACTTCTCCAGCAGAGGGACAGGAGGGACAAGAGGGACGCTGCCTTTGCCAGGTTTCTCCTTGGGGGCGGAAGGGGTCCAATTTTACGGTCAATCCATAGGTTTTAAATATCATCCATAAAGAATTTTTGCTGAAAAAAAATTAAGATGGAAGAACTATGTTTTTTAATATTAATGTGTGAATATTAATTAATCCCTTAAGAAAGAAATTAGTTTGGCAATATGTATCAAAACCTTAAAATTCTAAGAATTCATCAACACTCACATAGTTCACAAAGATGTATGTGGGGCCAGGGATTTAGCTCAGTGGTTCCAGCGAAAGACCCAAGTCCCATCCCAGGTCCCAAACAAACAAACACCTTTTTTAAAAAAGTTGTATGTGTTTGCTAATGATGTCTTTGTCTCAACCAAGAAGACAAATCAGACAAACTCATTAACAGCCTGCTTATCATATTAAATCTCATACATTTATGCCACAATTTCTAGTGGCCATGAAAATACACATTAGAGCTATGCTCTCTTCACTGGAGGAAGCTTCAAAATACATAGTTTTAATTTTGTAAAGTGAAAGTTCAACATGTGTCCTTCCATTTACAGAAAAAGAAAAGGTTACAATATGTGTATAGAATATTTCCGGAGAGCAGCAAAAGATATCTGCAACAGTGCTTGCCCACAGGGAGAACACAGTATCTCCAGTAGAAAAGAAGTTTATTTTCTGTTATATATTATCTGAGATTTTTACAGTAGGCATACATTCTTTTTTTCAAATAAAAGTAAACTTGCTCAAAAAGTGATTAGGATTTTTAATTCATGTCTTTGACCTAGAGATTATAGGTCTATAATGTTTTCTAAGAAAAGTACTGATGAGAAAGACATGTAATTTAAGGATTACCTATTAATTGACAGGAAAAAAAAATGAGAAGCAATCCACATAACCAGTAGTAAGAAACTATGCAAATAAATCATAGTTCACTCTTAGAAAATGGTATCCTTTGCAGACACAAAAAGACATTATAGAAATATATTTGCAATCATGAAGAACTTTAAGTATTTTTAAGTGAAATATATGTATACAAGAGTGTGAGTGTGTAGGTTAATAGTGCTTCTTGGGTGGAAAAATTATAAACACTTCTTATTTTATGTGTGATTATCTGTGTTTTCTCAGTGTCCTATAAAAAGGCATTTTTATGAACATTAGATTAATGAAAGAGATAAGGGACAGAGTGGTTTGATAACATCTTCCATCAGCAAAACTATGTTAAAAGACACTTCTGACTAGTTTGGTTATGGGCGGACAAATAAAATTTGGATGACAAAGTTATGATTCCAAAGAAAGAAACTAGGAATAGAAAGTTGTGGCCATGCAATGATTAAGAATACATCCCAAGGTAGGAACCCATAATGAGGAGTCTTGGACGACAAAGGTAATGTGGCATCACTAGTGAGAGGAAGAGAGAAATAAGCACAGAATTCCCCAGAGTGAAGGAGCACCCTGGAGGGGTTTCAGAGTGCCTGCTGAAATACCAAATAGTTTCTCTGGTGTGATAAACTAGAAATGTAAATAAGAATCAAAATGTATAATTAATATTGTGTAATAGGAAAAAATGTCTAAAGGAGTAGGGTAAGTGGGAGGGGTAGGGAAAAGCTAAGAAGGAAAAAGAAAAAATAAAAGAAAGAAAAAAATGGACACAAAGTCTTTATAAATAGGGACGGGTGGAGGGGGTGAAGGGAGGGCAGGGGAATGCGAAAAAAATAAGAACCAAGATACATCATGTAAAGGTGCAAGATCACAATGGTGAATGTAACTGTACGGTATATTGTTGTTTTCGTCCACAAGCCCACTTGTGGAACAAGGTTCAGGGGCCCGAACTGGGAGGGCAAGGCGCGGAATCACCAGGCAGACTCCAAGGAGGTTTCTGGAACACTTCCGCCTTACTCAGATTTCCTGACTTATATAGACTCATATAGGGTAAGACAGGGGTGGAGCCAGGGTGGAGTCGGGATATTTGTTATTGGCCACGTGTTAGTTTTGGGATTGCATGCTTTAGGGGCTGAGGCGAATGAAGTCAGGACTTCGGAGGTTTCTGAGAGGAACAGTTTATCTGTCTAAAGTCAGATCTCTACACACGGAGGGGGCGGGTTATTCCAGCCCTAATAGGCCTCAAGTTTTCTCATGAGATGGGTGCGGTGCTGCTGACTCAGCTGGACATTAATCTGATCCTCGGTATACCTAAAAAGTACCAATAAAGAAAAAAAAAAAAAAAAAAGT
>NW_022900918.1:15343588-15380805 GCF_012274545.1 Fukomys damarensis
AAAAAAAAAAAAAAAAGTGCCTGCTGAGTGTTGCCATGGCTGGCCTCAAATATCACCAGCTTGGAAAGAATCCAGGCTTATTTCCTTATATTTTGTGGTGGTTCAGTTGACCCGTGAGTTCCTTTCCTTGAGATTAGATCTCTCCTCATTATCTTATGATCTCAACATGAATGGCATTTTTTCCATTTGATATTTTCTAAGAGCAAAAACTAAGATGGAAACTCAATTTTGACCTGAGAAAATGCAAAGAGCTATTTTTTTAGAAGTTCTCTTGCTTGACAGACACATATATCTAAGCTCCAGCAAATCTACTTAAACCTGCTATTTGGAGATTCATAAAACTTGAATAAGTCAAATTTGTTCTGTGAGTGTTTTATCCCTCAATCAACCTTCAAGATTATTTTATTTCTTCTCCTCTTTTAGTCTGTTTGAGGGACAGGGAAGAAATAAGATTTATTAAGTGTATTCTTTAGGTCTTTCTCCCCTCATTTTTAGATGCCTACAAATCAATATAGAAACAAATATTTTCTAGATTTTTCCACACTCGTGCCCTCTTGGCAATATTTATTGAGGCCTTGAACAGTGTATACAAAGCACTCTTGGATGCTATGAAGAGAAATAGAAAAATTATCTCCTTCCACAAGGCAAAGAGAGAAACAAAAGCACATGCTCCATGGGTTTCATGCAAAAGTAAAACTAAATGGACCCTGTGTGTGGATTCATTTATTTTATTCCTAGTTTGAGAGTAGTGTTTTCCTTAAAGACATAAAATGAGCCCAGACAAAATCAAGGTCATAAATGGCATTTATAATCTCATTTCTGAAAGAATTATCATAGAGAAAAATGAACAGAGAATTAAAACAAAACAAAATATAAACAGAATACTTCTGGCTCCAAGGGCTAAACTAATCCATGTAAAAGTAAATCACATAGAGCTGATTTGAGTGAGGTCAGTTTGGACTAGAAGTCTTTTTCTTTTCCTTTTTTTTTTTCTCTTTCTTATTTCATGGAGGTCTGACATGCACACAGTAAAGTTCAGGAAGTGCACTGATGAACATATAGGGTTTTACTCAGGTCTAAAGCTATCTGTAACCAACACCTACTTCAAGATCTAACTAAACATTCCAGCTCTCCAGAAGACTCTTTCTTGGTTCTTCTCCATCACTATATGCTCCTCACCCAAAGTTCATCACTGTTCTACCTCCTGTCAAACAAGGGAAACTGTTGTGCCCAGGAAGAAGGAAAAGAAGGGAATTCCAGAAAACTGCAAATGAGAAAAGGAGATAGTAACAAGAGGAGGCCCTAGGGCAGTGCCACAGGAGGAGTTTGTATGTGCTCTTCTATAGCCTGGACACTTTTCCCTCCACCAGCAACACTAGCCAATTCCCACTCCCTCTACAGCCAGCTCAGAGGTGCTCAGGCTCAGAACATCTTCTCTCCCTTCCCCATGAGGGGAACTACACTTACTGCCTACTCCAGAGTTCCTGCATTTAGCTCTATTGAAGCCAAAATTGTACCATTCTGCTTGCGATCGCTTGCTGTTTGATGTCAATATTGTGTTATTGAAGGACTGGAATCTTATCTTATTTTTTTATCTTCCAATTCCTAATAGTTGCATGTAAATGAATATGTGCATATTTTGTACATACTACATTTCATAATGGATTTAGTTGAAGGAACAGCCCCCCCAAAAAAAACCTAGTGATTAAATAACTCAGTAGTTCCTATTCTCTACCATCTAGTGGAAGACAAAGAAAGCACACATGCTTTTTCTTTTTCTCATTTTACTACTCTTCTTACTACAAATTAAATTTCACAATTTTGCACACTGACATAACTCCAGATCCTGGGCTATTTCTTGGCATTTAATGATCCACTAATAGATATTTTCTGAGTAGCCATCTTCATGAATAAATGAATGAAAACCTTAGTACAATTGTTATAAGATCACATATCTCCTTGGTCTCTCAGCTCTGGTTTAAATTATAATAATATATAAAGATCCAGCTAGTTGCTATATAAAGTATTATATGAAGTCATGCATGATGAAATAAGAGGTTATGTGTTATTAATTCTGAAGAGAAGATAGGGCTGTCACCATACAACATTGTTGTTGCTGCCTTTATTGTATTCCTTCATTTTTAGAACTCTAAATCTTCCGGGTGAGCAACACTCTGGATACCTTTCACAGGTACCCATATGATGAATCCAGAACTCCTTTCAACTTTGAGAGGAATAAAGAATTATAGACGCATACATTTTTTACTCCTTAATTCAGCACGTTTTCTTTCTCAGTCTCACTATCTTTATCTGTTCCTATTTTTCCTAAGGGTTTATTGTCATTTTCTAACTTATTTCTGTACACTCCTTTTTGTTACTGTTTTGTTTTTTGCTTTTTTTGACAGGGTCTTGCTATATAGTCCAAGCTGAACTTGAATTTACTATGTAGAACAGGCTGACCTCAAACCTCTGGTGATCCTCTTCCTAGCCTGCTAGAGTGCTGTGGTTAAAGTATTTCATTGGAGAAAATGACCCTAATCCTGCACAGTAGCTTCCAGACACGTCTTTAGTTTAATTGGTACCTGCTCCTCATGATTCTCATGCAACTTTCTGTAATACATCTCCACTTCATTCTCCACAGTTCTGAGTCTGGAAGCAGATTTAGATGTCGTTAGCCCAGTCCGCTTTCTTAGAAGATTGTTTTCCCTTCTCCAGTTCCATGATGCCAGCCCAAGCCCCAAGGTTTCTACAGTTGCTTTGCCCCCCTTCTTGTTCATCTCCAACTTGTCCTGCATTTTGCTGCGGTAGTGACACCACTCTGAATTCTTGTCAGGATGCACAATGTGCACACACATTAATGCATTAATTCCATTCCAAATACAAAGCAATGACATAGATGAAATATATCTTAATTACAATTTACTCCCTAATTTAATGCATATATGTTATTGATAGCAACATATGGCAATAACATGGGTAAATATATTACCTAATAATATCAGGACAAAGGAGAGAAAATGGCCCTAGAGTGGACCAGGGCACAGCAGCCCAGTGGGAGCTACTGATATGAAACTGCAAAGTTCCTACAGTCAATGATATAAGATTTCAGAAGAACATAATAGATGAAGAGAAAAAATGCTATAGAGATTGTGAAGGTCATGATGCCATGCATTTTAATTTGACATCTTCTGACAACCATGAAATTTATCCCGAAAAGGAAAATGTCCCCACATTAGGAACAATTAGAGCCATGTTGAATCACCAGTTCAGTTTTTGAAAATGAAGCCATCAAAAGTAGTTTTAGAACAATCCTTTCACATGTGCTATTTAATGTACGTATTTCATTTACAAGGTTTGCTAAACTAACAGCTCCACTGAGAAGCCAAATTCCCAACAGCACCTGAAATTACATTGGAATTGCTGATGGCTAGGAACTTCCAAGAATGTTAAATAAAATAAAATCTAATAAAAATGCTAAATTTTTTAAGCATTTAATTCCCACAGTTAGAAATTCTCTCATATTTCCTATTGCCTGTATGAAGTTGAAAAATATAAAGTTTACTGAAAAGCAGATTACTGTCAGAGTTGAAAATTGTTCCTCAAATAAATAACAAAGACATTTTCACAAATGAAAATTTAAAAAACATACCAATTTGTAGGTAGTTATGCCTTATCTTGCAGTTGAAGCTTTTATGTTACATCAGTAACTATGATGTAATTATTGAGAATTAACTTTAAATGTGTAAATACTACTTGTAAACACTATAACCAACAACTGACATGTTTTTTAGTGTTTTTCTTTAAAGTTGTTTGGATTTACTGTAGTTGTGGCCAGGGCTGATCAAGGTATATAAATACTTGAGTACAAACATGCTTTGACTTTAGCTTCAACATTGATTTCTACAATACTCTAAAACATAAAGAATAACACCCTCATAAGTGTCATTCAATGAAAATTAAAAATTATGGCCAGGCTCACAAACATTGTAAGAAGGCTCTTATCATTTATTTTCAGCACTATTCTGAATGTACTAAGCAACATGGAAAATATACAAGTATGTAAATAAATAGAAAATAAGAAACAAACATCATTGTGTACAGATAGTATGTGTATAAAGTTCAAAATAGTATATAAATATTATTAGAATTAAACATGAATTTAATAAACACAAATACTTTTGAAGCTGGGTAAAGAGCACATGAAATTTTTAACAAAAATTTGACTTTTTGCGTGTGTGAGGGTTTACATAATAAAAATTTTGAGAAAAAAAATGAGTTAACAAAGTTCCTGGATAAAGGCCAATTTACAATAGTCAGGTAAATTTGTATATTTATTAAAAATAATATTTAATATAACATCAAAATGTATCAAATACTTAGAAATAAATCTTAACAAGAAAAATGCAAAAGTATATTAAAAAGAAATGAAAATATTTAAATGCTTGAAGGATAATCCATGCTCATGGATTAGTCAATATTATAAAGACATTAATTCTCAAAATTGCCTGTAGATGCAATGTAATTCCAATCTCCTAACAGCTGTGTATGTGTGGTAACTTGAAAAGCAAATTCTAAAAGTAGCCTTGTATTTATATTTGAATATGCAAAAGGCCAAGAGTAATCAAAATAACCTTAAAGAGGAAAACAGTGAGACAATTTGCTCTTCCACATTACAGTGATTAATATAATGCTATAACAAGACAGTGTGTAATGGTTCATAACAGACATATAGACCAATGCAATAAATAAGAGAATGCAAGAATAGATTCTTGTATTTAGGAACATTGATTTATAATAAAGGTGCCACTTCTGAACAATGGAAAAAGAATAGTCTTTCAATAAATGGTGGTGAGTTAACTGAATATCCAGAGAGAGAGAGCTGGGTATTTAGCTCAGTGCTGCTGCCGCCTGCCTCACAAGCTACTTGGATTTCTGATACCTAAAAAAAGAAAAAATATATATAGAGAAAGAAATGACCTCTACTTATATCACAGACGAAATCTACTCCAAGTGGTTTGTAGATATTTGTGAAATTTAGTAATAATAATAGAATATAATAGAATCTTTATGATCTTAGGGAAAGAAAAGATCTCTTAAGTCATTAAAGAAAACCAAGACAAATAGTGCTATATGAAATTAAGAACGTCTCTTGAATTATAAAAGTTACCATAAACAGTAAAGGACAAGGCATAACATGGAATAATTTTTCAGCAATTTAACTAAAAAAGACCTTGCACAGAAAATAGACAAAGAAAGTCAATTAAAAAAACATAAATGGTGAAAAAGGAGTGTGCTTCAGAGACAATCATAAAAGAAGATATCCATCAAATCAATAAGTGTAAAGGTGCCAAATTTACACTGAAGTACCAACCCCACAGCTACCAGGGTTTACCTCAGTTAAAACTAAAAAGGTCTAATAGTGTCAAGTGTTGGGAAACCTGTGAAGCAGTAAGAATTTCATATACTGTCAGAAAGAATGTAAATTAGTAAATTAACTCCAGTAAACAATCTTGTATTGTCTGCTATAGTTGAAGATATGTATATAATTTAGCATTTCTACACATTTAGCTAACCAAACTATATACCTTGTGTACCAAAAGACATGTACAAGAATGATTATAGAAATATTAAAAATAAACCCTAACTTGGAAAAATAATTTATAACATTAAAATGGATAATTAAATAATAGTATATCAATACAATTAAATAATATGGATTAGCAATAAAATTTAATGAACTATATCTCTCAAACACAAGATAGAAGGATCTCACAAGCATCTTGTTGAGTAAAAAAAAAATCAGACACAAAAAATATTTACACTCTGATTTCAATTATATGAGTTTCAAAAGCAGGTAAATCTACATGATGGTGCCAGAATGCAGGATACTAGTTTTCTTTGTGAAGAAGACAGAGTAATAGTTAGAAAGAGACCCAAAAGGAGATTCTACAATGCTGCCAATATTTTATTTCCTGGCCTGTGTAGGAGGTATAGAGATTTTTCCCAGGAGAAAGTGAGTTTTACATTTTGGGCATTATAAATTTCATTTTAGAAATAGAAAGGAGGGCCAGGGATTTAACTCAGTGATGCCACCACCTGCCTCACAAGCACAGGGTCCTGATTTGGATCCCCAGTACAAAAACAAAACAAACAAACAAAGAAATAGAGGGCCAGGGATTTAGCTCAATGCTTCTGGTGCCTGCCGCTGAAGCACAAGGGCCTGAGTTCAATCCCTGGTACAAAAAGTAAATAAATAAATATATAAAAAAGAAAGGAAATATAAAATTAAGCAGAAATTAAAAACAAATTTATTTAGAAATACCCATTATATATCTTAGATTTTTTTTATCAAAAACTTAAATAAAATTTTCCTATGAACAAATTCACTGAAAAACAATGTTTTAAAATTACACTTAATTCATTATAAACAAAACTCAGAATTCAAAAAAATCATGAAGGATAAAAAGAGAGACTATATAATATCCATTCTAGAAGAAAAAAAATCATAGAAATAAAAGGTTTAAAAAATACGTTAAGATTTTTTCCAAAATTGAAGAAAAACTTGAATTTATGATAAATAAAAACATTCTTTGTTACAGTATGTTAAACCACAGAATATGATAGTCATATGACCTTAAACACTGCCAGAGAGAGAAAATATCAGAGAAAGAATAAAAAAGTAAACAGTAGATTTTCTTCCTGTAACAGTATATGGCAGTATGTAATGGCATTACTCAAAATTTTCAGGAGAAATAAATCAAGATGCAGTTTTATACCTAGCTGTAGTATCATGACCAGAGCAATGAAGACATCATCAAACATTAAAGACTAATATACACTTCTTTCATCACAACAATCAGTCTCCTTTAGACTTCATTTCTCACCTCCTTTCCCATTATTTTTAAAACACGTGTATCAAGTAAAAAATTTCTCTACACCCATTAATGTTTCCCTCCTTGTCATTTTCTTAAATCCCCCTAGGTAAGAGTCAATCCTATATGAATACATTTGTGCTTCTGCTTCTGTACTGACTGCTAAGTACTGCTAAGGGCAAAAAGAAAAGAAAGAAGAAAGAAGGGATAAAGGGAAGGAGAGAGGGAAAGGGAAGAGAGGAAGGATAGATGGAAGGAAGAGGAAAGAGGAGGGGAGGGAAGGGAAAGGAAGGAAATGGAAGGGAAGGGGAGGAAATACAGCTAATTGAGCTGTCTAAGCCATACCCAACAAGGGAGTCAATCTACTTAATGTTGGTCTTACTCACATTCAATCATTTCCACTCTAAATTTCTCACGATAGCATTCCAAACTTCATGCTGTAGCCTCAAGCCTTTCATTTTTACCTGTCTTATTGTCAGCAAAATGCCTCTTATTTCTCAGAAAATCAAAGTGAGTGAAACTGACAGTCCTGGCAATAATACTGCTCTTTTTATCTAAAAACAAAAAGCTTCCACAGATGTCTTCACTATTGGTAGGGCAGACTCATTACCTATAATAAAGAGACAGAGAGCAAATGATCACGAAATCATTTATGTGCAGAACTGAAAAAAGAACCCAAGTCTTCTATTTACAAACCCAAGCTTCTGCCCATAATTCTACATTGCCTCTGTACTTGAAGAAACTAATGTTTTACCCAACTCTCTCAGAATACAATGACCCTGTAGGTAGTATATTTTTTAGAAGATCTTATTAGAGAATTAGAATTACTTTATAATAATAATCATTTGCCTTAGTACAAAAAATTAGATGAAATGATAAAAATAACAAACTATTTATTAGCTGTACTATATATTTGGCTCTTCTTTTGACCCCAATGAAATCCTAGTTGATATAGCTTGCTACCTTTGATGCTTACAAGCATGTTTGCTTATTTATAAGAAAGCATCTTTGGAAGAAGGGAATGGAATCAATATGAGAAAATGAAAAATAATGGAAACAAAGTCTTTGTAGATTGGTACAGATGGAGGGGCTGAAGGGAGGGCAGAAGAATGGGGAAAAAATAAGAACCAAGATTGATTATGTAAAGGTATAAATTTCCAACAATGAATGTCATTATATTGTATGTATTAAATGTACCAAAAAATTAATAAAAGAAAGCATCTTTGGACCTACTAGTAAAATGCAGAAACTCTTCACCCTAAACCTTAGTTAAAATACTGTACCTGAACAATATAGCAAGAATACTTAAGGTTAATACATTCTGAGCACATATGTCGTTTTTATTATTGCATCTATAAATGAACAAAATTAGAACTCTTTAAGTTAGATTCTATCTCTGAATTTTTAAATCCCTCTGAAAGCAATGTGAGCTACATACACATTTAAAAGAATGAACTAAACTTGATACAGAGGGAATAATGAAAATTTTAAAAACAACTTTTTTGAGCAAAATGAAAGCAATAATTCATGCAATCAATTATACTTTCCAGTAGAATAGTTTTATATAACTCATAAAATTGTTGGTGGGCTCCTATTGTGATAAACAATTGGCAAACTATGGCTAGGAAGAAAACAAAACACTGAATTATGAAAAAAAGATTGCACTGGAAGAAAAGAATGTGGCTTTGTGGTTGTAAAGACTTACTACAAATATCAGATATGAAATCACTAGCTGCACAACCTTAAACTTTATCCATAATGTGTAGGTAGCCATTCTAAGTATATACTCTACGTGGCAGGCATGGGTAAATCACTTCATGAAAATTCATGAGTCAGTTCTACTGTTAGTCTCATTGTTTAGTTAGTGACAATGCAACTTAAGAAGGTTAAATTGTTCAAAATAACACAGACGATGATACAGTTGGGAAGCAGATCCAACTGGTCAGCTCTAGGACCCGTGTTCTAAACCCAGAGTTTACAGACTGGTCTATCTGTCAAACCTAACCCTCAGTAGTTTTCATTATTCCTGAACAGTATTAACAAACTTACGTTTCACTGTTAAGTCTGGATTTCAGGGTCCAAAACATTGGGAATTCAAGCACTAGTGAGCTGACATTTGAACCTGGAAGCTATTGGCTACGTTTGAGTAGCAGCTGCCCTGTCAGACAAAGCATGCATACATAGGTCCTTGAGCCTCCACACTGCATAATGGCCACCTGCTTCATTCACTTTCATTACCCGCCAAACTCCAGTAGGCATCGCTGGCCCAAACTGTACACTCTCTTCAAGCAAGGTGTCATCTCTGTGAGTCTCATTGCCACAGTCTTCCACAATGGGAATATCAAGACCTGCCACACAGGGCTACAAGAAACTGAATCAACCGTGTACATAGATCCCTGGGCAAATACTGGGTATTTAATAAACAGAAACAATATTTTACTTTATTTTATTCATATTAGTAATATTAGTATATTAGTAATATTTTATTAGCAAAAGCAAGAAAACCAAGCATGATTTTTCAACCAAGAAGTTGAAAATTTGCAAAAATCATTATTGATGTTATAGTTGCCAGTTAATTTTGTGGAAAATTTGCTGATCTTTGAAAACTAACTTACCACTAAAGCAAAACAAAACAAAAAACAAGTGAACAAAAGCCGTGCATATTTATTGTTTTATACCTTTTAGGATGCAGTTAATAGTCACAAAGAGTTTTGTTGTTGCTCATTTAATTGTTGTTTTCCCTTTTGTTTCTGTTTTTGGTGGCATTAGGGATCAAACCCAGGGTTGTGTATATGCTAGGCATGCACTTTTCCTACGAACTACACTTCCGGCCTTCACCAAAAATTTTTAACTGAGAGGTAGAAAAAGACATAAAAGCAGCTAATTTTACACAATCATATGTGAAAATACAGAATGAATGTTATTAAGCATTAATTTATACCTAACACCCCCCCTCCTTACATATATCAGAGTGAAGAAGATTTAGGAACAGGAAAATCTAAAGCTGGTAGCACAAACCTTTCTACAGAGAACTCTTGTCTAAGGACACTCTGGTAGCCAAAGCTAAGGAAGAAATACCTCCATTCTAAGACACATAGCCCATAAGATGAAAGGCTCACCATCAGCTCAGGAGGAAGCAACGCTGTCCTCATATTTTGATCTGAGAGAAAACAGAAATTGGATAAGAACTGACTATACAGGAATTTACATTTATAGTTTGTGGCAGAACTCTGGGCTGCTGTTAGGAGTTGGCAGAAATCTTCTATGAAGGACCAGATAGTAAATATTTCCATCTTTATAGGCTATAGAGTTTCTCTCACTACTCAGTTCTGCCATCATTACATGAAAGTAGCCATAGAAAGATGTGAATGTCATGATTATGTCCAGGTCAACTTCATTTAGGAAAAGAAGCAATGGGATGGATTTGGCCTCTAGGCTGTGGTTTATGTTGTGTGTTGTCAATTGAAAGCAAAGTTGCGAATTTCAAAAGATATTTTTTGACAGTTGGATTAGTGAAAAATAAATCTACTTTTCAGATTGCTAATTGTTTTATAGAGCTGACCATCTAGGCTCCTCATGAGTTGGAGCAGAGTACGAAGTAGATCAAAATTCCTCTAGGCATTAAACAGTGCTACCCTGTGCATTATTTAGATATGCCGGCTCTACATTCAACTTCCTAAGTGACTGAGACTGAGAGGCTCCCAGCACAGGTGGCCATGAGGGCGAGACCCGGTGAGCTCTATGCCTTGCTGACTCTGGAGGCCTTCAGAGATCACACCTATGATCAAATAATGCAGCTTCCATGAGACCCATGATATGAATTATTAACACATGGCCTGGAGTAGCAGAGGGTAGCTAGAAGAGGGATTACAATTTTCAAGAACATCTTCCCAAAACGTCTAGGGAAATCAGAGACTTTAAACAGGATATTTTTTTAATTGAGTTTATTGGTACATTTTAGGTATACAGTACAGTTACATTCATTATTGGGATCTTGTACCTTTACATGACAGGTCTTGGTTCTCATTTTTTCCCCTTGTCCCTGCCCTCCCTTCACCCCCTCCTCCCCTCCCCATTTACAAGCACTTTATTTCCATTTTTTCATTTTCTCATATTTTTTCCCTTATTAGCTTTCCCCTACCCTTCCCACTTTCCCTACAACTTTAGCCCTTTTCTTCCTATTTCACATTGTTAATTATCTCATTAGGATCTTATGTACTATTATAGTTTTTCACACCAGAGAAACTATTTAGTATTTAAACATGTGTGACTTATTTATTTCACTTAGGAGTATATCCTCAAAATTAAACAGGATATTTTTAATGAGCAGTAACTAAAAATACCCCTTACCTCCACAGATATCACTTCTTTTTTTAAGACTCAATAATTTCATAGGGAAGGGTAAAGAGGGTGAAGAGAGGGCAGGGGTTTGCGGGGGGGAAACAAGAACCAAGACCTGTCATGCAAAGGTACAAGATCCCAATGATAAATGGAACTGTTTTGTTTTCTTTTAATGTACCAATAGACTTAATGGGGGGGAAGAATCAATAATTCAGTGATTTCAGAATGCCATTTTCATCCATCTCAATCCAAAGGAATCATCTTCTCTAGGATTTATGTCAAATAAAAAATCAATAAATGCTATATATGAAAGTGATCATTGGAATGTCAAGCACTTAGTAGTCATTAGGAAAAAATTGTTGAATTCCCAATCTGTATTTACAGAGAGAAACAAAATTAATTTCAGCTCTGTAACATTACCAAGAGGTGCAAAGAATGAAGTCATTGAGTTTGGCATGTTCAGGGAAGGCTCCATGTTCAAGGAGGAGGCTGCAACTGAACTCATCCTTAATAGAATAAGATATGCATTAAGCAGGAAAAAGTGAGGAATTGGTGAAGACAAGAAGGCAGTACCTGCAAAAGTACAGCATCAGCAAACATATGTGGGAAACAAGATCATGGAAGCTACAGAATGAAAAGCATTTTGTTTCATCAAATGCATGATGTGAAAAAAGGCACAGGAGATGAAGCTGGAGAGCTAAGCAGGACATTGTTAAAGAAATGTTAAGAGAGATTAAAACCAATGGAGGATGCCTCTGTCAATGAGCTGAGGTCCTGTGGTAGACTCATCCTGGACACACATTGACCAATGGGGCCCTGGCCACAGAAACGAAGAGCATGGAAAGGCAGAGGGCAGCTACACAGCACCTTGTAGCACCCACCGCCCCAGTGGCCAGCTCTAAGAAGGATAAAGTTTTCTGATCAAATGAAAAGATGACTGGCAAAGCAAAGAGGGAAACCTGTCAATGTCCTCATGGTGCTAAAGATCTTAGACACAGTTTCTTTCAAGGATCCCCTCCAGGGGAGGTCCTCAGGCTCCCTGTCCTCTTGAACCCTCCTCAGGTTTTAGAGTGAACTGCAGTAAATTGTACATTTTTGCCAAGATTGAAAAAAGGATGAGGATGAAAAAAAAAAAGTGTTTCCTTTGTTTTCTTTCCTTCCCTGTTGGGTTCTTGATTCATTAGAAATCAGTTCCAGTTGCTGGGGCTTCCCTGGAGCTGTCTACCATGTCTTTGGCTGGTGGCCTCCACCGTAACACAAGTAGCACACAGCCCCATTCTGTCTCTGCCCTTATCCATGCTAAGAAGAAGGCCTTCTTGCCTTCAGAACATTCATACTGCTGTGGAATCCAAATGAGGAGACCTGCCTTCTCAATAATGCTAAGACTTTCAAACAATAATCACTCTGTCACCTGAAAATCTAATGCTTGTGTCTTGCTATGATCTCATTATTTGTTCCTGGACCTTAAATGCCCAGAAAATGTCACAAATTCACATGGTAACTCTGAAAAATAGATACAGAGCCTGAAATTCTGATTTACCTAAAAAGGGGTGTTTAATAAAAGGAAGAAAAACATATTCATCTTGCCAGATAGCTCCCTGCAGGTTGCACAGATAAGAAAGCATAAAGTATATGTTAGCCTATGGAAAAGGTGAACATTTTCTATTAACTACTTACCTACTTCCTGATTTCTTTCAAGGAGTTTTCAGTGTTTGCCTCTTCCCTTTTTTGCATAGAAATTGTCAATTAGGCCAAGTGGCCATAAAGCCTCCTAGGCAAGGTGATGCAATGGGAAAGTTCAGTAGACCATGAGAGCAGACAGGGATAGGTTCTGCCATTAGTTAGCTGGTGACCAGAACAAAATGTTTATACTCCCTGAGGCTCAATTCCTTATCGTCAAAAATAGCTCATGAGATTGAAAAAGTTAAATTAAATACTGTGTTGATTTATATCCTGCGAAAAGAAAGCATCAAGAGGGATTATTAGGGGAAATAGCTGCAAAGTCAATGGGGAATAAAACTGGCCTGGAACTGTTCAAAGGCAATGACTTCTGACTGCCGTGAAAGAAAGGGATGCAAAAAATGATTGAGTTGAATTGTTTTGATTGTTGTTCTAGGAAAATTATGCAAGACTAATAGGTAAAACTGAAATTTAAGTCACTTGTCAAAGGATTCTGTCTCCCAGAAACAGACACGCATTAGCAATACTGTACCACTCGCTCATTGGTTGGAGCAGCCCAAAGGAAGTATGGCCTCCATTCAAACATGGTAATGGGTTCCCAAGCACAACCATGGTGGCCAGTCAATTATACTGCTTGCATCTGAGAGATGGAATCTTGCAGCCACAACCCATAGTATGTAAAAAGCACCTGACACTAAAATTGGCATATAGAAGCCATGTAACAAATATATTTTCCTTCTTAGTAATGAGGTATTTTGTTGATATTCTGAAAGACAATTATACTATTCATGACTGAACTCAAAAAGAAGAAAGCTGACCTTTGCCAAACTAAATAACAGAGATTTTCAAAAGATTAAGTTTGAGAATAGTGTAACAATGGAAATATGTGTGCTCTTGTAAACTGCATAAATATTCAAGGCAATAGGGGGTTATGCTTTTATTTTAGCAAAAAATAAATTCATATAAGCTACTTAGATACAAAATTCATTGGTCTTGGAGACCTAAGGCAAGGGCTGGCATTAACCCATTGATGACAAGTGATCTGTCCAGAGCTTCTTAGCTGAATTACTTCAATCTCAATGTTAGAGATAAATTTTATTACAGAAATATGTGCAGCTGTGTAAAACCTGAGATAAATGTAAAACAAATAGGGATTTGGGGATTTTCAGAAAATCCTAGATCCAGTAAATAGACAGATGCAAGCTCTTCTCCTCCATTAATTACTTCCTGGCTTTAATTTTTGTCTGTGTCTAACAAGAACATTTTTACCTTCACACCCTCAGTTTATGAAATGCAGCATACAAATGGCTAATATCTCATTCAAATTTAGAAAAAGGGTGTCTTTCTGCATTAACTTTGCAGGGGGAAAAAAGAATGAAAGCTCAACACTATTCCAGCAAGCACAAGTTATCTGTATCCACCCACCGTCAAGAGTACAGTTCACATAGCAATGTCATTCCAGATTTACAGGCCTGGGGAAAAATTTTTCCAACCAATTCACACCCAAGCTTACATCATGGATTTACATGCTTTTGAGCAATAAAGTTGTATTCTTGTGCATTCCACATATTGCTAAAACATCTCATTTTTTGACACCTAGAGAAAGCATCTATTGCTTCAGGACTTCCTCTTCCAACTCAGGAGATTTCATACTTTATCCTCACTTCTCATTAATCAAGATCTTTCTATGAAAACAGAAGTATATACTTTTGCATCTACATAATTCTCTATCACACAAGTGTTTTGTTTAGCAATGTACAGGAAATGCATACTTGTACACAGTCTGGGTTCCAGGTGTTCGGGTGTGTAAGTTCTTATTTTGACCTTGGTAAAATTATTTGATCTCTGTGAGTCTCAGTTTTCTTATATATAAAATTAGAAGAATAGTATCTCATACTGAAAAGTTATTATGAGGTAATAAATAACATAACCAAAAAACCTAGTATATAGGAAAACACATAATATTTTTAGTCAATTAAAACAATATCTTTCATAGTTTCTTATAAGAATTATAGGAATATACAGGAAGTGTGTTCTTATATACACTATAAAATATCTTACAACTTATTTTAAAAACTGTAAGACTAAATTTCTCCCATGTTTAATGTTATTATAGCTGCTTAATATGTTATGATCATGAGTTGATGTCTAGCTGAAAACAGTAAACATAAAATTAAAACTAATGATAAATAAATTTCATAAAACTAGAAGTAGCAATGTTCTCTGTCATAGATTCTGCCCCAGGAGACATACTTACTGAGTTGTGTATGTGAAATGAAAAGATAAATGTTACCAAATATTTGCTACCAGTTGCTTCCTAGCATCTTGCTGATTAAAGCTTTGGTAATCTTTACAAACCAGGAGCAAAGAAACAGCATTAGATATTTTTCCTACATCTTCTTCAATATTATCTTAGTTTATTTCATAGTATGATTTTGCATGCATTAGTCCAAGTATACACTACTTTCCAAATTGACTTATTCTTCCCCCCCTAGGAAAAAGGTCTTCTCTGAAATGCATGGATCCTCTGCTGCCAAGCAGAGAGAAGTCTTCCTATCTTAATAGGGTCAAGGCCTCTCCTTGCTAGACCCAGAGGTTACTCAGCAGTAGATGGTACACAAAATGATTTTTGCTTTGCAACTGCCTGTTACTATGGAAACATGCTAATTAGCAGATGATGAGAAAGCAAAGGAGCTCAGGGTTTATTGAAACCACAAGAGAGAAAGAAATGAATGGAAAAATATACAGGAAGAAAAGTGAGAAGATCTTGTGAAGTAAACTGTAGGGGAAATGTCCTGAATGGTGGGATCATAATGAAGTGTCTCAATGACAGAGACTAATAGTTTCTGGGTTTAATGAAATTATGGGTGGAAAGTGTACCTTAAGAGAAGTACACCAAGTACAAATTCATGTGATCAAAGAAACTTAAAGGCCTACATTTTAAAGGTGTTGAGGTTTGGTTTTTTGGGTTTTTTTGTTTGTTTGTTTTCCTTTCAAAAGGGAAAGAAATGTGATATTCCAGGGCATCAAAATAGATTACATATCTTTGCAGCCATTTCTCTGCTATAACTTGAACTCACATTTTCCAGCTCATCATAACTTTCTGGGTGGAATGTCAGTGTCCCAGAATGTGCCCTTGGACTTCTATATCCAGATCTCTAAGGAATAACAGAAAAAAGAACATAGCTGACAATGTCAAGAGCTGTACTCTTAAAAGACAATATAGATATAAGTGTTCTATATACCAAAGGAATTTTGAAAACATAACTAGGCATAACATTATCTTCTAAAGAGATATTTTCATATTATACTAGTATAAGTACTTTGTCTTTATTATAGGATACATTGTATATTTATTAGATATTACTGCTGTATTATATTCTATCAGAAATATTTAGGACATTCTATGAGGTGTCCTATGAAAATATAAGGATATTGTTGATTTATTAATAAGCAGAATAAGCAAGCTATTGGTGAAGTCCAAGGTACAGTATTATAACCAGAGCAGGTGAGATGTGAAGGAAGGGAACTGGCACCCTGTGTTGATTTGAGAATTATGAAATTAGCTGAGTTTCATGTGCCCATGCAAATGAAAACAGTAACAGCATTCCACATACTGGAAATTCCCCCTAACCTTGAATCTCCCTCTTTCCATCTACTCAGACTACATTAAGAGTTTCCTTACATCCTTCAAAACTAAAGGGAGCATCATCTACTCAGGGAAGGTCTCCCTTGACTTTGTCAAATACATAGTTAGCAGTATCTTTCTTAGCTGTTCTTTGGGTCCTTTTCATCTGTCTCTGTATGTGTTTCATATGTGTGTATGAAAGGTAAGTAGTCCTAGTCAGTGAATTTTCCCCTTAGCTGAAAAATGTCGAGTAAATATTCTAGAAGTATAGTCTTTCCCAAAACAATTAAGGCACTATTCAGTTGCATGGGCTATTAGTCTGGAATCTATTACAATCTTTTTTTTCTTTTTGGTTTTTTGAGACAGGGTCTCACTATGTAGTTGAGACTGACCTGGAACTCACTATGTAGCCCAGGTTGGTCTCGAACTCACAGTGATCCTCCTGCCTCAGCCTCCCAAGTGCTGGGATTACAGGCATGCGCCACCATGCCCGGCTGGAATCCATTACAATTCTAACACCAGAGGGAGCCAATTTAAGGATGGGGCCATAGGCATGGAACCCACCTGACTGGTTGGTAAGGAAACAACAGCACTGATCCTCTCCAATCTGTTGGCTTCGTTCTGTGTTTCTCACTTTCTTTAAAGGATTTGTATCATCATATTAAAAATGCCCATGTCAGTAAATATTACATTGAAAATGTTTTTTGAAAACCACCATTTTGAGAGAAGGCATGCCTTATACTGTGAAAAAGTCAACTGCTGTCTTGCTTTACTGTCAGTCATACTCCTCAGTTAGCCAAATCTGTATAAGCAAACACTGAGATCCATAGGCACAATATGCATAAACCCAAATCTCTCTAAACCCAAAACATTACCCATCAACTCTACAAGAGTATGTGATGTCTCAAAACACTACTCATTGAGGGTGGAGAACTTGATGGCTTATATTTTATAAAAATCATATTAGCTTCCAGCCTCTAATGTATGGAAAGCAGGACGGATTCATTTAGATGGAGCAGAGGGAACGAGCTGGAGTATAGAATCCTGGGCAGAAGAAAGTCCAAGCTCTGAGGGTTTAGTGGAAAGTTCTGAGCAGACAGAAAACATTTTGAGAATACTAAGCAAGTGAGGAGTACTAGGTCTGGGTGGATGAAAGGAAGGGAGTCAAGAAAGAAAGATGGAAAGAGCCAAGTACAAATGCACTTATCACACAGTTTTGACTCAAGGCAACTATGGTGAAAGTTAAAACTAGGTCATCTTGCTCCAGGCTGTGACACACAAAAATAAAGCATGAATCTTTGAATATGTACTGCAGGTGCCACATATTAGACCCATTACCTAGAAAGATATCAATAATGTAATTGCAAACGGGAGAGAGACATGTGGGCACAAGTGCATATGTTTTCACGTGCCCACTTAAGTAACAAACTGAGGGTCCTCACATTCGCAAAGTCTTCCTAAAACGTTTTAAATTTTTTTTAAAATTCTAAAACTGTGTACATTGTATTTCCATACGTTTCATTTATTTCACCTCTATACCTACTCCTCTAACTTTGGACAGGCAGGTTCAGAGCTTATTTGATCAAAAATGCATTCTCCCAAGTAGGAGAACTTAGGAGTTCAGAGGAAATACAGTCCCTCAAAGCATTAAACACATCATTTCTACATATGTCAAGCAGCACATTTACTATTGATAAATGAAAAGATTAGTTTATGAAAATACCAAGACATGCCATGATCGTCACTTTAACTCCACAGAAAGTATTTGTGCAAATTTTCAAAAGGCTCTTCAGATCAACAAAAGTTTATATTTAAGATTATATTTAAGAGGCAGCATAGACTTTTCAAGATATGTTAAAGAAACATTATTAATATCATTCAATGAATATTGCAGATAGATTTAGTGAATATTTTCTAGAGGGCCTATGTATGCAACGTGTTATAATTTACTTAGTAATCATAGAAATGATAATTTAGAAAGTATAGAAACTGTATAAAAAAGTGATGAAAATGGCAAGTAAAACACTGGCACCCCGTTCATTCATGCCTTACATTTCTCTGCTTCAGGAATTCAGAATCCCAACTTCCTCTGTCACAAACCTCACCCCTAATACAATGCTGCTGTCTTTGGTACTGGCTCTATCTCCTACTCTCAAGTGCTTCTCAGTGTTATCTGGAACTCTGCCAGGATTTTTTTAGTTGCCACACCATATTTTAATTACGGAAAGGTTAGACTGGAAAAAAAGAGAAATCTCAAAAATTGTTCCAACCCACCAAATCCTTCCATAACATGAAAAAATAAAATCGCACTTCTGAGTGACCCTACTGAGAGAAGGGGAGAGAAACCAATGGCGAGTTTCAATGTGCAGAATAAGCTGGAAAGTAAACGGTTGTGTACTCTTGCAATATATCTACGTAGGTGATAAACCAAGGAGCCAACGCTGAGAAAGTGCAACTAGGAAATGATCAGAGGTTCATAGTGGGTAGTAAACTAGCAGTATGTTAAAAGCAGGAAGCTGCAATTTTTGCAAAACAATTCAAATCTGATCACAAATGTAATCACTTCATCCACATTAGTCACTCTGGTCAGACCTTTATCAAGATGCACTGTGTAGTGTTAGACTCTGTAATAGAGAAAAGAATAATCCAGGTAGATTCAGAACTCTGTCACCAAGGTGACTAAACTGCTGAGGACATCTGGAGGGAAACTTAAGGTGGTCAGGTGTAGACGGGCCCCAACATCGAGAACAGTGGCTGTGGAAAAATGGAACTGAAGCCATAGTTGAGCATAAACATTAGAAGACAGTTTCTGGCTTTGAGTATTTTTGAATAATTTATTTAAACAATGAATTGGAGTAAAGATTCACTTTTGAAGGTCTTTCAAATTTTATTTTTCAACTCACTAAAAAAGACTAGTTCAATCTGTCCTTTATCATCTATGATTCTATATTGATTAGTCCGTTATTCAAACAATATGGAGAAAAAGCAATTTTTCTTGTGTAAAGCTGATATTTAAATGTCAGATACTCAATACTATTTCTTACTTCAGAAACTCTAACAGAAAAGCATCACAGTATTGATTTATATTATTAACAATTTTTAAATGAATTGTCATTTTGTAAGACCCAGTAAGAATTTAAATTTTGTCTCAGACTAAGAAAACATATACTTGTCTACAGATAAACCAGTCAAATCCAAACTATTCTGCTTTTTTGTTTTGTTTTGTTTTTTTGAGACAGGGTCTCACTATATAGTTGAGACTGACCTGGAACTCACTATGTAGCCCAGGATGGTCTGAAAATCACAGCAATCCTCCTGCCTCAGCCTCCCGAGTGCTGGGATTATAGGCGTGAGCCACCAGGCCCAGCTAAATTCCAGCTATTCTGGATCCAATGACAGGTTTCATTCTCCAAGCCCCACTGAGTCATTTTAAACCAATGAAGTTGGATGACTTCATAATAAGACAACCGTGTTACAAGTCAGGGGGGAAAGTGAAATAATTGTATGTCAGAACTGAGGCTTTCCTTTAGAATTTTAAAATTTTTTTCTCAATTTTTCAAGGGCAAAGGGCCTCAAGGACATGAACTCCCCATTCCCTTGTGATCTCCTTGCCAATAACTAACAGTCTCTCCTCTGTTATTTTTTTTCTTTAACAGAAATTAAAATAGAACTTAATACTTCATCAGGATATCTCTGAAAGGAGCCATTTTTTCTTTCCTTTTTAAAGAGAAAATAATTTTTTTTAACCTGGAGATTTTTAATGCTTACATTTTTAAAACAAGATTAGAATGTGAAAAGTTTTTTTCAGACAAAAACATCTGATTCTACAAAGATAAACTTTTGTTGATGGAAATCAAATTAACATTTAAACCACTGTTTAAAAAAATATTTAAAGAAAGACCAAATAAACATAAGAGAATTAGATATAGCATGAAAAAGAAAGAAAAAGATAAAATTTTAAACATTGCTGCAATAGTGGGCTTGATAATCCTTCTTGTTTGCTTACAAATAAGGAAAAAATATATACTTAGTATTTTTCATGAGACTATGAGAATTTTGAGTACAAACCTTGAGAGTTTCATAGTAACTTTTTAGTAAATATTACTATTGAAAAATAGCTTTAAAATATGGTTGTTAAGCATTCTCTAGAGGTAACAGTCTGACAGCATTCTAATACTTCAGGTTTATCTACCCATGTCAAATAAAAGTGTACTTTTTCTGATGCTAATATATAAATATACAAAATAACTGGTGAATTTCCTGCTTATACATCTCAATCTTAAGAAGGTTACAAATGATATAATTCAAATAAATGTAAGCTTCCATCAAAGGAAATTTATTCTCAAAGTTATGCAATTAAATATTTTTCTTAGCTAAAAATAGTTATAGTAGTGATGAAATAATGCTCTATAGAATGACATTTGTACAAGATGCTCAATTATTATTTTTTAAAGTCATATTTTGATAGGTTTAGTCTAGCATCTGATTGTAATGGGGGCTCCATAAATATCAGTGATTTATTCAGAAAGAAGATATCTTAATCTGCATTTTTTTTCCTCCATTTTACTTACTTGCTAAATTCACACAGGCTCTAAAAACATTCGCCCTTTGAACCACTCTCCACAAAATGATAACATAAGTCAAAGACTGGAAAAAACTTTGATAAAGCATACCGGCATCCAAAACAAATCGAATATTCTCAAAGCTCAGTAAATAGATATGCAGCCCAAGTTTTTCAAATGGAAAAAAGACTTTAACAACTTCCCAAACAAGATTCCCAGTTGCTAAAAAATATATGAAAAACATATTCACCATCACTGATCAATAACAAAATGAAAATTAAAGCCACCGTGAGACATTACTATATCCCAGAATGGTAAAAATGTTTAAACTGATAATTTCACATTTTGGAGAGGATCCAGAGCAACTGGAGTGTTCATTTACTGCTCTGAGAACAAACTGCATCAACTTTAAATATGCATGTACCTTTTGACCTATCAATCCCTTTTCTAAGTATTTTGCCCAAGAAAAGTGAAAATACATGTCCACACAAGTACTTATCAACAAAATTTATAGAAGCCTTAATCATAATTGTTAAAAACTGGAAAGGGGCCAAATATACATTAACTGATGAGTGTGTGGACAGGTTGTGATAAGATGAAACAATGGGCCATTGTACACGAAAAACACCAAACTTTTAATAAATGCAACAACACAGATGAATCTTAAAAGCAACATATTAAGTCAAAGAAATCAGACACAGAAAACACTGTATATGATTCACTCTAAGCGATATGCTGAAAAAGGCAAAATTATAAGGAAAAACAACAGATTGTTTTTAGAAGCTGGAAGTGAGGGAGGAACTGATCACATGAAAGTGTGAAGGAGCCTTTGGGGTGATGGAAATCATCTTTATCCAAACTATGATGAAAGTCACAGCACTGTAAACTGTTTCAAAAATTACAAACCATAAATTAAAGAATGTGTCATTTTTACTTTCTGTAAATTATACCTGAACAGACAAGACTTGTAGAAAAAGGACACATGAGTGTAAGTAGTGTGCCTGCCTTTGCACAGGTGCACACTACACCCACAGTGATGGAGCCAAGCGGGTCACCTCCTGACAGTGATGAGCACTAGGGGGAAGGGTTAGGTCACAGGCCACAATCACTTTCCATTTCACTAGTTGACTCTAAACCATTAGGGTGTTTTAAAAAGAGCAGCCACCATCTCTAACCACCATGAATCAGCGCTGCCCCAGCCACCCTCCCTGCACCCACCCCACCCACGTCAAATAGCCAAGCCTTTCACATCTTACTTTGCTTACTTTATTTTTTTCTTTAAGTGTCAAATTGTAAAGTTGGTGGCCCAACCACCGACCTGTCCTAACCTGTTTCACATGCTCTTCACAAGATCTTAAACTTAACCGGAGTCATGTTCTGAAGAGCAGTAATGGGAATGTTCTGGGAAGATTGCAGTGTACAGTGCATGGGAAATCTTTTACTTAAATGGATCCTGTCCACAACAGCAGGAACTCTAATATCACCATGGCAAGCCCACGACAGTGACGGCTGTGGAAAAAAAAATCATCAGGAGGATTCATTTCTACCCTACTTCAGACCTTTTGCTGTAATTCCTTATATAAAAATCTCTTTTTCTTCTTGACCATTAATACTGTTAATTGTATCTGTATTTCTTAAGAATATTATGAGTTGCCATTTCTGCGAAGTAGCAGATTGAATTTATTCACCTTACGGATATATTATTATCACAGATAATAACTGCAGCATGATAATTATCATTAATTATTCATTTGGATTAAGAGGCAAATAGGCTTGTGTTCAAGGGTCTTCCAGAGTACCGTTCATTGTTCCTGAGCCCTGTGTGCCAGTGTGACTAATTCGTACCCTTTTTTTTTCTGAGCCGCTGTTGACATCTGACAGGTCCCATATGTATTTATTTGAAAATATAATAAAAGGAGTGAGTGCAACATCTCAGAATGGAGTCACTAAAATAGACATATGGTTCCTTCTCTGCCCTGTAAGTGAGGGTATGCAATTCTCTGTTAAAGTGAGGCAGCCATGAGCATTGCTTCAGCACATGTATATGTATTTGCTTTCAGTGCATCCTTGACTCACACTATTTAAGCTCAGATAAGCCTGTATATTTACATAATAGCTTTTTGCAAAAATAATAACGTGCTAAGTGATATACTTTGTGCTTCATTGAACAAAGTGGTTTAGCAGGGCTGTTTATACCTCCATTTGAAGCTGTTTTAAGTTTAATATGCAAAAACAGCTTTTGCAAAGTTTAGAAAATTTGTAGAGAAATCAAGAGAGGCGAGATGGAAAAAGAAAAGAAGATGATTATGTCTCTTAAATGTGAGTGTCTTTATAGCTAATATACCCCAAAATGAGTATGCATATATTTGTGGTCTCTCTTACCTAATCCTTACTTTTTTGTAATCTGCCATCCATATTTATACAGTTAAGGTAGATTTTTTAAATGGCAGTTAGAAAACTATGCCATTAAAGCTAATAGTGAAGATAAGATCAGTCTTTCAAGTCCTTAACACAGTTCTGACTGCATTTTGAAATAACAACGAGAATTTATCTTTTCTCTTTTCTCTTTCCTTCTTTGTCTTTATAGCTGCAAAAAAGAGGGCTAATACACTAAATATTGCTTTTTGAGAAGTTTTACACTTACATTTGTCAATACATTTTTTGTGTCCTTGTTTTTCCTCTCTCTTCACAATATTCCTAGTTATAGATAGGAAATCTAGCTAGCAGAAGATGAAATTGTATTTAATTAGCAGTACACAGTGGTGGGGCCAAATCAGGAGCCCACGTCTCCTGACTCTCCACTCCTCTCTCTGCCCCCCTCCAAGCACAGCTGGGAAGAGTCTTAATGTGGACGATGAAGAAATCCAGGGAAAACCTTTGAAAACTCTGCCAAACATACTTCACTGAATTTCAGAGTAGAAGGCACTTAAAGAGCAGTGACTATGAGGCTCTGCTGGTTTCACTCCATGCAGCTTTTTAAAAATGTTTAGTGGTGAGAGCACTTGACATGAGGTCTATCCTATTAGCAGATTTTAAAGTGAACAGTACGCTATTACTATATAGATAGAACATACAGCAGATTTCCAGAAATTATTCATCTTGCATAAGTGAAATTCTATATGCATTGATTAACCTCAGCTACTCAGTACCCACCTATTTTTCACCTTATTAACAATTTGACTGGGGTCATTCAAGTTTGATAGGAGGACATGGGCAGAGACAACTTTTTGAGTGATATATTCATGCTGCCATGATGCAGGTTTGATTTTTAGTTTAAATCTAATTTTTAATCTATCATACTTATAATAATAACTGGTACTTAATAAACACTTGCTACATGCCAATAACTGAACAAATTACATACATGATCTGCAGAGAAAATGTGTGCCCAAGAACTTTTTCTTGCCAAGGAATTTTAGGAAGAAATCTCAACCTGTGAGAAATCCATTTATTTGACACTTAACAAAGTAAGAAAATACCTTTGAATCATTTCTTCTTGCGATTAGGATTTTAAATTTACTCTTTATGTACTCCCTATGTACTCATCTACCAGTATTTAGTGAATAATACTGCAGTTTCAGGCTGTATTCTAGAAACCTAAAATCTAGCTCTGAATAGCACACAGCCTCTGCCTGTAGGCAGTGGTCATTTTAGTGAAGAAGACACACAAATATTTCATAGAATAAAAGTGGCATGCAGAAAAATAACGTTGATTAAAGGAGTAAAGAGGACAAATGTGATCTTGGCAAATGCTCAGGATCAGGTGGTCAAAAAAGGCATTGTAGGCAGACGAGGAGAGAGCCAAGATGTGAAGCAAAGGAAAGAGCTGTAGGGGTAAAGACTGGGGTGCATCCCAGGAAGAAAGCCAGCAAAGGCAAAGATATCCGTGTGAGCGCTTGTTTAAGAAAAAAAAAAGAGAATCAGTACCCACAAAGCATCTCCCACCGATAAAAATGTTCTTGAAGACTATATTTAATTTGTTGTCAACCTCTTTAATTTTTCCCTGAGCATTTCTTCTCTCTTGCTCTGAATATGATTCTCTTCTGGCTGAGTCTCTTTGATCTGACTATTTATGTATTTCTTTTCTGGTCATGTTATGTTGACATTTCTGTCAACCTCCTAAAATCAGATTCTAAAAATGGAATCTTCTAATAGTCACTATCACTTGAATATAAAATAACCTGGTACAGTAGCGAATTACAGTTGCTTTACAATTGAATTGCAGTAAGTTTTTATGGATTAGAGGAAGAAGCCAAATCACATGAACTGTCTCTCCTAATGTCTTCCCTTTTTCTGAAAGGAAAACTGACTTGAAATCAATCACATCTATTTAAAAAATAGCTGAGAGCTAGCATTTCTCAAGAGCCCACATTGTGCAAGGGGCTCTTCTAAGCACTTCACCTGTCATCTGTAATCCTCACAGTTACTCTGTGCAGAAGGAATCATCACCCCGTCATTCAGGAGAGGAAGTGAAGTGCAGCTGGAGCACTGTCCAAAGGTCCTCCAGCCACGTTCCCCTGGCTGCAAAGCTTGTGCTGTCTGTCATTCTCTTCAATTACCGATGGCATAGATTTGGAGACGTGGAGGGAGATGGAGACATATTTCTGTTGAGAAAACGCGGGTAGCTTAGAAAAAGGTTAAAAGGGATGGTCTTAGAGTAAAGAGAAGGAGGAGAAAAATTTTGGTTTAGAGTAGAGATAGTTAAGCCCTTACACTGAAAGTACTGATTGCAGTAACAGTGAGTCACTCTCTGGAGGATGCCCAGGGAGTATCCTGTGAAGACTCAGGTGCATACAGGTAAAACTCCTATGCAAATAAGCCACACACAAATAATTTTGCCATGTTTCATGTAATCTTCCTCTAACAGAACACTGCCCACTGTTGCGTTTTGTCTCATGGCTCTCAGTGATACAAATGATACCAGAAAGGGTGATGCTATCTGTTAATCAGCACAGCTGTATTGTGAGTCTGAAAGGGGTCACTGGATGACCAGCAAGGGGGCCCCAATTAAATTGTCAGCTTATGACTGGCACTCAGAGATCACAACCTGTTCTCCTTAAAGCAAATACAAGATGCAGCTCCCTGCCCTAGTAGAAGCGATGAAGAGGCTGTGATATGTTTGTACAATTGGACAATTTTCAAGCTTTATTGAAAATGCTAGTAACTGTAATTCAGTTCCCTAATTTGAATTGCCAGAACATATGGAAGATACCTTTTTTGCCTTGCTTTTGAAAGGATGAAATAATTATGAATATCAATGGCTTCTGTTTCCTTCATGTAAAAAAAAAAGATTATGTAGAAATAACTCAAATAGAGTGTAAGGGAGAAATAGATGCAGTGTAATAATGATAAGAAACCATAATATCCACATGGAGGTAGATACCAAATTGCCACTCATTACTCCAATGGGGGGAAGTTAGCAGGCAATTAGCAACAGCAAATGCCAAGTGGAAGGGTAATTTGTAAGACAACAATAAACATAGTCTATGCCCAATGAGACAGAAAGAAAAAACAAGCAGAAATGCCAATAAAACAACCACAGCAGTCACAGGAAGGGCTGCATTTACACAGTGAGAAAAAAGAACCAGTCTCTCCCATTCCTCATCATAACTCCAAGTATTTTCAACTGTCCACTTCTTCTAGGCTAGCAGTGACAATAGCCACATTTAGAAAATTATGGTAACAAAAAGCCACATCATGTGATAAAGCTTGTTTTCAGGCAACTAAACATCCCCAGTACCTACTCACAGAGCAAAGTTAAAACCCCTCTAAAAAAGGAGTATAAAATAGAGAGCAAAAATTCAGCCCTTGAAAATCAAAGAACGAACAATTATGCAATCATAATGAGGCCTAAGGAATGTAAATCAGTCTGCTCAGCTACATTCATACACAGGAAATAATTATGATGAAGAATTTTTAAACTAAAGGGTCGCAATGATTGGAAGAACATCGAATGTATCAGCTAATTTTCCATGTTTTCCTGATTCAAAGTACCCTACTCCAATTAAACTGCCTTAATTCCCATAATGTTCAGAGAGATGTTATCATTACTCTCAGTAATCTGTTCAGTATGCAGGGAAGCTTTTTATTCATGTGTAGAGGTAGCTACTCATGTGTGTCGAATATCCATTGAAAGAAGACTGCAAATAATAATATGTATGATTATTACTTCAGCAATTTAAGAAATTCTTAAATGTGTACACATTTCATAGACATGACATCATTTAGTTCTCACAGCCTTATGGGCTGGGTACTATTATTTCATATCTCTTCTTCCACATGAGAAACTGAGCTTTAAAAGTTTGTCTTGCTCAATATGAAGCGAGAATTTAAACCCAGATCTGTCAGATTATGGGGTAGTTACCAATAGAGAGGAGCAATATAAACTATAGTTTGAGAGACCATTCTGGAAAATAATGGGAACTTGGGGTCGAAGTTAGAATCAGGTCTCTGTTCATGCCACTGTCCTATTCAGAATCATTGAAGGGCTTCATTCACTTAACCTTCGCAACCGCCCTTAAGGATGATGACAATGATGATGGTGCAGAAGGCAGATGTAGGGATGATGATGATGATGATGATGATGATGATGATGATGATGATGCTGATGATGATGATGCTGATGATGATGATGCTGATGATGATGATGCTGATGATGATGATGCTGATGATGATGATGCTGATGATGATGATGCTGATGATGATGATGCTGATGATGATGATGCTGATGATGATGATGCTGATGATGATGATGCTGATGATGATGATGCTGATGATGATGATGCTGATGATGATGATGCTGATGATGATGATGCTGATGATGATGATGCTGATGATGATGATGATGATGATGATGATGATGATGATGATGAAGAAGAAAAGGGGGAACTGAAATGATGACAGCAGGGAGGATGAGGATAGTGTCCATTTTACAGATTAGGAGAAAGGAGCTCTGGACTGCTCGGAGTGGGAGAAGAACAAGAGATGGAAAATCAATGTCTGGTTTTTTAAAAAGTCAGACCATAAATAAATGAATAGAAGAAATGGGGCCTAACTTAGAGTTTATTTCGTATCATGTGCTGTTTAAAGACAGATTTAGGGTATGCTCTGTGCCTGGCCAACTATTCTGTGGTCCTAGGAATATCTAACCCTGACAGAGTCACTAACAAAACTAAGAGCTAAGTTAATCTACTTACAAGGCCTGCTATTTTAGCCACACTGTTAAAATCCTGGAACATTATCTCCTAGTTTCACAATGCATTATTAAGTTAAATCTTCCAGCGTTACATAAATGGATGAAAAATAGATTTACCTAATTAAAGACTAAAAAATGGTCCCAAAACTCAGGATTAAATGAAAAAAGTTCAAACCATGGGCAGGAAAGTCTAGTAGGAAGACAAAATAGAATATTATTAAACAAATTGGAGAACAAAATTGAAGCAACAGAAAATAGAGCCACAGCAGGGGAAACATTTTAAAAGTCTGAAGTCATAATTCCACAATGGCTTATTCTTCCTAGGTAAACAACACTCTAGTAAAAACTGACAAGCATAGTTCACTTAAAAATCTACAAGCCTTTGTCTCTGTATGCATGGGTAATTTAAATGCTACAATATTAACCTAATATATCTGAAATTTATTTTAATTTTTTTCACAAATGGAGGTACAGAATCACTTGGATATTTTCTCAGATTACAGATGAAACTCTAAAGCTTGAAATATTTTATTTTACCCTTTATGCATATTTAGAACCACGACATGGATGATGCTTTATGAATCTTTTACTCTGCTTCTGGATGGGTCTATCACTGTGATAATCACAAAATATAACTGCTAAATAATTATTAAAGACTGAAAATGACATGCTTCAAATTGGAAAACATTCAAACAATTGCCTACAGCAGTCTTTTTAAAAAGTTCTAAGGAGACTCCATAACCAGTTAATTGCCCCGATATATCTTTCCCTGATATGACTTCAAGATTCTGTATTAGTGAAGGACCTAGCTTCAGAATCCCCAAAGAGAATGCTTGTAAATCATGTATGAAAATAAATGTTAAGTCCAAGTGCTCTGGGCTCCTCAAAGTGGGAAAGGAACAAGAGATGGAGAAGCAGTATTTGGTCTTTTAAAAAGTCAGAAAATAAATAAATGAATACAAGAAATGGGACCTAACCTAGAGTTTATTTCTTATTCTGTGGTCTGTGTTTAAAGAAAATCCTAGATTATGCTCTGTGCCTGGCCAACTGTTCTGTGGTCCTAGTAATATTAAGCAAAAGGAGAATACGCAAGCGCCAACAAAGCTTTTGTGGGCTGAAGAGAAATTGGCAGTATAATGATGTCTCAAATCTATATTTGTCAGGCTGTTACAGTAAACTCTGCTTTCTGTTGTCTATTAATAGTTGGCACTTCTGTGAATCTGTAGTTCAAAGATAGCCAATGTCCATAATAATGACCTGAGGGCTGCCGAGGCTTCCTGCCCCATCAAGAGAATGCCACACCCTTTGAGTTCTGACTCCAGCCTGACAGATGGGGTTGTGCTAATGTGCAAAGCATGCTGGGCCTATGCCTTTTTCAGAGTCTATTCTAGCATCTCAGAATCCATTCCTGTGTTACGATGGACTCTAAGGGCTACCACAGTTATTGCTAAATTAGTGAATGGGAAGTTAATGTACAGAAATTTTCCCTTTAGGCTTTTTTTAACACTTCGGAAACAGTGAAAAGCACAGGTTTCTCATTGTCTTGGTTACTTATCTGATTGTTGAGATAAAATATCGGACACCCAAAGTTAAAGAAGCTAAGGTTTATTTAACCTACAGTGTGTCCAGGTTTCGGTTTATAGTTGGCTGGCTCCAAGGCAGGGTGGCCTGGCAAAGGAGAAACAGTTCATAGCAGGCAGAAAGCAGTGAAGTAGTGAAGCAGCAACCAATAAAGAAAAAGCAACAAGCAGTGACCCTTTTTCTATCCATTATGTCCAATCCAGGCTACCCACCCTTAGGACAACACTCACACCCAGGGTAGGGCAGCCTTAATCCTAACATTGCACCTTGAATTCCAGAATCACATCCTTGATCCCAGGAGTGCACATCCTAGATCCAGCCACATCTTAATATCCCTGCCTGTTACTGTACAAGGCTTTGGAGGGATATCTAAATGCAAGCTGAAACACTAATGAATCTTATTTTTCTCAAAATGTTCTTGAACTTTACCTTTTCCTATATGCCCTACATTAATAAGTCTCTGTCCTCTCTTCAAAGGCCTCTCTTAATTTCTCATATCATACTTTCCCATCCAAGTGCTAACCAGGCCTGACCCTGCTTAGCTTCCAAGATCAGAGGAGATTAGGCACGTTCAGGATGGTATGGCCATAGATCCATACTTTCCCTTACAGTCTCAATCCCTATATAAGTATTCAATACACTGTCTGCCTTATAAGAAGTACCCAGTATATTGCCCCTACCAGAACATCTTTCCAAAAAGTTCCCAAAGGTTCTTTGAACCTATGATTTATATGTGTGTACATTTGTCTTAGACATTGTTTCTCACAAACCCAGATTTTTCTCTGTTGTCCTTTGATTCCTGACTGTTCTTTATGCTTGAGTCCCTCAATGGACATTCCTTTTGCTCTGAAAAGCTAAGATCGAATCTCCTTCCAGGAAGCCTTACCAGATACCCTCGGCTATCTATGGTCTTCCCTATTCCAAACTCTAGCACAGCTGAGACTGATACTCTATTGCATAAACAATCTTTGCAATATAAATGAATAAAAATTTTATTTAGGGAATTCCAGCATTTCATCTTCAAGATAAATATTACTCAGATTTAATCATAGAAATGTGAGCTATCTGGGATAAGGCTGCTTGTTTTCCAATGAACGCAGCAGACTAAAAAAGATAATATATGGATTTTATGTAAAAATCTAGTATTCATACTCAACATTATATAATGACTAAAAAATAATTTAATTTGGTAAGAAAAAGAAGGTAGGAAGGGAAGAAAAAAGAGAGAGGAAGGGGAAGGAGTGACAGTTGTAAAAAATTGAGATAACTTATTTATTTGCTTATTTTAGCTTATTTGCCTGGATTTCTGAACAGATAGCACAGTACTTCGTAATTTTAAAACAGCCCAATTGATTCGATTAGTGAATGTTTCTTAAGAGGTTTATAAACAGCATGTGCAACAAGGGTTGTTTTTTTTCCCCAAGATAACCCAGTTATACTTGGCAGCTTGTTTACAATAGTACCCTGAAGACACATTCTACGGTGCTCAACTATATAAATACACAATTGATATACAAACTCTAGCTCTTAGCATTTGTTAAATGTCTGAAATGTGAAGTCAATCCAGTTAGTGTGTTTCTATACTTCTTTTAAGAGTATGAAAGGAATTAGTCTCTGAAAAATACATCTATAAAATACTACCTGACCACTGTGGAAATCATAAAATTATTCAGAAAGCGCAGTAAAGAGAAAGAGATAAGAAACCCAAAGAAACATTATGAAACTATATGGCAAATAGAGATAGGACACGAGTTGTAGAAATGGGAGAAGCACAGTGCAGTGGTACTCTGCTGAAGCATACCCTTGCTGAATCTAAGTTTCTACCATTAAAGCTTCATTCATTTGGTTCAAAACATCTCATAGGAATTCTCTAATAAAAAGAAAAGATTGTCTGGAATATTAATACAGATCATCTGTCAGCATCACAGGCCTACAAATGGGAACTCAGGCCACTCCTCTCTTCTGACACTGATCTTACTCTTGGAAACACCCAGTTACCCCTCATAATAAGACAGAGAGGTTTTCAGGTAAAAACTGTGCATTAAAATATATCTTTAAATTAAATCTCTTCTAGAAACCAACCGTAACCACAGAAAATCAAATTGCTTAATACCACATTGTCTTCTGGGCTGCAGTGTTACTGTTTAAATGCCTTAACCAATCTTATTCTATATTCTTTTTTATGAAACTAATTATTTTTATTTTATTCTCTCTGAAAGGAAAATTCCAGGGGAAATTGTTTTCCATCTTGTAAGACTGAATAAAGCAAAGCCCTCAATAAGGTTGTAGAGTAGAAGAAAGGCAATTTTAAACACGGGTTTTGTTGGGGAAAAAATCATCTCCTTTAGATGCTTTCTCAGAAACTTATTATAGTCAGGACAATGATTAGATAGATAAAAATGAAAACCAAGAACAAATGATGTAACTCAGACAAGGGTAGGCAGCCTCAAAGATGAAGAGATGTTTGCAGGAGTCAAGAGAAGGCTGTCCTGGCCGGGATGAGGCCAGAGATTGTGGGAGAGACTTCTCCTAATGAATGCAGTTGTTGGTTTGCCAGGATGAATAAGAGTATGGAGAAAAGATTTGCACAATTAGGAGTAGTTCTGTGGGAAGAATATAGAAATCTGAGGAAAGAAACCAATAATTCTAATTGAAAAAATAATTTTATATATGTAGGAAAAGAAATACAACCCATTTATCCATTAGTCTTGAATGATACTTAGAACTAAAGTAACGTTTGTGCTGAATATTGATCTAGTCAAAATTTAAAATAACTCTATTGGGCAGATGGGGCAAAAAAAGTGGACATTTGTGTATGTTGAAGACAAAAGAGGAAAGAGCACTAGGTGCTGATTTCCCATAAGGCAAGTCAACAGAAAATTCCTGAAATTGGAGAATTTAAGAAGCAGTAATATATGCATATCATTTAGAAATACAGAAGTAATTATCAAAAGAATTGGCTTAAAATGGCTGTCTCTGAAGAAAGGGAAATTGAGAGTGGTAGAGGGAAAGGCTAATGACAGACCATTATCAACAAAACTTATAAACCTGAATTATGATTCTTCAAAGTATGTGCATAGATAAATTTGGTATCAAAAGTTTAAAGTCTTTGAGATCCAACTACCAGAACAGTCAGCCTTATAAGTTTACCTAAATCTTAGAGTGTGCCCAGAACTAGTGCAATGCTAAAACAAAAGATACTATTATTAAGAGTGTACTCACACGTACTCTGGCTAATTACTTCTGCCAACAGCCCTCTCAAGATAGATATTTGCATCATCCCTTTATGCATGAGAAAACTAAGGCTCAGATATTAGACAACTTGCTTACAGTCATAGTTCACTCACTCACTACTTATTCTACAAATACTTGCCAATCATTTCTTATACTAGCCAAGCTAGAATTTGGCCACAGAGATTTCAGACTCTAGAATCTATGTTCTTTCGCTTCTTCCATTCTGTCTCCCATGAAAACAGATTCTCAAAACTCAAATTATCTCAAGACAGACTCTTTCAAAGAGCATAATTCTGGAGAGAATGGAAGCCTTTAAAAATATATGATTCTGACTAGGCAAGTGAGGCTAATTTAAGTGAAAAGGAAATGAGATTGAAGGTCAAAATGCTCAAAATAGATGCAAAACTATCTCCCTTGTGATCTCAGATTTTTTAATATACCAAATGAATCAGAAAGAGTCTGTAATTAAGAAAACCTTCAGAAAATAGGCACAAATCTCTAAGGTTATAGTCAGAAAGTTTGCAATAAAGTTTTACAAATACTCAAGATCACCAAAAAAGGATAAATGAATGTGCAAAGGAAAGCTATGGGTCTGTCATTCAAAGATGTTATGTCAGTCACTCCTTGAGGATGCCTTCCAGCTGCTCTACATAAAATAGGTTCCACCTAGAACTCTCTACCTCATCACCCTGTTTATTTTCTTCATAACACAAGTCCCAATGTAATTATTGCATTTGGTCATTTTATTCCTCACAATATCTTTTGAGAACAGCAATCCTTGATCTTTGTATTCTCAGCACCTAATATAATTCACAACATACGAAAGAGGCTCCATTGATACCTGGTGAAATAAGGAATGACTAAATGTTGAACATATTTATTTTAGAGGGACATAACAAACTACGCGATGCCCATGAGGATACAGTAGTTGCATTGACTGTAATAGTACAATTAGAGCCAGAAGGGTAAGGTAGATTGAAGAATTTACAAGGATGGATATATCCTATTCACTACTTTTGACAGGAACTTGCATGAAGAGAAGTCTGCATGTGGCATAGCACTGGGAGTGACATCTAGTGTTCTAGAGAACAGAGGACTTGAGTAATTTCAAATGGTAGGAATGATATTAGAGCTGAAACTGGAAAGATGCTGTTTAAACTGCTAAGGGCAGATAGGAATCTAGTAAGGGTCAGGCAGTCACCTAACTGCAAACCAGAGGGGAAATATTGCCTTCCTGATGGTTTTTGAAGCAGGACCATGATGGTTAGGGAGAACTCATGCCATCTTATTAGCTACTCTGCCTTGTCAGGCAATTTGTCTAGGACAAATTCACTGTTTTACTCTTTAGCTAAGTAGTTAGGATGCAAGGGTCCAGGAATAGTCCCAGCACACCATGTGATCCCAAGCACCTTATAGGAATCAGGGTATTTGCTTTGGGAGTTTATATGTTGTCTAATAACTTTGTCAGCCTGGAGGGTTTTCAGAGATGAGACAACTTAAATGTCCAGAATTTTTAAAGTTAGAATATATGATCAAGAAAGGGTAAAGTAACTAAAGCTCTTCAGCCCAAGAAAATAGATTAATTGAGGAAGTCAAGAAGTTACCTTCAATTATTTTTATTTTATTTGCTTATCTGCTTGTTTGTTTATAGAGTGCTAGTAATGGAACCCAAGGTCTCATGCATACTAGGCAAGCTCTCCACCACTGAACTACATCTCCAGCCCTTCAACTCTTTGGAAAGTGCTATACAATTAACTGTTACAGCCACCTCAGAACACTTTTGAGCAACAGAACGTGCAAGCAGATGCTGAGGGAGGGAGATTCCTCTTCTAGGTGAAATACATTCTCAAGGAACTGCCACCTCCGCGTAGCCTAATTAAAAGATGGGCTCCCTGGCAAATTAGTGACCACTGTGACATAATCATATGTAACATGACCTTTTGAAGAACAGAGCGAGGGCACATGTGTAGCAGGAGGCCGGTGCCTCCTGGGTCCCTTCCCACTCCAAGTGCTGTGATATTAAGTCGGGGGAAAGCCCATAAAGGCTGACCAGTATGTGCCTGTATTTAAAGTCAGGGCAGGAATTATGTCATCTTCATGCTTGCATTAAAATTTACTTTTGTACACTTATTGTCTGTGGAAGCTGTGGAGTTGGTGAGTGCAATGTTCCTCATAAAGCTTTTCTATTATCATTGAGCAGGCTACCTGGCTGGTGATCGTAAATGTATAAACAGATATAAATTCTCAGGTAAGCAGACACTCGGTTCTGTTTTTACATACACTAAATGCAATCCTTTCCTGCTTTGTTCTGTGATAGCAGAGGACATTTTGGACAATTAAATAATATACATGACTAAATTAGGGACCTTGTATTTATGAAAGGATATTATGATTCAGTACTTTGTTGGCATTATTTAGTTCTTCTTACCACCAAACCTTCTCCCTTTCTATCTAAACACACACACACACACACACACACACACAGGTTCTCTTGTGGGAGTCTATTGAATACATAGCTAACATGCATTAACTGATATCTTCATCAGAGCATTTGCCCTGGTAAAAATGTTTTTATTAATAACCTAAAACTTTAATGAAAGACTTATCTTTTAAAAAAATCCACTGCTCCTTTTACACTAAATTTATAATGAGCCTTTGGGAAATTTTTGAAGTTCTTACACACGTATTAATTCCCATTTAATTAACGTAAAGGCTAAAATGCAAATAAAAGTAGTTTTGGTCTTGAGAAAGGGCAGGGCTTAGAGTAGAAGAATCCCTGACTCAGGATGTTTTCCGTGCTTCGGTGATCTGCTGCCTGACTCTTGAGTCCACCTCCTGCAAAGACCAGCCCTGAACTACAGCAAGACAGAGGAAAGTCCCAAAGGCTGGGCTGTTCCTCACAGTAGCATGTACAGAGCTTCCCAAAGGAAGGAAAGACAGCACATAAACTAAGTTTAAATCTACCCACTTGTCGGACCTTATACAATGTATTCATTTCAATGTGAAAGTAAAGAAGTACAACATGAAACATGAAAGCAAAATAAATCAGCATAAATTTGTGATGGCTGCAAAGCATTGTCCTGATTATACTTCCTGCTACCTTTACAAATATCTAAGGAATCACCGGCTGTGTTTAAGAATTGGCAGTAATGACATTTTCCCCATTTTTAAACTGAAGAAAATTCAGGAGAAAAGTCAAAAAAATTTCTTCCAAAGCATAAAATTCTAAGATAAGTAAAATATTATTTCAGGGGAGAAAAAAAAAAGCAAAGCCAGCCAGCATGTCCATGAGTAAGGATGGTGGAGCTATTTCTTCAATGGAAACACCCTCAAGCAGTGCTTAGCGACACTGCCCTCCCCAGACGCACAGCCACTCACAAATGGCCAAGTCAGAATTTGAACCTCGCATTTTAAAGGCTATGAAACCTGTCCTCTAGGATAATAGCCTCATAGAAGGAAGATGCTGGCAGGTACTCTTCATCGTCTGGCTTCAACACACGGATGCTGTCTGATTGTCCTACAGGAAGCTCTGCTGCATGAGGGGAAGTAATTATGTGCCCAAGGAAGGCAAAGAGTGTACCTGGTATGCTTGCAGACTGCGAGAGGATTACAAGGGACATCGCTGTGCTAGAACAAGTCTCTAGCAATCTATTCTGTCAGGATGCCGAGCCCCAGCACAGCCCAGTAGGGTTCAGCAAAGAGAAAAGGCCTTTCTCTGCTCTACTTCGGGCCCCAAGGAAAAAAGCAGATGAACAGGAAAGAGGAAGAAGAGGAAATTGAAGGTTGAGTGTTTTTTTTAATAGCTACAAGTTAAAAGAGTGCTTCAGGAACACAGGGGAAAAGGAAGACACATACAAGCTTAATTAATAGAATTCAGATGAAAGAAAGGCGAAGCAATTAAATATTCATTATAGATCCTACAAAACTATGATAGAAAACAAATTCTCAATCGAAAAATCCATTGGAGAAACGAAAACTTTAAAATTAAGAAGCTAGAAAAAAAAAAGAAGAAGAAGAAGAAGAAGCCAGAGAGGCCGGGGATTGAGCTCAGTGGTTCTGCCGCGTGCCTTGCAAGCACAAGGACCCACTTTCGATCCCTGTTACAAAAAAAAAAAAAAAAAAAA